>NC_139626.1:12938584-12941084 GCF_964638095.1 Poromitra crassiceps | reverse complement strand
TTCATGCAGGAAATGCAAAAGCATAATGACACAGGAAACAAGATGAGACTGTTGATAATATCAACATGTTCCTCATATAAAATGACTCTATACAGCTAAAATGTCAATATATTTACTTTCCCTAAAGGTCGATGGGGTCCGGCATTTTGTGAAAACGTCACAAGACACGTCACAAGTTGTGAGCTTTGAAGCTTTCAGAAAAATTCCACATACCAAGTGGGGAGTTGGTAGCCTGGTAAACCAGCCCGTCACGTGAACTCACATTTCATTTGGTTCCCCGTGACGGTCTGGCCCCGGCGCCATGGGGAGGGTTTAGCAGAAGCGGAAGAGCCAATCAGCGACTCCGCTGTGATTGACAGTGCAAGTTGGCCAATCAGGAACGCCACTACCACTGCACTAACAAAACAGTAATGGCCGCCTCCTTGCCTGATCGTCTCGAGGAGTCATGTCAGCGTTTGTCTAGTTTAAACATGTCAGGAGCCTATTTGACGGTTGACGCAGGTAGAGCGTGTTGGATGATTGTAGGTAAAGTGAAGTGTGAGCCGGCCTCTCATATGGAACTACTGTGCTGTGGGGAAAAAGGCCCGTCAACTTTCTTTTCTATTTTTCATATTTTTACAAGTAGCCCCTCTGTGATTAAATGAATATCTGTCCGGACTGATAACAGACTGATAACAGACTCCTCATTCAATGTATACATTTGATCAAGCGACCTGTAATAAAAGAGCAGCTTTTAGTCGTAGCTGGTTGAAACCTAATCGTGTTTCACGCTCTCGTATCTTCTGTCAAATCACGTGTGTTTGGGTTTCAACCTCCGAGCTGAACCCCGGAAAACACAATGTGGGTTCTTGCTTGAAGAAACTCGACCCGGTCGCACACACGCACGCACGCACGCACGCATGCACGCACGCACGCACACGCACGCACGCACGCATGCACGCACACACGCACAGGTCAGTCTACGAGAGGTGGAGTGCTGTTACAGCTTTGACAGGGCTTGTAATAGCCTGATTAAAAGGTGATTAATCACTGATTTCTGGACAAAATCATGCAGTTGATATGAATCATGCGCGGGTTGACGTTTTCCGTGCAACAGCTGCGGTCAACGCGGGGTTAGCGATAAATATGTGGCTTAGTCAGGCAGGCAGGCAGTGTTGGGATCGAGCCCTGCCCCAGTGGGCTTATGTTCTGGTGGGTGTGTGTTACATAGACCCCTCGGTGTCTGTATAGCCTACTGACCCGTTACCGGACCCCCCCTGTACCCCCCCGCCACCCACTAGCGTAGCACTGGGTTGCCGCCCCCGCCTCACCAACACACATGCATGTGTGGCCCCTCTCTCACACAGAACATCTTGCTAAAGTGTATGGTCATTTAGATGTAAGAGATGTCAGCATGGGTTTCATTTGGACTGCTGTTGATTGAGAGCGAGCAAAGGCTTCCGGGGAATTATAGAAATCCCTTTAGTTTGCATTTTTTGAATTATTATTTTACAGCTGCAATAATGCAATATACAACTTTTTCACATTGAAATAACAAATAGCCTGAACTGTACATCATCAGTTTGTGTAGATGCCTAAATGCACCTGTTTGCCTGAAATTGTTTTGTCAATGAGTTTGTTTTTGGGGCGTAAAACAGTACCTGAATTACACAAAAGGCAAAGAAAATATGATTTTTAGCTATAGAACGCCGATACGCCGATTTTGCATCCCACCACAATCAGCCATTTTGTGTCTAAATGGTAGGAAGTAAAGCAGATGCAAGCAAGACATTGATTAGAGCCCGGGGAGGTGTTCCAGTCCCGGGGGTGAGATGTGGATGTGGCTAAATAGGCGGTCATTTTGACCTCACTGAGAGGGGGTGAGATGTGGAATAGGCTAAACAGGCGGTCATTTTGACCTCACTGAGATTCCCATGGTTCTAGGCCTATCTTTTTAGCCTAGCTTTACACACATTGGTGTTGTGTTGTCTTTTTCAAAGATATCTTAAAGGGACAGCTCACCCTAAACTCCAAAATACATATTTTCCCTCTCACCTGTATAGTGCTATTTATCCATCTACCGTAAAACTTCCAAAAAGAGCCGAGTCCCCAATTGCCGCCGAGTCTCCAATAACCGCAGGGGGTCCGAGTTAATTTAGCATAATAAGCGCCGGTCTCCGTTAACCGCCGGGGCGTTTATTAGAATAAATATGCTTTTTTCCCATTACGGTATGTTTTTGTGTTGACTGAATTCAGTCACTTACGGTAATGATGCTGTTTTGGAGGAAGTCAGGTGGAAATCAGTCATTTTCAGAGATTGTACTTTCTCCCCCTGTCAGACAGTTTTATATTTTATTTATACATGCTGTAACCGACATGTTTCAACTATGCATACCGCATTGTTTAATGCTACGGATTCCTGTAGGCAACGTGCTGGAGACGCAGTCTAACTGGGAGCGGGGGGCAACTTACGCTAACGTAATGTTACAGTTGTGCCTTGTAAAAGTGCATTTCTCTCAGC
>NC_139626.1:12877934-12938384 GCF_964638095.1 Poromitra crassiceps | reverse complement strand
GAAAAAAGTGCAGTACAGTGTTTGAATAAAGACGAAGTACTTGAGACCACTAACATTTATTAAACAAAAATATTGCAGAAATACACAATGTTACACAATGACCAAAATGCCAGACTCATTAGCCAATCAACAGCCAGGAATGGGTCTCGCGCTCCTTTTGCATGTTAAAACAAAGCTGATACTGTACAATGAGATTTAAAACAATAAACTTTCAAAGGATAACACAAACTGTCCATTTAGCTGCAACCCGACAGTGCTGCTTAATCCAGGACCTTACTTCCTGGAACTGAATAGAAAACTGGTCCATTGGAGTGAATGGAGACGTCGCAGCTCTTACACGGCTCTGGGGCAGACCATTCCAGAGTTGAATGAGTTCCATGGGTTACTCTCAGGCTCTTTCTATGTTAATCTCAGGACTTCACGGTAGTAAGAGCCCTCTCGTGGACCATGCGATTTTCGTTAGACAATCGGTGTTTGGCACTAAAGTCACCTATTTCTGCAATTTGAAGTCACATGTAGGGTCGGGGGAGGCAAACAAATTGTATCGGAAGCGTAGTTGCAGGGAAAAGTGAGCGGTGGTGAACCGTCTAAGAAGACAAAATGATGCCAGTGCACATGCGTCGACTTTGTTTCCAGGCAACTCGGTGATTCTCGTCAAACTTTGTCTTTAAAATAAGAACCGCTCACTTTTCCACGCAACTAGGCTTCAGATATAATTATTTTGCCCCACCCGACCCTACCTGTGACTAAAGTACAGAAAGGTGCGTTTAATGCCCAACACAGATAGTCTAACGAAAATCGCATGGTCCATGAGAGGGCTCTTACTACCGTGAAGTCCGGTGACAAACACAGAAACAGCCTGAGGGTAAGTTCCAGGGGAGTGCTACACAAACTGCGCCCCCACTGGCCATTTGCAATTTCCGCCTCTGCTTCGAAAAGAGCGAGGAATTGGCAATGTCTGTGAATGTTAGTTTCCCCCAAAAAAGGGGATGGATGGAGTCGCAGAGACATCACCCATTGGTTTGTGGACTGGAACCTTTTCACGCCAGCTCTTCAGTCTTGTTCATCAATAATCTTGCCAAGGAAGCTTGCTGCATGGAACCTAGTAAAGCCCTCCAACCTCATCAGAATGTCGATTGTGGCCTATGGAAGATAAAACAGTTTTGTTGTAGACTAATAACAAACATATCCCTTACATAGAAGATAACAAATCAACATCAGTATTAATATAAAATTCTATTTTCTTATTCATGGATGATTAAACGGACACTGCATCCAAAAAAACAATGTAGTTTCATTTTGCACATAATCTCATATATCCGAAGACTAAGCCATTTGGAAGACTTACTTTGATAGTTGGCTTGAATAATTGTGGATCATGGGTTACTCAACTTGCCTTTTTTGCACATTTATAAATGACAGGTCAGCGGCCACGGCCAGTTAAAAAACATTTATACAATCTGCCAAGAACATGCATAGCTGAAATCTGTAACCACAAAGCAGAAAGCTAACTAATAAAGCACTAATACAAGTGAATATGCATACATCGGGAAGTTACGTTTAATAGCAGTACATTGTAAGTACTGTATATTGAAAAACACTAAGATATATTCCAAATAAACCGAAAAGAAGTAATTCACCGAAATTATTCTGAGTTGTTTTTTTAGAAAAAGCTAGGGCAAATTCGGACCAGGAACATGTGTGTCATGTAGCAACCAGGTGACCTCCTGCAACTCAAACCCATTGGAGGAAACTACATTTTTCTACAGCCAAAGTTTGTCAGGTTTAAATGTTTTTGAATTCTTAAAACGCAGGCAGATTTAAAGCTGTGTAACACTGAAACAGATTATCTTTGTAAGTATCCTAATCAAATGAACTCTGCCTAATCACCCTGTCGGGTGTTATTTTCCATTATTGAGTCTCGGGACATAATACCTTCTTAGTGGTCATTGTGTCAAGTAGAAAATGGTCCGCGGGCCAGGCCGTAACTAGAGGGTCATAGTCGTATCCAATGAATCAGTGCCTTCTGACTTTTGGATGTGATGTGAGATCATGTGCAAAATAAATCTGCATAACCCTAATCCAGTTTGGAAAGCAAAAGTGGCATATGAAGAGACCAAAAATGCCTTCTTTAGTCAACAGAAATTGAACATACCTCCGGGACCATCACATCGATGACAAATTGTACATTTTGGCGCTCTGACAGATCCAAAGCCAATGTTGACTGGATCAGTAGGGTGAGTTCTGAAAACTTTTGGAAACAGTAAAGGATACAGTCATCTACTGTTCAGCCCCTTTCATAACATCATCAATGTAAATCAAATAACACTTACGGGATTCTCACTGAAAACCGACGCTTTCCCGTTGAAAATTTGTTTGAGCTTCTGGTTCGACCCTGGGTTTGCCCAGATGAACATCCTGCTCGACCTCCTCACGCCACTCTCCAACATCTGCTTGAGTTCCTTTAAGAATGACATCCATTACAGAAGACATGTTCAGTGTAACAAACATAACAGACTTCGGACAGCTTAAAAAGAGTAAAAGAGCACAGAGCTGGTTGTTGTCCTCATGACGTGGAGTGGAGCTGAATGGAAAAACGCCCCTTTTCATTTTTAAAGCCCATGTCAGTGAATCTATCCACTGCACACCGTTTGCTCTGCATCTAGTCAGACGCCTGAGACAACATGACGTGATTGTTCTATTTCAGGTATAAAACAACTTTGTGCTTGCATGAGTGCATGTGTGGATCAAACACCAGAGTTTGGTGAAAATCTAGCACTTACAATGAGTATATTCAAATGCAAGCATATTTTTTACCTTGAAACCTTTAAATTGAAAACTAATAAACACCTTTACAAGAACAGGAATAAATACAAAACCAACCTTTATTCTGTCCTTTGTTATAAGTCCTTCCACGCCTCTGGTCCTGAGGCAGGACAAAGTACTGCAAAGTAAATCCATAAAAATTAATATAGTACAATGTCTCACAGTTGACATCCATATCCAAGTGGTTTTCAATTGTTTAAATAAGGGGCACAAGGATGATAAGAGTCAGTTGGTCAAACCTGGTGAATGTGTAGGGCTCAGGCAAGACACACCCACATGTGAAAAGGTCTTCTGACTCGATGGGGTCAGGGTTGGCGCAGTCCCTGTGCAGCCAGCCATGGCAGGTCTGGCATTGCACCCATTCCTCAGTCTTGATGTGGGGGTACAACCGCCTAGAATTTCAAAGACAAATGAAAGACAAATGAACATGCATGCAACAGCTACAGTAGTCTTCTCTCTCTGGGCCTGATTCAGACGGAGTGTTCAACCGCCAACTTAGATGCAGATGAAACATTTACTCTACACCTCCCACTTCTACTAATGTAGGACTGTCCAAACTGCTATGATTGGAAAATGGTTCTTTATGTTGTAATATAGTGCCAATAAACCCACCCCCGGGGGGTGGGTTTAACACTAACTTATTGTGTTTCTAAGTTATTGTGTTTCACATACAATGGTGGAACACACTTGTTTTATGAGAGTGGTTCTCATTTTTTTGCCATGAAGGACCCCTAAACTGATCAAATTTAGACAACGGGCCAGCGTTTGATAGGATTGTGTCCCACGGACCACCATAATGATAATCAGATTGATGCTTTCAGATGTAATGCAGAAAGTGTATAAAACACATGACCAAAATAGACAGTTACTTATGAATGGAATTACTGTTCTAAGACATTAAAGATCCAATTGTTTTAAATGGTTACCCATTGTCCTAAGAACACCATTGTAAGATCAGCATAACAAATATTCGCACAACATTATTTCAATCAATTCTGTGACTCTTCATCTGTTATTGCTTAACATTAAGCACCAGAGATTGATAAGCAACAGATACATGTAGAGAGTGAGACACAATCTAAATCAACTTAATGTAACCAGATATCTCAGATTGATTTGGGCAAGCCTTGCTCTACTTATTTGCCACCTCACATGTACATCTCATAGTAGCGTACTCATTCTTGCGGATCAATCTTGGATCTGGTGCGTAATGCAGTGTCTTAAAGTCCCTGGAAACCAGCAATATTTCTTGATTACTTAGCATTTTGAGTTCATCACATCACGGGAACCTATGTTAATAAGCCACCAGCCAAATTTGAACGATGAACGTCGCAAAGTATATAAATTTAGGTTTGACAGTCATGGCAAAAGTCATGAGAATCAATTAGATTTTAGAGTGTATTTTCTCTCGCGGACTGTGTGGGCGTGTCCCGTCTGCAGTAGTTCTCTCTCGGAGGAGACCTGCTGGAGGAGACTTCTCCGTTAACGGAGAGAGAAGGAACGAGAGATGGAGTGTGTTCGCGCGTTGCTCGGCGCATAGCACAGACAGAGAGGGTTTACAGAGAGGAAGAGATCTCTGCCGTTGCGCTACTGTGTGTGTCAGTGTGTGCGCGTGCGTGCATGAGATTCGATTAAATCTTATGATGCGATAAGATCATGCATTTTCGCACCGCGTGCACCGCTCTCTTCAATGAGGAAATGGAAATGCAGATCTAGTAGAAAAGTGTCGATTTTTGTGGCTAGGGTTGAAAGTAATTACAATTAATTTCTGAGGCACACAATTACTCACATAAGACCCTAAATTTAATAGTTGGAAGGTTTTTGTGGATTTTGCTTTCCAGGGACTTTAAAATATGTTACGATTGTAAAAGGGGTTCTGTGGATGTGGCTTTTCCTGCCAAACATTTTGCACCTTGCTTGACCTTTCCCGCTGCGGTCGAAGTAATTGCAGGCATGAATGTCTTCTGCCATGCAGTTGTCACGCAGCTTTGCCCCCTTCAAAATAAGAAACAAAAATGTTAGACTTTACTTCTAAATCTATCCCAGAACTGCCAAATTGGCAGTCATCTATTGTATGTAACTGAAATATTCCATAACCTGCAACAAGGATTTACACAGCCATACAATGTGTGCAAGTGATAGGCAGTGGTGTGCTGCAGTGTTTACATCACCTCGGGAACAGCATCTGCCATTAAACAGGCCGCATGGTACACCCGGAGATGGTTGAGTTGGACACGGTTCAGTGAGTCATTGGTCATGTTTGTTCCGCTGAGATCAACCTCGGCTGCCTGACATGAGTGAAAAGATTAATCAATGTTTCTAACATTCACCTCACTTACTGTAACTAAGACCCTAACCTTAATTTCTACAAGAACAATAAGTTATTGTATTCAACAATACCATATCATGATAACAGGAAATAGACATTGTTGTCAGAGGGATTGATTTCATGTTTCGTGTGTGGGCCTAAACGATACTCACTGTGCAGACGAACACACCGCAGTTGACGCCGTCCTTCTGTCTCCACTGGTCCGGATAGGACAGGGTCCATTCCCTCAGGCTCCACGTGTGTTGAAATGCTTCGCTAAAAATTATAGAAGTGTCATTCCATATAATATATTAGATATTTAAATCAGTTATCTCCAGGGGAGCTTTCTCACAGGGAATGATAGTTTCCTTCCCTGCCAGAGTACAATAGACCCTCTCCCCTGCTGGTCAGCTTTCAACATTACAAAATTTCTTCCGTGCTCGGGTACGGAAACAAACACTTGCAGATTACACTTCAGTCATCGACTATGCCTGGAGTGTATCCTCGCCCGTGTGTTATCCTCGCCCGTGTGTTTTCTACATTGTTAGGTAGAGTTGGCGTTCGCATTCACAAGTGTTCCCAGGCATGCAACAGCGTTCCCCAAACCACCTTTTCAAGTGGACCCTGTCACGGGTCACTGTTACGCAACCGGGCACGGAATGAAGCGTTCAGTAAAATGAACCTGACCTGGGGTCAATTTGGGGACAAGTGTGCTGGGAAACACTACCGGGTCCACAGTGAGAAAGCACTGATATTCTGCATCAGTGTCCTTAATAACATGTCACAATTTCTTCAAAAAAAACACATCTTAGATACCATAGAATGTCCATATCCTGTGGAGAAATCTCAGAGTGCTGATCCAGGGAGTCGTACACTCTGATCTCTTTTTTGGAGCCATCAAAAACCTGTCAACACAATGGCCATTGTTAGTGTCGTGGCATGCTAGCTGTCAGAAAAGTAACACTGGCCTTTAACAGGCATCCAGGTGGCTCAGTGGGCAAAGGGGCATATCATGTAATCATGAGGTTTGAATCTGGGGCCGGTTGCATAAAGCACCTTAAGTTAAGATATGCCTTAGGGTCCGAGTTAAGGTGTCCATAAAATAGAATGGGCTGGACATAACACTTAAACCGTATGCTTAGGTTTTCCATAAAATGTTTAACCTTAAGGAGAAGATGTACAGTAAGGGTGTTTTCTGTGACCAATTTTATCTTATAGACACCTTAATTCAGAATAAGGAAAATCTTAACTTAAGGTGCTTTGTGCAACCGGCCCCTGGCCCTACACCTTTGTCAAGTCATCTCCCATTCTGTCCCGCAAACTTTGCCATTTCAAATTGTCCAACAAAAAAGGTATCAATGTCCCAAAAACTGTTCTTAATGTCTGTGCAGTGCTCACCCACAGAATGAAGTGATTTCCGGTTTCTGGAGTGTGATGGCCAACACACCGAGGAAACACAACAGTGGAGTCTTGCTTTAAACCCTGTGTTAAAATAAATGACACATAATCTACATGCATACATTTTTTACAAAATTAAATTTAAGGCCTCAGCATTAGGGTATGATGTTATGCAATTTTATACCACAACAACAGTTATGTGTAGTTGCTTTCTGCCATGGAGTGCATTTCCAGAAAATGAACATGCAGATAAAACAGGCACACCTGGATGCCTCCCAGATGACGGGAGTTGATAGATTCCCCAATTTGACGGCATCTCCACCAAGCTGTGAAATTGTAAGTTTGCAAAGCAAGCGCCTGTCAAAGAAAAATAGATTAAAAACAAGCTTGTTGGTAGTAAGTGCATTTTTTCTATCTGTGAAATCCTTTACAAAGAGTCTTCTTACATTCGGCACAGGTCTTGCCAGCTGGACTAGTCTCGCATTGACGACCTGTAGGAACAAGTAAAGCTGTAGGTTTTTGGTGTATAATACACATCTCAAGCGTTGGAGGCTACTTACGTCATCAGTGAGCCATGGATATGAGACATCACCGTCATCCATCAAGAGAGCTTGGGGGCAAAGACTTTGAATGTCCGTCCGATACACAAAGGCCGGCTCCAAACTTACAACGGCATAGTCTGTAGCAGGTTTGTTGTACAGCACAGACAGTTTCTCCTTTTTAGAGGAAAAAGGGGGAGGGGGTCAAATTAAGGATTATATCCGCAACTAAGATCAAAAATGACTATCCGAGTAACTATCGGAGTCAATTATTAAAACTACAAAGGCATTGTCATGTACAGTATAGAGCCTTAGTGATTAGGGGCCTACACCTGTTTTGCCATTTGTCGGTGGTTCTAATTCTATCCTAGCACATCTAATCCCCTCTCAAAATACAAAACGCATTTCTAAGCAACAAAGCCCCAGATAATCTATCTGCAAATGAACAGTGATTGGGGCTGGAACAGAAAGTGGAAGCAACCAAGCTCAAAGACAAAATAGTGATCAATAGTGGATTCCAAAAATAGGAGACACGGGCAAGAAAAACGCAACGCGTTTCAACCTCAATGGGTCTTCAGCTACAGCCTGATGAAGACCCAGTGAGGTTGAAACGCGTTGCGTTTTTCTTGCCCGTGTCTCATATTTGTTTGAAGTTGTACATTGTATTGTAAACCTGTGCAGGTTACCTGTGTACCAACACTTCTGGATTAAATTGTTGTCTAAAAAGAAACCAAGAAGCTCCTTTTTCCACTATTGATCAGAGATTGGGGCTTCCATCTGGAAATATTGTGAGGAAGGATTTATTTTTTGTTGCCCTCGGGCAGGCCAAAAATCTATACACACAACATATTGCGACGATACTGACTGATAGGGATGTACTGGAACAATACACTCAAATCATGATGTGCTTCACGGTACTGGGTTCACCATACGATTTCTTTAAGGTTAAAAACCTTTTTTCTGAGGTAGGGTATGCTAAACAATGCAAATGAAATTGCATTTTTGGGAAGGGATACTGAAAGTAGTCTACGGTTTGTAGAACAAGAAAAAATCATTTTAAAGCCAAAAATAAAATTAAATATAAAATATTTGAAATGAACTTTCTGAGGCAGACGCTGTCATTGATTTCTCTTTCATTGGTTGGATGGACCAAGCATTCATCATTGCCATGATTTGGATTCTAGTGTAGAATTAAAAATTCTTCACCAAATCGAGATGTCAATATCGATTTGATTAAAAGTGCAGCCATAATTTTGTGGGATTACATGTTTCAGTCCCAATTCCAGGCCATTAATGCTCGGCAAGTCTATCAATGAAACTACATATGTCCAGCGGACCAGATTTATTAGACTGAATCCTTAGAAAAAAATAAATCATTTGAACAGACGAATGGCAACTATTTTTACATTACCTTTAGCTCTTTAGGGATATCGAACTGAGCTACGGAAAACGTCTTTCTGGACAGAAGTTGCTCTGTGTGTTCCTCAGGGGGCTCCGTGTGTTCCTCAGGGGGGTCGACAGCCACAGGTCTTGGGGCAGATGTCAACAGCTCTGAAGGGACACACACACACAACCGCGAACTGAACCACAAATTGCCCCTGATGGCAGGGCCATCATCCTGCATGTTAGCTTGACGACATCGGTGTGTGAACCTCTGTGTGAATGGGTGAATGTCGGCATATTGTGAAGCGCTTTGCATGAGAGTGCTATATAGATGAAGTCCATTTTCCATATCTGCATTGTGTAGTTTTCAAAAGATTAGAAATGGTCACATTACCTGTACCCGGGAGTATCAGCCGTCCATCAGAAGCCATCAGAAGTTTGTCATTGGTTTGTTTTTCCAAGTTTTTCACAAACTTTTGATTGATGATCTCATTGTGAAGATGGAAGACCAACCTTGTGCTAAACAGGAAGTGTGTTTCCTTCATCTGGCATAGGAAGTATCTGTCGTAAGAGAGCTCCCTGTTTTTTTGCTCAGCTTCTGATGAGTTCACGTGACAGCGTAGATCGGGTACAATGTTAAGGCTGCGCAATATTTCCTCGGGCCGAGTCTGGTTCTTCTGGTGAAAGCGGTCATACAGGGAGTAGCGTTCCGCGGACCCAGTGATGGGATGTGGCCTTTGAAATCTGTCTCCTGATTGGTCATCCTTTGGAAGGCCTGTTTTATTCTTCTTGAACACAAGATTTTTGGCCCATGGAAGTTGCACTTTCAAAGTTTTGTCTTGTGCGGCCTGGATGTTTTCCTGTGAAGCCTCACAAAGCCTTCCATCATGTGGATGGAAAAACCTCTGTTCTGTTCTGTTGTTGGTGTGTCTTGCAACACGACCAGCAACATCAGAAATGTAGATGTTTGGGGGGTGTGCAAAGCTCAAAAGTCCGTCTGCATGGTCCCTTGCGCTTTCTTGCCACAATAGTGGCGAATAATAGTACACAACAGAGTGAGTGCAGCCCATGTGCAATACACCACCTAGATGGAGACAACTGACGTTAAGTGGTGTTACCAATTACTGGAACAGCTATTCTAAGTTTCAAATCATTGTTAGTCATTTATTATTCTTAAAGTCCCTGGAAACCAGAAATATGTTTTGATTATTTAGCATTTTGAGTTCATCACATCACAGGAACCTATGCTAATAAGCCACCAGCTAAATTTGAACGATGATGAACGTCGCAAATATATAAATTTAGGTTTGACAGTCATGACAATCAATTGGATTTTAGACTATATTTTCTCCCGCGGACTGCGTCGGCGTGTCCTGTGTGTGCGTGCAAGACTGCAGGTCTCCGAGAGAGAGCGAGAGAGAGACGGAGGGAGGGAAACGGGGAGAGGAGAGAGAAGGAAAGAGATTGAGTGTGTGTTAGTGTGTGCGCTCATTGCTCGGAGAGGAAGAGAGACTGCTGCTGCACAGCGCTACTGTGTGTGCGCGCGCGTGTGTGACAGTGAGAGAGCGAGCAGGCAAGATAGCGCTCGACACACAGAGCGGGAGGGAGACAGACAGACACTGAGCGAGCGCGGTGGGGGGGAGAAGGTTTTTTATAAGAATCCAGACCTTGTAGAAAAGTGGCGATTTAATAGTTAGGTTTGTGTGCATTTTGTTTTACAGGGACTTTAAAGCACATGTCCACCAAGAAATTTAAATTCAATCATCTTCCAGGTTTTTTTTTTTTTTTTTTTTTTTTAACTAGTCTTGTGTTACATCGATATGTTGGTGAGTATGACTAAATTTGGTATTTTTTGGTCAACTTCTCCTTTTAACACTATAACCTACCTACAGTTGAGGTCAAAGGGGAAGCAATACAACCTAACAGACTACGTAAAGATGAAATGTCCAAAATCTCTATCCTTTTGGGAGAAGTATGTTTACTATAACACTGGTGTACTTTCAAATGAGTATGTATTAGTGTTCTTCTTACCCCCTGTTCTCTGCAGTTTTGCAAACATTTTGGGATAAATATCCTTGTAGAGAAGCATTTCCTCAAGTCTGTTTATCAAGTCTGTCACAGATCCCTCTGTTGAAACACCCAGATCTGTGCAAGCTTTAATCAGCTCAGGCCTGCTTGGCTGCAGGTGGTAGAATTTAGAAAAAAGTGAATCACAAACACTGGAATTTCCAAGTTAAATTGGATAGTAGCATCGTCAAGTCAATTAATGGGTGACACGGAAATTGTGCAGAAATAATGACAACTGTACTTCGAATAAGAAAACACTGCACCTTTGTGGATTCCATCAAACGAATAAGTTGCTCCTCATCAAGGCACGGAACCTTGCGTGGCGGTTTTTCATCAGTAGTTGGCTTGTTCACGAGACCTTTCAGGATCTCAGTCTTTGGAACCACATCTCCAATTCTTGATCCAGGGCCAATCCAGGGCACAAAAGCTGAATGGGACAATTCCTCTGTGTATGGGTTGTGGGTTTTCAAATCTTAAACCGAAGCAAAGCGTTTTCGTCAACAGTCCTGCTTTTCACCCCACATTCATTACTAGGGCACCATTCATAAATGTTGTACAACTACAAACCTTCGCAGATTCCACTTGCTATGATTTCTTTTTCAAGGCGGTCCCACTTTTCAGTGATGTTGACGGATAGATCGTCAGCTTTAACATCGTTGGTGTTTGGCCTCTTCAGCAGACTCACTAGTTAATGAAATAAAGAAATTATGAATTCATAGGGCTTTTCTTTTTTTTCCCCCCGTGGGGGGTATGAACAGAACAGGGACACCCGTGTGTGTATATTATATATATATATATACATACATATCTATCTATCTATCTATCTATAGAGAGAGACACTACACAATTACAACTTTGAGACCTAAATGCATATTACAAAGTATTCACACACCAGGCACATCAAAGGACAACTTCCAGTTAGCATCTGACATTGCCACTGGAGGGTGGTGGCCACATCTGTAGCAGAAGAAGTCGTACGAGTATGCGGTCAGTGCGGAGTAGTGGAAAAAAGCCCTCCGTATGGTGTTGTGGTGGATTGTGATGTCGAGCTGATGTTCCATGGCACTGATGAACCGTCCTATAGCAGTGTGGCTCTGTTAAAGACCAAACAAACCGTATTTACATCATGATCCACAAAGTATGCCATTACATGATGTCCAAGACAGATTAACCATTACCTTCAGTAGATTTGTCATGAATGAACATAACTGAAGGGTCAGAAACACTTTGTTGTTGTAGTTATGGAATCCTGTGAGGTAATTCTGAAATCTGACAGGAGTTTTGCAGACAGGGCAACTTTTGACATACACATGGATATCTACAAGGAAAATTGGACAGTTAGAAGCTATATTGAATTTTTGTAACATGCAGGATAGATATCCTTTTTATATCCAGAGTTGGACTTTTCTTTTGTCACAACATAGCATGAGCCATCGCCCACCCAACATGCACGCACAATTATCTTTAGTCAAGCTGCTATTTATCACCTCAGGAATATGACATTTTTCCATCCCCCTTTTCCAGTTCGAACAAATGGTAAAAGACAGTACAAAAGTAATCCAGGCAGACAAACCTTTGTGAACTGTAAGAATCCCATAAACGGTAGCCTTTTTGGTAACGAGCTTCTCTTCTGACAGATCTGGTGGGGTAGGACCTGGACAATTGGGAGGGGTGGGGGGGGGGGAAATAAATTGCACACTTTCAGGGCTCCAATGTTCAGTTACTGCACCAGGGTGACATTTTGTGCAGTGTTGCTGCTCATAAAGTCACCTTTGGAGGCCTGCAGTGTGGTGTTCAAATTGTCATGGTGGTTCGGTTTACACTCAGTACCTGCCAGTTCTGGTTAGGATGTCAGTGTCTTTTCTTACCTGGACAGTAAGGGCACTTTGTTTCCTCTGGGGAGAACTTCTGGGGGATATCCGGTGCAGTGTTCTGCATGTCATCTGGCAGTTTCGGGGGCAGACGTTTGGACTTGCACATGTATTCAACTATCTTTCTTATTTGCACCGAACTGACGTGATCTCCCTTGCCCTGCCCTGGCTCCTCGTCTTCTTCACCATAAAGACCATCATCAGTGTCACTGCTCAAATCCTGAATCTCCCTGTTGTCTCTTAAGAGGTGTTGTTTCTCCTGGAAGGTCCACCACATTGCAACATAAATGTGGACACACATTCTTTTTTGATTGCTTTTGCAACGGCATGTCCATCTGCCACTGACAGTGTCCAATATAACTCTTGTCCTTCCAAAAAAGCACCAACTGTCTACTTTTGCTGTATAAACTGAAAAGTTGACTATACGGCCCGAGTAGCCGTGTTCCTCAAAAAAGACTGGATAGACGCATGTTGTTCCGTCTTGTGTGGCTTTTTGATTCAATTGACTGCATTCCTGTTTTGTAGAAGTGGAGATCAACCCCTTTTCAAACATCTCCTTAAGAGAACTAGCCTGTAGCAGAGGTGGTGGTTGTTGAGACTTCAAATACTTGACTCTTTCGAGATGCATGCATTCCTTGCCAGTTGCCATAGCCATAAATTCTCTGCAGCCCGCAACTTCACAATCAAGGACCTGCCTACTGAAGGATTTGCACATGTGAATTATGGTACGTGGTCCAGATTTGTCCTGGGATGTGACAAAGATCCCTTTGTCTTCATCAACCAGGAACACTGGCTCTGTAACCTTCTGGTGTTTGTCCAATTCATGCCTTCTCAAGTTAGCTTTAAGAGAAAAGGATGCAGTACATGCTGGACACTGAAAAGATTTGTTGTCTTGTCGGACAGAATCCAATGGCTTCCCTTTGGTGACTTTTCTGACAGAATCCACTGGCTTCTCTTTGGTGACGTGTTTGACAGAATCCACTGGCTTCTCTTTGGTGACGTGTTTGACAGAATCCACTGGCTTCTCTTTGGTGACGTGTTTGACAGAATCCACTGGCTTCTCTTTGGTCTCTTGTTTGACAGAATCCACTGGCTTCCCTTTAAAAAAAAAAAAGGGCGACAAATAGATTACAGGCTGTATGGGGTGTGTAATAAGTAGTTGTCGCAAGTGATTTATATATATATATATATATACACACACACACACATCTACATATATATCTATATATTGAGAGATATATCAATATATCTATAGATAAATCTATATCTCTATATATCAATATCTATATATATCTATATCTCTCTCTCTATATATATATATCTATATCTATATCTATCTATATATATCTATATATATAGATGTATAGATATATATAGATCAATTCATCTAATCTTACAACATACCTTGGGGGAATCTTGTTTCCAGAAGTGTGAGCCCTGTCCATTGAGAAAAATATTTTAATGTGTTAATGTACAACAATTCTTTAAGCATAGTATTATTCAACTATTGTTTCCGGATAATTTGCATTGACATAAATACTTGAGACCTTTCAGTGAGCCAGACATCACTATTATTTAGGAAACGCGTTATACTAGTTGCTAAAACACTTATGCTTGTGCACTAACAGCAAGGAAGGTATAGGGCAACTTTGAGAACCCAATCTGATAGTCACATGCTCTTGTGTGCATGCTTAGTAAGACAACACTACTACTACCACTACTAATAAGAATTATAATAGAGGGGGTTCCAAGTGGTCCCCAGCAAAACGGGGGATAATGTATTTAACTATAATAACATCCATAAGTAAAACAATGGCAGAATGGGTGGACGTTTTGGTCACGGGTTGCAGACGATGTTATCAGATCGGGACACCACACATAATGAATTCAAATGGGTGTTGGTGGTTTAATTTGTCAGTCTAGGGGTCCTACATTTGTAAAAGTTTGAGAACCAATGTCCTAAGTCACTGTCAAAGACATACAAGGAAGACTTTCAAATTAAAGGTTATGGGCAATAGATATAGCACTTTATCCATTAACTTTAAAAATGTTGTCTTTCACATATACCATCGCATGTAAACTACCATTAACATGTTAAATTCTGATAACTTGGTGGGTAATCTTGGTTAGCCTACATTTTAATTATCTTACCATGGTTTCTCAGGTGAGTTTCGAAAGTGTGCCTTCTCTGTAGTATGGCTGGGCATTTTGGACAGTGCCAGTGGCTTCTAGACGAAAGCTTCTGCTGGCAGTGACATGGTATGGTAAAAGTCTCTGTGGAAAATTAAAAAAATTGTTTAATTAAAATGTTGCACGTAGATACATAACATATTAGGGCAAGAACAGACTTCTCTGGCACAGATCTAACTGAGCTTAACACCACATTCTGCTTACCGATGTCATCGATGAAGCACACAGAATACTGTAAATGGACTTTGTCGAGATGGTCTCTGGTTGCCAACGTGACCCATTTACAGTATGGGCAGTCGCTCTCTTCGGATTGGTAAAACTCCTCCACCGTTGTAAACGCAGTAGTGATCTCTAAATAATAGTATAAGTTGGTATTATTTTGGGAGACTGTTTTACTTTCTAATATAAATATCCAAAACACTTTCTGGAAAAATATAACGCATAAAATAACATGTTTACCTGCAGCCATGATCATCAATTGGTGTATCCTTCAACCATTTGTGTGTGTGGGGGGGGGGGGGGGGGGGGGGGGGAGGGAAGAGAGCAAAAAGATTAGACAGATCTGTCGTTTTTTGGTAATGTATGAGTGCCAGCAGATGGCAGTATGCCACAAGATGGCTCAGTCTTTGGCAATTACTTACTTGTAGTAAGACAGGATTGTAAAGGCAAGAAACCTCCTCTGGTCCGTCTGGGCGGAATAGCGCACGCACGTCCTAAGTTCTGCCGGTGAAGCTCCCCACTGTCAGGTTAAAAGAAGTGGCTGGCAACTGCACATGTGTTGGAGGAAGAAAATATTAGAATCTGGGTGGTTGTTGGTAGAATATTTTACTGTACTTGACTCAAACTATTGTTTGGGTTTGACAAACTAAACTCCAGTTTTAGTGTTTTGTGGTAGGCTAAATTAGTCAAATCTGAACGGTGCAAATATGAGGGTTAAGGAAATGTTTCGAAAGATTTCAGGTTGTTATGTGACTAATTTTCCCAGGGCTCCAAGTTCAACACCATGCAAGGCATGCATGTTCTCTTAACATGTCCACACATACAAAGACTCATTTTGATGTTCTGAGCCAAGTTAATATCTGTGATTATGTTATTGCATAATTTGGTGGTTCCAATTACTGTGGGCTACATTTCCATGTCAAAATCCAAGGTAAAGGGTACTAGGCAAGAATAACAATTTGGAATAGCCTATAATAGGCAGGATCGAGGCCTGGTTATTATGATTCTAATGTACAAGCACAGACATTTTTGGCACCAAGATTAAATTAGCCTAATATAACTTAGTTTTGTATATAGGCCTACCGTAGTTTATATTTGTGTATAGTTTGTATTTTCAAATGGATTCCACCTGGGGAGATTCTTTTCAGTATTTGCCAAGTGTGTATGTTTTTCTATGACAAATTCTACTTGGATACAGAGCTGACGAAACCCTGTGAACATTGAACCCTAGGAGAGCACATGTTTAGGCCTGTTCAATTACGAACCGTAGGAACATTGAGCTGCCCCCCAGAGACGGGAATTTGGTTAATGGCTACAACATCAACAGATTCACCGAATTATAGCCTATGCGGTAAATGATTGTGGCAACAGAGGAACACTTGGGTTGATTAGTGCAGGTGTGCAAAGTCAATTGGAAAGTAACGTTAGCGCCGTGCACGTTGGACGCATTAAGCTAGCTAGCTTAAGAGGGTCTTCGGAGTAAGAGTCTGGGAAAGTAATTTTCGAACCCATTTTCGCAAGTCTACGGTTATCGTCGAATTTATGTCACAATCTCAACCTCGAAATTAGCACACGAAATGAGTGACTCACCTGTGACCACAATGCTGCTGCATGGTCCTCTGTCAGCAAGGGTTGTAGCCTGTAGCTAGGCCTATCTGGCGAACGAGGAGATTGGACGAGCACGAAATGGCCGCAGGCTAGCACGAGCAGCAGCATGATCTGGTGCACGAGGAGATCAGAAGAAACTGCAGCGCCCCTAGTGGTAGCGACCACATGGAAGGGCCGCAGAGTTCCGACATCTCCATTCACTCCAATGGGCCATTTTTTTGCTGGAAGTAAGGTCCTAATTGAGTAAAAAATAACAGCACTGTCGAGTTGCAGCAAAATAGACAGTTAGTGTTGTACTTTGAAAGGGTTTATCATCCCTTGAACCAAGTTGTACATTATCAGCTTCATTTTAGCTGGCAAAAGTAGCGCGAGATCCATTTCTTGGATGTTCATTGGCTAATGAGTCTCGCATTTTGGTCCTCCTGCTGATGCCACTCTTTAGAGGATACTACATAAAGGTGGTAAAACCAGGAAGTGAAGCAGGTGTAACCAACACCATTAGTTGTGGTTCCATTCCATTAGGTGTTCCAGTGCCCGGGCCCTCCTCGTTAATGTTATTGGTTACTTCTGCTTTACCACATCAAAAGGTTACTGTGAAAAGAGCATATAGATAGTGTAGCAGACATTGGAATATATAATGCATATCAATAACAGGTCTACATAGAAACAATCTACTACAAAGCATAATAAGATATACTTCAAGTCAAAGGTTATATAGCTATATTGTTCTGCTCTGATTGTTGAACACTTGATAAGTGATGTAATGTCATTCAATGTCATTCATTCATATCAGCTTACGTGTGTTACACTGGCTGTAGCAGCGACGATTGGCAACAGTTTAGAACGGTTTAATCATCATACAATTAAGCTTAACTTACTTGATGGCACAATCCACAGCGATGATATCCCCAGCCAGCATCGTTGCAGCGAGACTGAGTCGACAAACAATCGCAGCAGATTTTAGGAGCTAATCAAGGGCAGGTGCTGGGTCCATGCAGCGCGCGCCTACACAGCAGATTTTAGGAGCTAATCAAGAGCCCCAGCACCGCGCGCGCGTGCGCAATTCTCCACACTATTGCCTGCCTGCCATCTATCTATCTATCTATCTATCTATCTATCTATCTATCTATCTATCTATCTATCTATCTATCTATCTATCTATCTATCTATCATGCAAACTTCAAAATACATTAGGCTATTATAGCAATAAGAATAATACAATATCATGAGAGACAAATCAGGATTTGTAGTCCTTTTTGGTCTCAGTCAACAACAATGCATTATAATAGCCAGTTTGGCAAGTTCTATAGACGGTTTTAACTTGACAACAAAAACATTCTAAATTGAACTGCGGTGAAGCCAGCCTACTCTCGCTGTTGCCTCGTCAAGCCAGCCGCTCCTACATTTCAAGGGCGCCCTTATTGCAGACCTTACGGTAAATACACCGCGCGTTGACCAACTTCAGGGTTTCAAAATAAAATGTCAGGTTTTTGAAAGGCAATAACAGAGATGTGTCCAATTGTCGATGATTTTACCAGCCAGCCAGTGTATTCTACACTGATTTTGAGTCATTAGGTCACATGACCTGGAAGGTATTCAGCCGTAAATGCTTATTTTTCGATAAAGAAAATAATATGAAATATATGGAGTATTAAACTCCAATAAAAATAGGTGTGTCCTAACCAGGCTGTGCAGTAATGCCATTCTACATTGACTTTGAGTCATTAGCTCATATGACCTGGGAGTTATTGAGCCGAAAACCCACATTTTTCCATAAAAAAATGAATTATGAAATTTGGGGAGTATTAAACTCCAATAAAAGAAGGTGTGTCCTAACCAGGCAGTGTAGTGATGTCATTCTACATTGATTTTGAGTCATTCGGTCATATGACCTGGGAGTTATTGAGCCGAAAAGCCACATTTTTCCATAAAAAAATGAATTATGAAATTTGGGGAGTATTAAACTCCAATAAAAGAAGGTGTGTCCTAACCAGGCAGTGTAGTAATGTCATTCTACATTGACTTTGAGTCATTAGCTCATATGACCTGGGAGTTATTGAGCCGAAAAGCCACATATTTCCATAAAGAAATGAATTATGAAATTTGGGGAGTATTAAACTCCAATAAAAAAAGGTGTGTCCTAACCAGGCAGTGTAGTAATGTCATTCTACATTGACTTTGAGTCATTAGCTCATATGACCTGGGAGTTATTGAGCCAAAAAGGCGATGCCTTTCAACATGTTGCCTTTGCCAGAGCCATTCAGGCGGTGTCTCCACGCATGGTCAATGGGTCAGCATGGTCGGGGGAAATCCTATAACACTGATAGACAATGATGGCAGATGATGCAGCCTACCACTGAAATATTCTTACCGACGGTGTAAAGCATGCTATGGTTTCGCGTTTTACTGATTTTATGAAAATTGGTGGAAGGGTGTAGCATGGGCCAATGAGAAACCCATAGCCTATATTGAGGAGCCCATTCTCCAATAGTGTTGATGAAGGATTATAGGCTATATCGATAAAAAAAAACATTTCTTGGATGATTGCATCATAGCCTTTGTTTTTGTGTGTTTTATTGCTGTTTAAATGTTATTTCTGGACGTAAATTCAAACCTGAACCGAATTAATTAATTAAGGAGTGGTGAGGCTCTCCTCACTCACTTTGCACTGCAGACCATAATTATTTTGAAATAAAGTCAACAAAAATGATTTGAAAATGAAAATTTTGTTTGCTAAATATATGTTATGTAGGCTATGTAAAAAAGATTCAATCGATCTTTTTTCAATAGCTACATTTTGACTGGGTTGGTAAATATTGTATAAGGCCGGAATTTTGGATACAGGTTGCATTGGGGCCAGTGAAAATCCTAGCATAATCCCTGCTGTCCGTGGTGCTGGAATTCAATGGAGGGAGAGATAGACACACATCGTTTTGGTTCAAACAGTATAATGAATTTATTTATTTGGCATTTCCAACCCTGCTTGAGCGGTGAGCTTTTAATTTGCTGGCCCATGTCAACAAATACCGGCAAAAAGCCGCAATTAATGGCTAATGGAATCCCTGAACTGCGTGTCTCAGTAGCCAGCAGAACTGGGCTTTTACTGATGCACTTTCTGAAGGCTATTTACTTGATTAGACTTCTATTTTCGTTTAAGATATTATTTTTTTTCGTTATTGTATAATTGTTTTCAGTTAATCAGGCAAGCTTATCCTATTGGAATTTATTTCGTATGCTTCATGCATCCCTGAACACGCATATTTTTGACATCATGTCTCTAGCAAATTATTTATTTAATTATTTAAAGTTAGTAGCCTACTTTATTAACCTGTATACAGTGTGGCACAATTCTGCTTGTGCTTTAAGTAAAACAGTTGTCTAATGGTAAAGTAAAGGCGAATAAGAATTATGCAAAGGACAAATAATGTGAAAATGAAGAAGCAAGAATATGAAAATGGATTAAAAAAGGCATCATCAAACATCTTTGAACAACACATCTTTGTTTTAATTTTGCTGGGCTCCACAATCATTTCGAGGATTCGAGGCAACCCATTTAGCAGCATCTGAGAGAGAAAGAGAGAGAGAGAAAGAGAGAGAGAGAGAGAGAGAGAGAGAGAGAGAAAGAGAGAGAGAGAGAGAGAGAGAGAGAGAGAGAGAGAGAGAGAGAGAGAGAGAAAATTGGTTCTGTATGTAGCTTAAATAATCAAATATCAAAGCTTAATATTGTCATATCACAGCGGTCATATAGCCTAATCTATATAATTATATTTGATGATTCACTATTTTTTATTATTTTATTATTATTATTATTATTATTATTATTATTATTATTATTATTATTATTATTATTATTATTATTATTATTATTGTAACAGACTGTTCGGTATGTTTTTGTGGACTCTTATTGTGAAATCCGGAAGAGGAAGCCAACCGCCATTAAACGCAAAACAAGAAGCTACCAACGCCGGTCATACTGATGGCCACTGGAAGTGGAGCCTGGCCCTGGCGCTTTTCCACGCTAGCATGCCTTCTAAATTTAGAGTTTAAGTAACATTTGTTATCTGTAAATAAATTAACATGAACAGCGTGTCAGCGCGGCACTCGTCAAGACGCCTGGCCATATAACGAGCACTGAAGGACCCGCCAAGTAATTCCGGCCTACTAGCCAGGTAGGCTAATCTTCTGTTGCTAGCAGGCAGCCACATGTCACGCTTCCGTGATACACCTGGAATGGACGATTGATTAACTATATTGATCAAGCTAAAAGACGCAAGACCTCACAATAATTATATGTAGATCTGATAATGTTTTTGACCCAATGTACACTACACGCTATAATGTTCATCGGTTTTTCTGGTTTGTTTCGAATCCAACAATGTGTAGTCGCAACCACTAGGGGCGCTCCAGTTTATGGTCATCGTGCTCCAGACTATCGGGCCTACCAGGCCCAAAGGAAGTTCTACAGTGGACCTTGCTTTGCGGCCTCGACAGCAGGTGAGTTACTTTCATTCGTGTGTTCTTTTGAAGACACGTTTAAACTAACTGGTTGTTGAGATAGTGAAATAAAGTAATGTTAATGGTTAACCAGTAAGTAGAAAAATACAGTCCACGTGCTCTCTTGTTTAAGTAGGCTGTGTTGCCAATTTGCCTCCTTATCAGAATTTACATATTTTGTGTCTACAATGCAGGAAGCCACACAGATGCAGTGAAAAGTAACAGTAATGAGGGCCCTGGCACCGGAGCACCAAAAGGATTGTAAGTTGGATCTTTCCTTTAATCAATCCCCTAAATGCAACAAAATATATAGCCTATCTTTAATCTTCTTTGAAGGATAATGTTTCCTTTGGTGTGTTCATTTTTAAGGGGTAAAACAAAGGGACATATTTTATAATATAGCGTCACAGTGTCCTGCATTGGACACCTCTTCGCCTGTTTCGTCACGTCCGGGTCAGAGGTCTCTCGACGTAGTTTCTGGTACTTTAGCAGGCATTTCAGATGCTCGATCGCCGCTTTGTGAAAGTGGAACTAATTTATACATCTATATGTGTCAATATGTGGAATTTCATATGAATATGTGCATGGTAACATGTCAAATTACTTTAGGAAAGTGACTTTGATGACAGAAAGCCATAAGACATGCTTGGGCGACGAGAGTTACTGATCTTTAAAGTAGCATTTTGGGGCCCTATGCAACATCTTGTGGGGGCCCCAAACCACTGTCGTCATAGTATCCCTGAATGAACATGAGGAGGCATAGGCTACTTCATTATAAATAACGCTTTTAATTAATAAATGAAGCAAAATATGAACAATTACTGGAATTTTTTTTTTATGCAAATGAATGTTCACAAATGTTAGTTAAACACATCCTTTCAGTGCAAATGCATTATAAAAAAAAAAAAAATTTGTTTAGAAAACAAAATGACACAAATTTATTATTATCATTATTACTACTACTACACCCGGTGCGCACACTGAATAGGCCTATTATACTATATACTATAGACTATTATACTTACTTTTCTGTCACATCGTCATTATTAAGCCGGCTTATGACTGCATAGCATCTTAATTACTCAAAATATAAGGCGACTAAAATTGGGCAACCATATTTTTATTCGGCCAACCAAAAGCTCTTGTCAGGTTGGCCCTCCGGCAACCACTTTTAAAAGTTAACGTCGAGCCCTAAAAAGCACATTTCCTTTTCCCCTTATGAACCGAAATGCTACTACCGGACTCATTCCCGTGGTACTTTTCTATATATATAGATATATATATCTATATATATACTATTTCTTCTTCCCCTGGACACCCTACCGAAATGTAATGTCATTGTTTAGAGGTTATTGATGTAAATACAGTTTGCTTGGTCTTTAACAGAGCCACACTGCTATTGGGACGGTTCATCAGTGCCATGGAACATCAGCTCAACATCACAATCCACCACAACATACAGAGGAGGGCTTTCTACCATCCAGTTTCGAGCTGAAATCTCCACCTTAACCAGGTGCTACAGAAGCTTGGCGGCGGAAACTTTGAAGATTACAGCTAAGAACAGGGTGTAATGATGTCTTTTCAAGTCTAAATGGCATCTCAAGGTTTGTGGAGATTTTGATTATGCCAGAAGAGCAGAATTTACTTTTTTATTTTTATTTAGTATTAATTTAAGTACAATCCATACGATTTCTGTTTTATTCTCATGGGTGACACCTATTTCGAGAAGTGGTAATTTCCAGGTGAGATCAAAATAGTGTTATGCAAAATTAGTTTTTTGTTTGGCCACAGTAACCTCCTGTAAAGCAAGCAGAGACCGGAAAAAGTCGTTTTGTTACCCTACTTCACTCAAGAGTTGTTGGGAACCGACAGTAACCAGCTGAGTGAGTCCATTGCGTTAGCTCCGCCCACCCTGTGTCACCACAGACCTTAAACATCATCATCTGTTCTCCTGCTGGGTGTGGTCGTCGACACCATGCATACAGCAAATCAGGTTCACATGGGGTAGTGGGTAGACTTGTGACACAAGACCATGCACATTCTACAAAAGAGAAGTAAGACGACTCTTTCCCTCCACTAGTCCGGTGGCTCACCTTGGGCAAGTGACAGTACCACCTGAGCCTCCCTGCCTAGGGTTACAGGAACAACCCACTGCCTTGTGGGCTTGCCTTGGGAGAGGCGAAGGCTAGGAGATGGAAAACTCTGAATCCAAACCACCTGCTGCCTTGTGGACCAGGAAGACAGAAGGCTAAGGGAGACAACACTGCCAGAAAAACCTGCCAGGAGGGCTGGCTGCAAACAAACCAGGAGCTTGGCAGCCCCAGGGCAAGTCAACAGGCCCTAAAGGGGGCAGCCCCCACAGTAGACAATCTGGCTTTGGGCTAACAACCCACTCCAGGGAGAACCCTTTCTCGTCACGACACCATAGCCACTAAGTTCATGCTGCAATACCTGTGCTGAAAATGCAGTCTCGTAAATGGGCCATAAGCTCCATCACCATTGTGTTAACTCACTATTAGATGGATCAAAGTGATTCTGATTGTGACGTAACAGGCACTTATTCAGATGACAGTCTTATGTATTAGAACTGTAATTATTTGAAAGTTGGACCCCTGCCATTGTTTGTGTTTCCACAACATTGGTTTGCTGTGAAACTCCATGAATGCATTGCAGACTAACTAACTTCACCCGTCGACATGGGGGTGAGTAGATGACGGAATTTGTTTTTCTGGGTACTTTGCCTTTAACTCTATACCAACATTTGAAGTGAAGGGGAAAGCATTACAACCTTCCATAAAGATTAAGGACCCTTCAAAATGAACCATATCTTTGGGATAAGCATAACAGACTACATAAAGATGAAATATCCAAAATATCTATCCTTTATAGGGAGAAGGATGTTTAATACAACACTAGTGTATTTCAAAATAAGTGTTTTTTTGTTCTATTCACCTGATCTCTGCAGCTTTACTAACATTTTGTGAGAAACATCCTTTTAGAGAAGCATTTCCTCAAGTCTGTTTGTCAAGTCTGTCTCGGATCCATCTGTAGAAACTCTCAAATCTGTGCTATCTTTAGATCCTAGTTAAAATCGGCTACCTGGGTGGTGTCTGTCCGGGCAATGTCAGTCATGATTTGACGCCATCAGTGATATTACTTGAGCAATTGTTATTTCATCAGTGATGTCACTCGTGCAACTGTGATGTCATCAGTGATGTCACTCGAGCAGCTCTGGTTGCCCAACTGTGATTTCACTCAAGCAGTTGTGAGTTCATCAGTGATGTCCCACAAGCAACTGATGTAGTGACCCGATGTTGCACAGTTGCGCAATGGTGCCTATGTGGGTGGGCGGTGTCTGTCAGTCATGTTCTTCGGAGCCCGCGGAGCAGCCTATTTCCATATCTGTAGCCAAGCAGACAAACCTTTGTGAACTGTAAGAATCCCAAATAATCTACCTTTTTGGTAACAAGTTTCTCTTCTGACAGATCTGTTAGTGTAGGACCTGGACTTCATATATTTTTTGGCGGGGGCGGAGATAACCACTTGGCACTTGTACACTTCAGGGCTCCAATGTTGAGTTCATTTAATACACCAAAATTACATTTGGAGCATTATGGCTCGCTGCTCAAAACGTCAACTTTGTAGCCCTACAGCGTGCTCAAATTTTCGTGGTTGTTCGCTTTTCGCTCTTCACGTTTTTAGGCGAGGATGTGTCTTTTCTTGCCTTGACAGTAAGGCCACTTGGTAAGTCCAGGTCCTACGCTACCAGATCTGTCAGAAGAGAAACTTGTTACCACAAAGGTAAAACATTTTTCGGAATTCTTACAGTTCACAAAGGTTTGTTTTCGTGGCTACAGATATGGAAATGGCCTGCTCCGCGGGCTCCCAAGAATGTGACTGACAGACACCGTCCACCCACATAGGCACCATTGCGTTTACTCTGATGAGAACTTGTTATATGCCAACCCAGGCAGCATGTGTGTTAGTGAGTGTCATCATTGATGTTGCCTGGGTGATTGTAATGTCAGCAGTGATGTCCTCATTGATGTAATGAGCAATTATGTCACCAGTAAGTGATGTCATCATTGAATGATGTTAGTGATGTCACTCGTGCCCTCATGGTTGTGAGTCACAGAAGACAGATTTGGAAAGGCAGCCAGAAAAAAAATACCACTTTTTTGGATTCCATCAAGCAGAGTTTATATATAAATATATATATATACAAGCATACATACATACATACATACATACATACATATATATATATATATATATATATATATATATATATATATATATATATATATATATATACACACACACACACACACACGTGTGTGTGTGTCCCCGGAAATGCCCGGGACCCTTGCATGATCTAGGCTCAGTACTTGACTTGGTTGCGTGACCTTTCAGGATCTCAGTCTTTGGAACCAGTCTTTGGAACCACATCTCGAATTACGCAGGTCCAAACCATGGAACAGTATAATGGGACAATTCTTAAAAGTGTGGGCTGTGGTTAGTTTCATGTCATTTTGATCTGTTCATTGTTTTTTGGACAATTTCACATTCCTCATTCATTACATCTTTCAGCTCAGCTGGACAGTAAGGGCACTTGGTTTCCTCTGGGGAGAACTTCTGGGGGATATCCGGTGCAGTGTTCTGCATGTCATCTGGCAGTTTCGGGGGCAGACGTTTGGACTTGCACATGTATTCAACTATCTTTCTTATTTGCACCGAACTGACGTGATCTCCCTTGCCCTGCCCTGGCTCCTCGTCTTCTTCACCATAAAGACCATCATCAGTGTCACTGCTCAAATCCTGAATCTCCCTGTTGTCTCTTAAGAGGCGTTGTTTCTCCTGGAAGGTCCACCACATTGCAACATAAATGTGGACACACGTTCTTTTTTGATTGCTTTTGCAACGGCATGTCCATCTGCCACTGACAGTGTCCAATGTAACTCTTGTCCTTCCAAAAAAGCACCAACTGTCTACTTTTGCTGTATAAACTGAAAAGTTGACTATACGGCCCGAGTAGCCGTGTTCCTCAAAAAAGACTGGATAGACGCATGTTGTTCCGTCTTGTGTGGCTTTTTGATTCAATTGACTGCATTCCTGTTTTGTAGAAGTGGAGATCAACCCCTTTTCAAACATCTCCTTAAGATAATTAGTCTGGCGCCGCAGGTCTCCATAACTGGGATAAACCCTCCCCTGCTCTACTCTGCTCTCTCATTGGAAGCGTCGATTTCAGAGGCTGCCGGATTTCCGCTCCCTGCTTAAGAAGCTCGGTCATTTGCTCCGACCATGTCAATCAGAGTGGCTTCTGCTCCCTCCTCTGTGTGTGTGGCTGTAAATAGTGCCCTGCCGCCTCAGTGAAAACAACAAGGCTAACTAGCTAGCAAGCCAACTGCAGAAACCTACACGCTAGCTCGTTGCTACCCGCTGAAAACGGCAAGTTGGATTGTTTGAAACTATTTTCCAAGGGCACTGCCGCTAAGCGCCGCCCATCGCAATCCCACTATGGAGACCTGCGGCGCCAGACTCCTCGGACGGAAGGGAGAGGAGGCTGGCCAGCGAGACTATAAGAGAACTAGCCTGTAGCAGAGGTGGTCGTTGTTGAGACTTCAAATACTTGACTCTTTCGAGATGCATGCATTCCTTGCCAGTTGCCATAGCCATAAATTCTCTGCAGCCCGCAACTTCACAATCAAGGACCTGCCTACTGAAGGATTTGCACATGTGAATTATGGTACGTGGTCCAGATTTGTCCTGGGATGTGACAAAGATCCCTTTGTCTTCAGCAACCAGGAACACCTTGTCACCATCTCTGTAGTCTCACTGGCCAGCCTCCTCTCCCTTCCATCCGAGGAGTCTGGCACCGCAGTTTTCCATAACTGGGATGAACCCTCCCCTGCTCTACTCTCTTATTATAAGCGTCGATTTCAGAGGCTGCCGGATTTCTTCAGCTTCAGCTTCAGCCATGTCAATCAGAGCGGCTTCTGCTCCCTCCTCCGTGTGTGTGGCTGTAAATAGTGCCCTGCCGCCTCAGTGAAAACAACAACGCTAACTAGCTAGCAAGCTAACAGCAGAAACCTACATGCTAGCTCGTTGCTACACGCTGAAAACGGCAAGTTGGATTGTTTGAAACTATTTTCCAAGGGCACTGCCGCTAAGCGCCGCCCATCGCAATCCCACTATGGAGACCTGCGGCGCCAGACTCCTCGGACGGAAGGGAGAGGAGGCTGGCCAGCGAGACTATAAGAGAACTAGCCAGTAGCAGAGGTGGTGGTTGTTGAGACTTCAAATACTTGACTCTTTCGAGATGCATGCATTCCTTGCCAGTTGCCATAGCCATAAATTCTCTGCAGCCCGCAACTTCACAATCAAGGACCTGCCTACTGAAGGATTTGCACATGTGAATTATGGTACGTGGTCCAGATTTGTCCTGGGATGTGACAAAGATCCCTTTGTCTTCAGCAACCAGGAACACCTTGTCACCATCTCTGTAGTCTCACTGGCCAGCCTCCTCTCCCTTCCATCCGAGGAGTCTGGCGCCGCAGGTCTCCATAACTGGGATAAACCCTCCCCTGCTCTACTCTGCTCTCTCATTGGAAGCGTCGATTTCTGAGGCTGCCGGATTTCCGCTCCCCGCTTAAGAAGCTCGGTCATTGGCTCCGACCATGTCAATCAGAGCGGCTTCTGCTCCCTCCTCCGTGTCTGTGGCTGTAAATAGTGCCCTGCCGCCTCATTGAAAACAACAATGCTAACTAGCTAGCAAGCTAACGGCAGAAACCTACACGCTAGGTCGTTGCTACACGCTGAAAACGCTTTGAAACTATTTTCCAAGAGCACTGCTGCTAAGCGCCACCCATCGCAATCCCACTATGGAAACCTGCGGCGCCAGACTCCTCGGAAGGGAGAGGAGGCTGGCCAGCAAGACTACCATTTCTGTAACCCTTCCATGGCACTGATGAACCGTTCCTATAGCAGTGTGGCTCTAAGTTAAATTAGATTGTTTTCTGTAGCATCGCCAAGTCAATTAATGGGTGACACGGAAATTGTGCAGAAATAATGACAACTGTACTTCGAATAAGAAAACACTGCACCTTTGTAGATTCCATCAAACGAATAAGTTGCTCCTCATCAAGGCACGGAACCTTGCGTGGCGGTTTTTCATCAGTAGTTGGCTTGTTCACGAGACCTTTCAGGATCTGTCTTTGGAACCACATCTCCAATTCTTGATCCAGGTCCAATCCAGGGCACAAAAGCTGAATGGGTCAATTCCTCTTTATATATATATGGCTTGTGGGTTTTGAAATCTTAAAGCAAAGACAGTTGTCAACAGTTATGCTTTTCACCCCACAATTTCACATTCCTCATTCATTACAGCGGTCGGCTAGGGCATCATTCATAAATGTTGTCCAACTACAAACATTCGCAGATTTCACTTGCTATGATTACTTTTTCAAGGTGGTCCCACTTTTTAGTGATGTCGACGGATAGATTGTCAGCTTTAACATCGCTGACAACAGCTTCACAAAGCAAAAAAGAACAGCCTCTCTGTTGGTACTTAATCAAAGTGAGTAGCCTAATCCAGCTTGTGAAATGCATTTCCGGGACACACACACACACACCAATGTGTGTATATATATGTATGTACATATATATCTATATTTATGTATGTGTGTAAATATATATATGAGACACTTGTTGTAGTTATGGAATCCTGTGAGGTAATTCAGAAAACTGAAAGAAAATTGTAAGCAGTTGGAAGCTATATTGAATTTTGGTAACATGCAGGATAGATCTCCTTTTTATATTCAGAGTTGGACTATTTTTTTTTACTTTTTACTTTTGTCACAACATAGCACAATTATCTTTAGTCAAGCTGCTATTTATCACCTCAGGAATATGACATTTTTCCATCCCCCGTTTCCAGTTATAGCAAATGGTAAAAAACAGTACAAAAGTAATCCAGGCAAGACAAACCTTTGTGAACTGTAAGAATCCCATAAAAGGTAGCCTTTTTGGTAACGAGCTTCTCTTCTGACAGATCTGGTGGGGTAGGACCTGGACAATGGGGGCGGGGGGGGGGGGGTGGTTCGGTTTCCACTCAGTACCTGCCAGTTCTGGTTAGGATGTCAGTGTCTTTTCTTACCTGGACAGTAAGGGCACTTTGTTTCCTCTGGGGAGAACTTCTGGGGGATATCCGGTGCAGTGTTCTGCATGTCATCTGGCAGTTTTGGTGGCAGACATTTGGACTTACACATGTATTCAACGATCTGTTTTATTTGCACCGAACTGACGTGATCTCCCTTGCCCTGCCCTGGCTCCTCGTCTTCTTCACCATAAAGACCATCATCAGTGTCACTGCTCAAATCCTGAATCTCCCTGTTTTCACGTAAAAGGTGTCGTTTCTCCTGGAAGGTCCACCACATTGAAACATCTCCTTAAAGAGAAATAGCCTGTAGCGGAGGTGGTGGCTGTTGAGACATAAAAAACTTAAGTCTTTGTCTTCATCAACAAGGAACACCTTGTCACCATCTCTCTAACGTTCTGGTGTTTCTCCAAACCATGCCTTCTCGTTTGACAGAATCCACCGGCCTCCCTTTGGTGTCTTGTTTATGACAGAATCCACCGGCTTCCCTTTGGTGTCTTGTTTGACAGAATCCACCGGCCTCCCTTTGGTGTCTTGTTTATGACAGAATCCACCGGCTTCCCTTTGGTGTCTTGTTTGACAGAATCCACCGGCTTCCCTTTGGTGTCTTGTTTATGACAGAATCCACCGGCCTCCCTTTGGTGTCTTGTTTATGACAGAATCCACCGGCCTCCCTTTGGTGTCTTGTTTATGACAGAATCCACCGGCTTCCCTTTGGTGTCTTGTTTGACAGAATCCACCGGCTTCCCTTTGGTGTCTTGTTTGACAGAATCCACCGGCTTCCCTTTGGTGTCTTGTTTATGACAGAATCCACCGGCTTCCCTTTGGTGTCTTGTTTGACAGAATCCACCGGCTTCCCTTTGGTGTCTTGTTTGACAGAAACCACTGGTTTCCGAATTACATCATCTATGTTTTGGTCTCTGGTCTCACCTCCCTTTTAGTGACATCATCGGTTACTGTTTCTCTGGTCTCTTATGTCACCTCCCAGGGTGAGATCATCAGCTACTTCTTGCTAATGATGCACATTCTATTGTGACATCTAGACTACTTCCACGTACCATCTGACTGGAGGATATGGCTACATCTGTAGCAGAAGTCGTATGAGTATGCTGTCAGTGCAGAGTATCTGGTCAGTTCAAGTTCGTTAGATTTGCTTTTCATGCACATCTGATTAATGAAGTCAGTGTGAAGACTGAAGACCAACCTTGTGCAAAGCAGGAAGTGTGTCCCCTTCATTTGGCATAAGACGTATTTGTCCCCCAGTTTTTGCTGTCTCGACTTTGAATTGTCTGTCGAAAGGTATCATTGTCCACAACACAATGCAATTTCTGTGCAGTGCTCACCCACAGAATGAAGTGGTTTCCGGTTTCTGGAGTGGGCTGGCCAACACACAGAGGAAACGCAACAGTAGAGTCTTGCTTTAAACCCATAAAGTATGACATACATAATCTGCATGCATACATATTTTTCGAAATTTAAGGCCTCAGCATTAGGGTATGATATGTAATTTTATACCACAACAACAGTTATGTGTAGTTGCTTTCTGCCATGGAGTGCATTTCCAGAAAATGAACATGCAGATAAAACAGGCACACCTGGATGCCTCCCAGATGACGGGAGTTGATAGATTCCCCAATTTGACGGCATCTCCACCAAGCTGTGAAATTGTAAGTTTGCAAAGCAAGCGCCTGTCAAAGAAAAATAGATTAAAAACAAGCTTGTTGGTAGTAAGTGCATTTTTTCTATCTGTGAAATCCTTTACAAAGAGTCTTCTTACATTCGGCACAGGTCTTGCCAGCTGGACTAGTCTCGCATTGACGACCTGTAGGAACAAGTAAAGCTGTAGGTTTTTGGTGTATAATACACATCTCAAGCGTTGGAGGCTACTTACGTCATCAGTGAGCCATGGATATGAGACATGACCATCATCCATCAAGAGAGCTTGGGGGCAAAGACTTTAAATGTCCGTCCGATACACAAAAGCCGGCTCCAAACTTACAACGGCATAGTCTGTCGCAGGTTTCTTGTACAGCACAGTTTCTCCTTTTTGGGGGGGAGGGAGGGGTTTAAAGGAGAATTTCGGTTTTTTACACCACGGTCTTCATTTCCAGCTTAAAATATGATGTTTTACTCAACCAAATATGTTTGGCTTCAGTCGGATGCCCACGGAAGATTTTGAGCTTGGAGTAGTATCCTCAAACAGGTTATAACGAGAGCAAACGGGGCAAGGTGCATGCGCTCTGTAAATAACACTTTCTCTGTCACATCGCGGTTCATTATGGTTGTAAATATAATTATGAGAACATGAAATAGAAATCTAACTAACCACCCTCTGCTGCGAGTGCCGATAGCCCACTCGGTTTGCTGTCCGGGTGTCCATCACATAGATAACATCTCCCGCTGCTGTTTGTTGTTGTCGATATGTGGTCTGATTCCACACGAGCGGTAATGGAATTGAAACGTCCATAATCTTGACATCAGATATCTATAATAATGCCAAGCTAGAAGCTAAGCTAACAAGAGAGCGAGTCAACTCTGATCTGCCCCGGATGGGGTTACAGTGCTTATCTTCTTGTGGTTTCTCTTCTTCTTCTGTAACCAAACAGAAGCGCTTCTCACTGCTTGTTCTGGAGCACATCCGGGGCACCCGGACAGCAAACAGAGCAGAGGGTGATTAGTTAGATATCTATTTCATGTTCTCATAATTATATTTACAACCATAATGAACCGCGATGTGACAGAAAAAGTGTTATTTACAGAGCGCATGCACCTTGCCCCGTTTGCTCTCGTTATAGCCTGTTTGAGGATGATACTACGAGCTCAAAATCTTCCGTGGGCATCCGAATGAAGCCAAACGTATTTGGGTGAGTAAAACATCATATTTTAAGCTGGAAATGATGGCCGTGGTGTAAGAAAGCGAAATTCTCCTTTAAAATGACTTCTTGCTCCGATCTTTTATGATGTCACCTCCCAGGGTGACTACATCGGATACTTCTTGCTAATGATTTGACATCTCCACAACTTCCAGTTAGCATCTGACTGGAGGGATGTGGCCATGTCTGTTGCAGAAGTAGGATGAATATGCTGTCAGTGCAGAGTATCTGAAGTTATCTCAAGTTTCTCATTGGTTCGTTTTTCCAAATTGTTCACGTACTTATGATTGGTGATGTCATTGTGAAGATGGAAGACCAACGTTGTGCAAAACAGGAAGTGTGTTTCCTTCATCTGGCATAGGAAGTATCTGTCGTAAGAGAGCTCCCTCTTTTTTTGTTCAGCTTCTGGTGAGTTCACGTGACAGCGGAGATCAGGTACAAAGTTAAGGCTGCGCGTTGTGCACAATATTTCCTCGGGCCGAGTCTGGTTCTTCTGATGAAAGCGGTCATACAGTGAGTAGCGTTCTGCGGACCCTGTGATGGGATGTGACATTTGAAATGTCTCCTGATTATTCATCCTTTGGAAGGCCTGTTTTATTCTTCTTGAACACAAGATTTTTGGCCCATGGAAGTTGCACTTTCAAAGTTTTGTCTTGTGCGGCCTGGATGTTTTCCTGTGAAGCCTCACAAAGCCTTCCATCATGTGGATGGAAAAACCTCTGTTCTGTTCTGTTGTTGGTGTGTCTTGCAACACGACCAGCAACATCAGAAATGTAGATGTTTGGGGGGTGTGCAAAGCTCAAAGGTCGTCTGCATGGTCCCTTGCGCTTTCTTGCCACAATAGTTCCAAATAATAGTACACAACAGAGTGAGTGCAGCCCATGTGCAATACACCACCTAGATGGAGACAACTGACGTTAAGTGGTGTTACCAATTACTGGAACAGCTATTCTAAGTTTCAAAGCATACAAACTGCCCAACTTCACATCACCGATGACATCACAATGCCTGACATCAGTGCCATCAGTGATGTCATATCATTTTGGTCGATGTCACTGACTGACAGCACTGATGATGTGATTGTAAAATTGTGACATCAGTGGGACATAAATATAAACCGATATTGCCCACTTGCTCCCTTTAAATAGGAGGAAGGATATAAGATCACAGTTGGGCAAGTGACATCACTGATGACATCACAACTGCCTGAGTGACAACAGTCGGGCAATTGCGTGACATCATTTTCAGTTGAGTAACATGATTTCTGTCATAAATCCGGACGGACACCACCACTGACAGAATATCACAGTTGCTCGAGTGACAACTCCGATGACTCTGTAGTCAGAATCTGTAGTATGGATGTGCATTTTGGACAGTGTCAGTGGCTTCTAGGTGAAAGCTTCTGCTGACATGGGATGGTGAAAGTATCTGTGGAAAATTAAAATAATTGTTTAATTAAAATGTTGCACGTAGATACATAACATATTAGGGCAAGAACAGACTGCTCTGGCACAGATCTAACTGAGCTTAACACCACATTCTGCTTACCGATGTCATCGATGAAGCGCACAGAATACTGTAAATGGACTTTGTCGAGATGGTCTCTGGTTGCCAACGTGACAAATTTACAGTATGGGCAGTCGCTCGCTTCTGATTGGTAAAACTCCTCCAGCGTTGTAAACGCAGTAGTGATCTCTAAAAAATAATAGTATAAGTTGGTATTATTTTGGGAGACTGTTTTACTTTCTAATATAAAGAATATCCAAAACACTTTCCGAAAAATATAACGCATAAAATAACATGGTTTACCTGCAGCCATGATCATTAATTGGTGTATCCTTCAACCATTTGTTTGTGTGTGTGTGGGGTGGGGGGGTGGGGGGGAGGGAAGAGAGCAAAAAGATTAGACAGATCTGTCGTTTTTGGTAATGTATGAGTGCCAGCAGATGGCAGTATGCCACAAGATGGCTCAGTCTTCGGCAATTACTTGTAGTAAGACAGGATTGTAAAGGCAAGAAGAAGATCACAGTTGCTCGAGTGACAACACTGATGACATCAGAACTGTCTGAGTGATATCAGTCAAGCAGTTGCGTGACATCATTTTCAGTTGAGTGACATAATTTCAGTCATAAATCGTGATGAGTGCCACAGAGAGACAGACATCACTTTACCAATTTTGACTAAGGAAGACAATTGCTCAAGTGATATCACTGATGACATCACAACCCTATCCCCTTCCAGGTTAATTCACAGGTGAACTTGTGCCACTACACACAGTCACTTTATAGAAGCGGTTGCACCGCTTATAAATAATGCTAATTATGGGGGTTCCAGGGGGTCCCCAGCTAAAAGGACGATAATGGATTTTCACTATAATACCATCCATAAGTAACACACAGCCAGAATGGATGACTGTTTTGGTCACAGGTTCCAGACAATTTATTAGATGGGGACTCCAAACAAAATGTAATCAAATGGGGGTTGGTGGTCTAATTAGTGTCAGTCTAGGGGTCCTAGTGGCCAAAGCCACTGTTAAGACATGCAGTAAGATTTACAAATTAAAGGTTATGGGCAATAGATATAGCCTAGTAGTTCATCCATTAACTTTAAAAATTTTGTTTTTCACATACACCATCCCATAACAACCATGTACATGCTACATACTGATCACTGGGGGGGGGGGGCGGGAGGGGGGATCTGGGTTAGCCTACATTTGAATGATCTTATCGTGCTTTTTCAGGTGATTTTTGAAAGTGTGCCTTCTGTAGTTTGGATGTGCATTTTGGCAGTGACATGGGATGCACGTAGATACATAACATTAGGGAAAGAATACAGACTGCTCTGGCACAGATCTAACGGAGATAAACTAAAAATTCTGCTTACCAATGTTGTCATCGTTGAAGCACACAGAATACTGTAAATTAACTTAGTTGATATGTTCTCTGGTTGCCAATGTGACACATTTACAGTGTTTGGTCCAACTACAAACATTGCAAATGCAGTATTGACCCCCAAATAACAGAAGTAGGCTGCACATTATTTCTTCTCTAGTCCGGTTCTTTGGTGGAAGCGGTCATACATGGAGTAGGTAGCGTTCTGCGGACCCTGAGATTGGATGAGGCCATTTACACCTGGTGTTAACATGCGTTTTCTGCCATCAGATTGCAATCAGATTGTATTTTATCACTTCAGCCTGATTCCATTTACACCTGGCGTTAACATGCATTTTCTGCAATCTGATTCTCAATCCGCATAAAGTTGCTGTATCCAGATTGAGAGGACACATTGCATTTACACTTGTGTTCCATGTGTACACAATGCATCCCTGACCACGTCCGGAGGTGGTTTGGCCGATCAGATTGCAATCCTTCTACAATGCGTTTTGGGGGTGTTTACACCTGGCATTTCAAGTGATAAAACACATGTTAACACCAGGTGTAAATGGCTTCGATGTGGCCTCTGAAATCAGTATAGCAAGTATCTGTCATAAGAGAGCGCCCTTTTTTTTGTTTTCGCTTCTGAACAGTTCACATGACTGCAGTGATGAGGGACGATGTTGATCCACTCAGTTGCCCTGCCTGGCTGCAAAGCTGCACTTGTCCTCATTCAGCTGCTCATGCCTGCCTCAGCTGTCCTCCTTCACTCTCCTGTGACGTTGCTCATACCCGTACACACCTGACAGAACCGTTCAGACAGCGAAAGTTTCTTAGTCCATAAAACATGAAGTTTCACAGCAAAAACAGCGCAGCAGAATTCTCATAAATAATTGAATTGTATGGGGTCCCAACTTTCAAACGATAAATGGGGTTTTGAAAAAACATCAATACTGCTCATCTGGCATAAGCAAAGTCTCCGCAAGCCCTAGATGGAAAGTTGACTTGAAAAGACATAATATACACCCTGTTAAAAAAGCCTCCATGCTGCTCACCTGGCGTAATCCAAGTCTTCACAAGCCCCGACATGCCAAGTTGACTTGAAAAAACGTCATTTGGACGGCTGATTCTCAAGACTACAGGTAATGGTGACAATTGTAATTTGTAATGTGACAATTATAATTTGTTTTGAAAATTACATAATGCAGATGTTAATTTACTGCATTTATATAGGTCTTTCATCCAACGCGGTTTACAATATAGCAACATTCATACAGACATTCACACAAAGATGTCGTCAAACTACCATGCAGGATGATGGCCCAGCCATCAGTCAATTAGGGGTTCAGTATATTTTCGAGGGACAACTAACTGCCTACCATTTGTATCCTAAGTGACAGAGATGACTGAATCGTGGTTGTGTGTTTGTGTCCCTTCAGAGGGGGTGATGTCTCTCCCAAGAGGACCTGTGGCTGTCGACCCGCCGGAGGAACACAGAGCAACTTGTGCCCAGAAAGGGGTTTGCAAAAGCTCAGTTCCAGATACAGAAAGAGATCAAGGTAATGTAAAAACTGTTGCTGTCATTTGCCTGTTGAAAGGATTTTATTTTGCTAAGTATTCCGTTTTCTAAATGTGGACTGCTGGACAGTTCAGCGTGAGACGCGAGCGCTCTAGTTTACTTGAAGTGGGAGCTGTAGAGTAAATGTAGCCTTTGCATCTCAGTTGGCAATTCAACACCCCGCCGTCTGAATGAGGCCCAAAGTCAGAAGATGACTGTAGCTGTTGCATGCTCATTCCTTTGCCTCTCTGTCATATGGCTTTCTCACGTGTGGGTTTGTCCTGCCTGAGCTGTAATCATACACCAGGTTTGACTGAGTCTTCATCCGTCTCACACAGACAGTATTTAATTGATTGGAACCCACTTGAATCTGGATGTCAACTGTTTGACAAATGTGACACATTTACTATTCTATACTGTAGGAACAGAGAAAGTGGCAGCAAGCAAGCTCAAAGTCAAAGTAGAATCAATAGTGGAAAAAGGAGCTTACTGGTTACTTTTTAGAGAGCAATTTAATCCAGAAGTGTTGGTACACAGGTAACCTGCACAGGTTTACATACAATGTACAACTTCAAACAAATATGAGACACGGGCTGGAAAAACGCTAACGCTTGCGTTTTTCCAGCCCGTGTCTCATATTTGTTTGAAGTTGTACATTGTATGTAAACCTGTGAGGTTACCTGTGTACCAACACTTCTGGATTAAGCTCTCTAAAAAGTAACCAGTAAGCTCCTTTTTCCACTATTGATTCTATTCTATACTGTTACATTTCATTTGTTTTTATTTACTTTGCAGTACTTTGACCTGCCTCAGGAGCAAAGTAGTTGAAGACCTTATTTCAAAGGACAGAAGAAAGGTTTGTATTGCTTATTCTTTTTCTAAAACAGGGTTCCTGTTAGAAATATGTTGGTAAATGCTTTAATTTGAATAATACTAATTCAAATGTGATTGACTTATCTTAACATATTTTGGTGTTTCATCTCCTCAATCGCTCATGTAAACTAAAAATCATTAAACACCAGAAATATATTGTCTCTGGCATCTCACACAAGATAGTCTCGCTGGCCAGCCTCCCCTCCCTTCCGTGAGAGTCGTCTGGCTGCACGGAAACAGGCTACTGGGATAAGCCCTCGCCTGCTCTACAGCTGCTCTCACATTGGAGCGACTTTCAGTCGCTGCCGGATGTCTGCTCCCGGCTTATTACAAGCTCGGTCCTTGGCTCCGACCATGTCAATCAGAGCGGCTTCCGCTCCCTCCTCCCTCTGTGTCGCTGTGAATAGTGCCCTGCCACCTCAGTGAAAACTATGCTAACTAGCTAGCAAGCTAACGGCAGAAACATGCACGCTAGGTCGTTGCTACACGCTGAAAATGGCAAGTTAGATTTTTGGAAACTATTTTCCAAGGGCACTGCCGCTAAGCGCGGCCCATCGCTATTCCACAATGGAGACCTGCACCGCAGACTCCTCACGGAAGGGAGGGGAGTCTGGCCAGCAAGACTACTCAGAAGATAGTGGAGTGGCTAGATTGGGCTCTGAAAATTAAAAGGGGCGTTTTTCCATTCAGCTCCACTATGGACCACTCCACGTAATTTGCATTTTTCACTTCCCACCCACTTCACCCATTTTGTGTCTGAAAGGCAGGAAGTAACACGTGTAAGCAAAACATTGAGGGTTTCCAACGTCCAATCCATTAGGTGATCCAGTGCTGTATTTCTTGTACCTGTTACTTCCTGCCTTTTAGGCACAAAATGGGTGAGTTGGGTAGGAAGTTAAAAAGTCTGAGGACAACCATCTCCTCTGTGCTTCTACTTTATTCCTAAAAAGCTGTACGAACCCTGGTAGATATTACACTGAACAGTATTCTGAACAGAATGTCATTCTTAAAGGTACTGAAGATGATGTCGTCAATTGGGGAGAAGAAGCTCAACAGGATGTTCCTGTGGCAGAACCCTGGGCAGAACATTACACTGAAACAGATCCCAGGGATTAAAGTTCTCAGTCGCTATGACAGATTTTTGTCAAATCGAGTCACATAATATGTGAAAATTACAATAATTAAAGGCCCTATGTACATTTTATTTAAATTTGTCTATTGCATTGAGTTTGAATGAAAGCTTTTATTTTGAAAAAATGTTTGACTGTATAAGAAACAATGTTAATTGGGATTTATTATGGCCACTAATTTGCATATGTCTGTTAGAACTTATAACAACACTGATTCAACCTGGAACAAAATTCATGCATCATTCGGAATCCAAATCACTTTTATTGCCACAATATGCAAGATTTGTGTCCGTATGCAGCGTGTAGGTCATGTCAACATTCAGAGACACAGTAGGAAAGACAAACAAGATTGCAAGTGGAGTCCAAGATGTAAACAAGTGGAGGAGTGTTTATTAGGCATAAATTCAGAGTTAAATGGGCTGGTAATTTTTATGAATTTACAGTGAGTTAAATCAGCATTAAAATAAGTATGAGTTACAGTCTAAGCAGTGCACAATGTAGTTCTGGTAAGACGAGCACCCACAATACCTGGGTGTGTGGGAACTTTTTAGAGTGACATGAGTGTTTTACATGAGAACCTGTGGGAAGCGACTGCATGTCAGAGGAAAAGCGGACACTTTAAAAAGCCTGAAATGGTTCAAATGGACCTGGAAATATTCTGTGATATAGATGTTTTTTTAAAACCTCAATGGAAGACCATCTGCTTGTTGGTTAGGCTGGTGTTCACCCTGCCTTGAGACACAATGGCTGCTGTGAAAAGGGTCTATTGTGTTAACTGTGACCATTGACAGACCACACGTGTTATTAAATATTTTTGCCATGGTTGTTGACTTGTCTTTGAACTATAATGTTGAAGTTTGTTTGGTTTAAAAACTATTTCCCCTTTTTGTACTTTGGCAATACTGCACATCAATATGGTCATGCCAATAAAGCCTGTTTGGATTGACTTGACTGGTGCCATTAGCACCCCTAGTGGTAGAAACCAATGGCCCGTGACGCGGGCTGACGCTGCTGCCCATCCACTTTGTATTGGAACATGCTGCTCGACGCCTCGCAAAGCATGCTGGGAGACCAGACGACGCGTAGCAGGCTTGTGAAGCGACAGTGGGCAACAGAGGGGGCGGGGTGGAATTTGACAAAGTACAAAGCTAGCCAATTGAGCTCGTCCTAGGACCTGTCCTCTTCCACTTCCTCTCTACCACCAATTTTCAAAGAAGCGAAGTAAATCTAGCAGCAGCTAGCTTGGGAGCTAGCTGCACCACACACTGGTGGTCCGGACCATGGTCAGAGCGTCTGTACGCTGACTGATGCATTGTGACGAGAAGGAACGCTGGCAGACCACACTGACCACACGCTGGTGGTCCGGACCATGGTCAGAGCGTCTGTACGCTGACTGCGATGCATTGTGACGAGAAGGAACGCTGGCAGACCACACGCTGGTGGTCCGGACCATGGTCAGAGCGTCTGTACGCTGACTGCGATGCATTAAGAGGAGATTTAACACTGACGGACCATGTACTAGCGTACGTGACAGACCAAACACAGGTGGTCCGGACCATGGTCAGAGCGTCTGTACGCTGACTGATGCATTGTGACGAGAAGGAACGCTGGCAGACCACACTGACCACACACTGATGGGCAGACCACGTGACAGACCACAGACCACAGTGACCACACACTGATGGTCCGGACCATGGTCAGAGCGTCTGTACGCTGACTGATGCATTGTGACGAGAAGGAACGCTGGCAGACCACGTGACAGACCACAGACCACACTGACCACACACTGATGGGCAGACCACGTGACAGACCACAGACCACAGTGACCACACACTGATGGTCCGGACCATGGTCAGAGCGTCTGTACGCTGACTCATGCATTGTGACGAGAAGGAACGCTGGCAGACCACAGACCACACTGACCACACACTGATGGGCAGACCACGTGACAGACCACAGACCACAGTGACCACACACTGATGGTCCGGACCATGGTCAGAGCGTCTGTACGGTGACTGATGCATTGTGACGAGAAGGAACGCTGGCAGACCACAGACCACACTGACCACACACTGATGGGCAGACCACGTGACAGACCACACTGACCACACACTGATGGTCCGGACCATGGTCAGAGCATCTGTACGCTGACTGCGATGCATTAAGAGGAGAAGGGACCACGTGACAGACCACACTAGTGGTCCGTGGTACAGTGAAGGACCACACCAACTGGTCCGGACCATTCGCTTTAGCACCCCCTAGTGGTACTGACCAATGGTCTGTACAGACCACTAAAAAATGATACAACCCCCTCTCCTCCTCTCTCTCCATGCAGACTCCTCTCTCTCCATGCACTCCTCTCTCTCCCATGCAGACTCCTCTCTCCATGCAGACTCTCCTCTCTCCATGCAGACTCCTCTCTCTCCATGCAGACTCCTCTCTCTCCATGCAGACTCCTCTATCCATGCAGACTCCTCTCTCTCCATGCAGACTCCTCTCTCCATGCAGACTCCTCTCTCTCCATGCAGACTCCTCTCTCTCCATGCAGACTCCTCTATCCATGCAGACTCCTCTATCCATGCACTCTTCTCTCTCTCCATGCAGACTCCTCTCTCTCCATGCAGACTCCTCTCTCTCCATGCAGACTCCTCTCTCTCCATGCAGACTCCTCTCTCTCCATGCAGACTCCTCTCTCTCCATGCAGACTCCTCTCTCTCCACGCAGACTCTTCTCTCTCCATGCAGACTCTTCTCTATCCATGCAGACTCCTCTCTCCATGCAGACTCCTCTCTCTCCATGCAGACTCCTCTCTCTCCCATGCAGACTCTTCTCTCTCCCTGCAGACTTCTCTCTCCCTGCAGACTCCTCTCTCTCCCATGCAGACTCCTCTCTCTCCCTGCAGACTCCTCTTTCTCCCATGCAGACTCCTCTCTCTCCATGCAGACTCCTCTCTCTCCCATGCAGACTCCTCTCTCTCCCATGCAGACTCTTCTCTCTCCATGCAGACTCCTCTCTCTCCCATGCAGACTCTTCTCTCTCCATGCAGACTCCTCTCTCTCCCATGCAGACTCTTCTCTCTCCATGCAGACTCCTCTCTCTCCCATGCAGACTCTTCTCTCTCCATGCAGACTCCTCTCTCTCCATGCAGACTCCTCTCTCTCCCATGCAGACTCCTCTCTCTCCCATGCAGACTCTTCTCTCTCCATGCAGACTCCTCTCTCTCCATGCAGACTCCTCTCTCTCCCATGCAGACTCTTCTCTCTCCATGCAGACTCTTCTCTCTCCATGCAGACTCCTCTCTCAGTCAATAACTCTCTATCTCCCTTTCTGTTTCTTTTCTTTCGGATATCTTTTCAGCTTGTCTCTTTCCCCCTCTTTGTAAACCTCTCTCTCCCTTTTCTCAACCGTCCTCTCTCACACACACACGCGCTCTGCCTCTTTTCTCTTGGTGACAGCTTGCAGCTTTGACAGCTTTTTACATTGCATGTTCCTCCGCCGCAGCGAGACCGGTGCTGCGTGGGGGAACTTGTTCAAACAAACAGGGGGCCGCGCGCGGTGCGCCGAGCGTGGCGACGCGCCATAACAAACCCGCGGCCTCGCGGCCGTACAGCGCCCCGCTATATGGCGGGCGACGGCCAAACGGGACGCTGCCGTGGCGACCAGACAACAACACGGGCCGCGTGTGAGGTGTGGAGTGACGGCAGATGGGATGGAACCACCTGGCCGCCCGCTTTGACGTGTCAGAGATGCAATCACAACAGCCCAAAACGGGAAAGGGGGAATGTCTATTTTGGTCCGAGCTCTGTGAAAAATAACATGGAGAAGAGGAGGAACGACGAGGAGAGGAGACGAGGGACGAAGGAATGGTGATATTATAGGCTGCCGGAAGTAGACGATAGGAAAACCTGCGATCTGCCATAACATTGTCCAATATTGCGATGACGATATGTCAGTCAAGTCAGTTCATGAAGTGCCACCAGCTGCTATCAATCCTCTGCTGATTACAGCATGTGAAAACCCTCATTAATGTTCTGCTTGTACATGTGTTACTTCCTGCATTTTAGACACAAAATGGCGGCTGTGAAAAAGGTCTAACCCCCCCCAAGGTCTAACACTTGATGCAGCTGCATTTCTACGAGACTGCAGAACATAGGTAGTCACATTATAATTTCTCCAACCGCCCCCATTCTTCAGAATGAAAATGAAATAATACAAAATAATTCACTCCTTCCACCAAAAGACTCACTGTGTTTCTGTTGGCTGTGCGTTTCAGAGACATTATTTGACTAATTTAACATTACCTTAACCTTTAACCTGAACTAATGGAATCTTACCTTAACCTTTAACCTGAACTAATAACCTTACCGTACAACACGATGTCATTGAAATGGAATTAGCTCCGTTTTTGAAGTGAATATTGTTGAATTTCTGGTGCATTTCCAGATTGTATTTCCCAAATTGTTCCACATATTAATCAATCAATACATGAAGGTTTACGGCCCACATGGAGCCAAAGCCGGGCCTGAGCCAGCCTTGAGCCGGGCCTGAGCCGGGCCTGAGCTGACAGAGAAACATTTTGGTCCTGGAAGCACTTTGAATTATGGAAAGAGAGGAGAAGAGACCGAGAGACCGAGGGCTGCGGAAGGTAGAGAGAGGGAGAGAGAGAGTTTCTGTTTCTAAACAGTCCAAACAGTTTATCCTTTGCATCTTGATAACATCTCCCTGCCACAAATAAAAAACACATTAGCAGTTTGTTTGCAGAAAGCTCCCTCGAACCCGTGACTCCCGACATGCACCCAGCATAGACTTTCCATACAAGTGACTCCCGACATGCACCCAGCATAGACTTTCCATACAAGTGACTCCCGACATGCACCCAGCATAGACTTTCCATACAAGTGACTCCTGACATGCACCCAGCATAGACTTTCCATACAAGTGACTCCTGACATGCACCCAGCATAGACTTTCCATACAAGTGACTCCTGACATGTACCCATCATAGACTTTCCATACAAGTGACTCCTGACATGCACCCAGCATAGACTTTCCATACAAGTGACTCCCGACATGCACCATCATAGACTTTCCATACAAGTGACTCCTGACATGCACCCAGCATAGACTTTCCATACAAGTGACTCCCGACATGCACCCATCATAGACTTTCCATACAAGTGACTCCTGACATGCACTCAGCATAGACTTTCCATACAAGTGACTCCTGACAGGCACCCATCATAGACTTTCCATACAAGTGACTCCTGACATGCACCCATCATAGACTTTCCATACAAGTGACTCCTGACATGCACCCAGCATAGACTTTCCATACAAGTGACTCCTGACATGCACCATCATAGACTTTCCATACAAGTGACTCCTGACATGCACCCATCATAGACTTTCCATACAAGTGACTCCCGACATGCACCATCATAGACTTTCCATACAAGTGACTCCTGACATGCACCCAGCATAGACTTTCCATACAAGTGACTCCCGACATGCACCCATCATAGACTTTCCATACAAGTGACTCCTGACATGCACTCAGCATAGACTTTCCATACAAGTGACTCCTGACATGCACCCATCATAGACTTTCCATACAAGTGACTCCTGACATGCACCCATCATAGACTTTCCATACAAGTGACTCCTGACATGCACCCAGCATAGACTTTCCATACAAGTGACTCCTGACATGCACTCAGCATAGACTTTCCATACAAGTGACTCCTGACATGCACCCATCATAGACTTTCCATACAAGTGACTCCCGACATGCACCCAGCATAGACTTTCCATACAAGTGACTCCCGACATGCACCCAGCATAGACTTTCCATACAAGTGACTCCCGACATGCACCCAGCATAGACTTTCCATATAAGTGACTCCCGACATGCACCCATCATAGACTTTCCATACAAGTGACTCCCGACATGCACCCAGCATAGACTTTCCATACAAGTGACTCCCGACATGCACCCATCATAGACTTTCCATACAAGTGACTCCCGACATGCACCCAGCATAGACTTTCCATACAAGTGACTCCTGACATGCACCCAGCATAGACTTTCCATACAAGTGACTCCTGACATGCACCCAGCATAGACTTTCCATACAAGTGACTCCCGACATGCACCGAGCATAGACTTTCCATACAAGTGACTCCTGACATGCACCCAGCATAGACTTTCCATACAAGTGACTCCCGACATGCACCCAGCATAGACTTTCCATACAAGTGACTCCCGACATGCACCCAGCATAGACTTTCCATATAAGTGACTCCCGACATGCACCCATCATAGACTTTCCATACAAGTGACTCCCGACATGCACCCAGCATAGACTTTCCATACAAGTGACTCCCGACATGCACCCAGCATAGACTTTCCATACAAGTGGCCAGATCTGCACAGAGATGACTGTAATGAGGCAAACCACCTAACCACCTCTACCCCGTCCCATGTCCATCCACCTCCGGACCCAACAACACTGACCTCCACTCAACACCACTAGGGGTGTGCGCCATATCGTATCGTTATCGGTAGAGAGCCAAAGTCTAGAGCCATATGAAATCTGTTTTTCCAAATTGCGTTTAATTTTTCCCCCGAATTCATTTTCTTCCATTTAAATTTTAATTTAGGTGTTTCTTCTTTTTTTGACGACTTGGCTCTCTCAGACAGCCTCTTTGATATGTTTCTCAAGGTGAAAACTAAGTTGTGAGGTGCAGTAATGGACCCAACTTTGTGGCTGCAGATGAGGAGTAGAAAATCGGGGACATTTTCAGGGAGAGACAGGTCACCAAAAACGGGGACTGCCCGTGAAAATCGGGGACATCTGGTCACCTTAACCCACCCCTCCTGAGTTATCTCAGAATTTTTTCACACCCGTCTCTAGCGCGCGCCAATCCCTCTTGCCGCTGCTTTGCAGTTTGCTGTCGGCTTGTTTGGTTGAAGAGATCTGGAAGAGGGTTGGGAAGAGATGGTCGTATGTGTGTTGCTTTTTTAAGTCCCACCCTTAGTGAGTGGTGCTGTTTTAATTCCCACCCTTAGTGAGTGGTGCTGTTCGGTTAGTGAGTGGTGCTATTCGGTTGGACTCCACTGATTGCACCCAAAGGCCCAGTGAACATTGGCGGCGTTGTACGGCGAGGGAGACTCTAAGTCTGATAGATTCACATGAATCTGGACCGGGGGAGGGTTAGGGTTAGGAGAAGGCTGGGCGTATCACAAGGCATTCCCCTTCACGGCTACCAAGGGAAAATGCAACGGGACATTGGCTGTATAGCCACACACGCATGAACGAACGCACTCGCAGGCTCTCACAGACACAAGTAGACAGAGGTACACAAACACACACACACACCGATATAAAGACACACATGGAGGCATAAAGAAACACAAGAATAGACATAAGGCCAAACACACATGCATTAAAAAGACACACATAAGGACACACCAATATACACATAAGACTCTACACAAAATGTGGGGCTCCACATGAGATGGCATTATATACATGTAGCGCGCTGGTAAACCGTGCTGTGCCGACAGCCTATTAAAAAGCCAGTGAATTTATAACTCCCCGTTTGGTGATTAGGGATTGTGAATTGGGTTTTGCCCCTACCTTCAGGTTGTTGTCACACCGGGCCTGTTTTCTGTCTATAAATCTAACGGCCAAGAGTTTCTTTTCTCTCCACTCTCTCTGCCCTTTTTATGGAGGCGATTGCTCCAGCCAATATAGGATTAAGACCGTTTAATGTAGATTTTTCACTACCTCTGACTAAATGTTTGAAAGCCGGGTCTCCCAGGTAACATCTGTACCTTTCCATTTCTCTTTGGTTTACTTGGATAAATATCCCCTGAATTGGTTTTCCTTTCCTAAAACAACCAAACGACAATATAATCACTCAAAAACTAAATTTACCACTAAAGACATGGCAGTAGTTAGATATAAACTCCATTTACCCCTAAACACATGGCAGTAGTTGGATATCTGCTCTAAAGACATGACAGTAGTTAGATATCTGCTCTAAAGACATGACAGTAGTTAGATATCTGCTCTAAAGACATGACAGTAGTTAGATATCTGCTCTAAAGACATGCCAGTAGTTGGATATCTGCTCTAAAGACATGACAGTAGTTAGATATCTGCTCTAAAGACATGCCAGTAGTTGGATATCTGCTCTAAAGACATGACAGTAGTTAGATATCTGCTCTAAAGACATGGCAGTAGTAGTTAGATATCTTCTAAAGACATGGCGGTAGTAGTTAGATATCTTCTAAAGACATGGCAGTAGTAAAGACATGGCAGTAGTAGTTAGATATCTTCTAAAGACATGGCGGTAGTAAAGACATGGCAGTACAGTAGTTAGATATCTTCTAAAGACATGGCAGTACAGTAGTTAGATATCTTCTAAAGACATGGCAGTACTAGTTAGATATCTTCTAAAGACATGGCAGTAGTAAAGACATGGCAGTACAGTAGTTAGATATCTTCTAAAGACATGGCAGTAGTAAAGACACGGCAGTACAGTAGTTAGATATCTTCTAAAGACATGGCAGTACAGTAGTTAGATATCTTCTAAAGACATGGCAGTAGTAGTTAGATATCTTCTAAAGACATGGCAGTAGTAAAGACATGGCAGTAGTAGTTAGATATCTTCTAAAGACATGGCAGTAGTAAAGACATGGCAGTACAGTAGTTAGATATCTTCTAAAGACATGGCAGTAGTAGTTAGATATCTTCTAAAGACATGGCAGTAGTAAAGACATGGCAGTAGTAGTTAGATATCTTCTAAAGACATGGCAGTAGTAAAGACATGGCAGTACAGTAGTTAGATATCTTCTAAAGACATGGCGGTAGTAAAGACATGGCGGTACAGTAGTTAGATATCTTCTAAAGACATGGCGGTAGTAAAGACATGGCGGTAGTAGTTAGATATCTTCTAAAGACATGGCAGTACTAGTTAGATATCTTCTAAAGACATGGCGGTAGTAAAAACATGGCAGTAGTAGTTAGATATCTTCTAAAGACATGGCGGTAGTAAAGACATGGCGGTACAGTAGTTAGATATCTTCTAAAGACATGGCGGTACAGTAGTTAGATATCTTCTAAATACATGGCAGTACTAGTTAGATATCTTCTAAAGACATGGCGGTATTCTACATATCTGTGGATTGCAAAAACTTACAATGCAGACATTTTATTCTGGCGACTGGGCTGGTGTGTCAGGACTTTTATTTATCTTTCCATTATTTTAACAATACCATGGTAACACTGATAACCCTGATCATTTTGGTCATTATAATTGTGATATGATATTTTATAGCGTCTGATCTCTAGCACTCTGTTTGCCTCCCTCTTTCACGCTCTCCCATTCATGTGGAATTTGTGGTTTTGGGGAAATGCGACGCCAGCACCGAGAGCTTTTTGGTTTCCATGGAGACGGTTCACTTCTTATCTGCCTCTCGAACCCGCGCTGGAAAGTCAACAAGCAGCTCATTCACATCTGTTTAGCTTTCCACTCGCCCCTCACTTCAAGAGCAGAAGCAATAAATACAGGGCCATATAAAATGTATATGTTTAGAATAATGTCAATACATACAGTAACTGTAAATACTTTATTACATACATGTATGTTCCTGGCATGTTTTTCTGGACTTGTGGTTTTTGTCATGTGATTTTTAGGGTGGACCAATGGCACATACTGTAAAGCATTTGGATTCACAAATCACACAACGCTCGGGAGGTGGTGGAGGGTAAACCCACCTCCAACTTAGTTTGCCCACTTTTTTATTTGCGAAATAGAGTTTGCTCACCGTTTTATGACTGACATAAATCTTTATGTAAATTCATAGTATACATCCTATTGAATAGCATCAAAGGTTTTATGATAGGGCATTTTAAGGAAAAATAGCTGAAATTGAAAACATCATTGATTTTTTTCCCCTTATATTAGTGGTTGTTTGCCTTATGGTGCCATGGCACTAGTCCGATACCTCACGAGTCCGACACCTCACGAGTCCGAAAAAAGAGGCATTGGACAGGGGATCATGTCTATGTTCCCCGGGTTCTATATTCCCCGTTTTTCACTAACCCTAAACCTAACCTCCCCCAGACCCTAACCCAAAACCTAACCTCTCCCACCCCCACGAACCCAAAACCTAACCTCTCCCACCCCCACGCCTAAACCTAACCTCCCCCAGACCCTAACCCAAAACCATGAGGTGTCGGTCTCGTGAGGTGTCGGACTAGGGGGCAGTCCCCTGCCTTATGCTGATAGCTTACCTACTATTTTATTTGACTACTTTACTGCAGAAGGCTATGGTGAATACATTACCACATTAAACCAGGTGCAATGATTGCGCTTCACATTTAGATGCAAATATTGCACACACACAGAAGCCAGTGGCGTAATTGAGAACATTTTGTTTGAGCTGGACATCAACATGGAATGAAGTACCCAGCCCACTGGCTAGGCACACAACATAGCATCAAACACACACGCACACACACACACACCCCGCACACACACGCACACACACGCACGCACACACACACACGCGCACACACACACGCGCACACACACACACACACACACACACACACCCACACACACACACACACACACACACACACACACACACACACGCGCACACAGAGCGGTTGTTTGCGTTTTGCATGTCTGCCCAGAGCGATCAGATTGAGCCAGCTTTCATTGCAGGACATTAAAAGGTCCAGTAGGTGGCAGGACATTAAAAGGTCCAGTAGGTGGCAGGTTGGGGTTGCGTGCGTTCCCAGAGGAAAGAAAGTCAACAAAACTAATTTTTTTTTTTTTTTTTTTCAGGTGACCTCATTTGAAATCCAGGTGACCCCACTTGGGGTTCGCAACCTCAAGGTTGGAAACCACTGTCCTATGTATTATTGTCTCTCATTTGGTTGGTGAAGGTCTACAGTTTTGTCCAGTACTCTCTCTCCCTCTCTCTCTCTCTCTCTCTCTCTCTCTCTCCACCACTGCATTAAGTAATTGACCATTTTGGCATTTAGAATGCATGAATTTCCCCATGGGGATGAATAAAGGATAACTTAACTTAACTTAAAAAAGATATATAGTGTTTTCTTTGGGAACTCTAGCTTAGTTAAAAGCTGCACAGCCGCATACATTAAGGGGGAGAGGTTGGACATGATGTCACCCAGGGAGCGGGGCTCTGCTCCTGCACTTAAAAGCCCCCCGATGACAGACAAAGACATAATCAAAGGAACACAGAGGAACCAGACTCAGTGCACGTGCTGCTGCTTATTGCAAACATACACACTGCAGCACACGTTATAATGTATACTTGCAGACAAACACAGGAACTGCAAGGCCTCCATCTCTTCACCTCGGTCATGGAGGAGAGAGCAACGTCCCGTGAAATGGCATCTTTACTTTCTTGAGTTGACGTATAACACAGTGAGGGGAGGCATTCAAAAGTGTAAACCCATGTGATATCAGTGAGCCATTCTATTTGATGGGAGGGAAGAGAGGCGGGATTATTTAAAAATCAGAATTTTATAGGTTGGAATTTATATTTAGAGTTTAGAGTAGATCTGATCTTTCACAAATCATTATATCATCTGTAACACAAAAAACGTTAGGGTTGTCAACAACAACCCAGGTTTTATGAGTGAGAACGAGTTTTCCGCTTTTTTCCGCTAAAGAAGACCTTTAAAACCACCCAGGTGCACCTGAAGGCATCCTGGCACACACCTTGGCTGGTGATTGGCGCAGAAACCCATGTGACATAAACACGACCTGCGCCAACCTGGCTGGAAAACATCACTCTCACTGCATTCAGCCCGCCCCAATTCGAGGGGCAGCAAGGCTGAAATTGTGAAACTCCTCGTTCTCACTCACATGCTGATGTACAACCATCTTGCTGCCTAAGGGGGCACCCAGTGCAACGAGACCTACGGATGGCAACACGGGGTAACATGGCAATGAGTCCATGGCAACACAACGAATGGCCGTAAGGCACTAACAAGACAGCGTGCACAAAGGGCACACTGGCCACATCAAGGCAATAGTACCTCACAAAGGTGTGATGAGTAGACCATGAGGCCACAGCACACATGTGCTCCACCGACGCACTGCGCAACAACGCCCATGACGTCGCGACACCTCACGTGGAGTGAGCCTCAATACCCTCCGGGGGGACCTTTCCCACGGCAGAGTAGGTCGAGGCAATGGCCTCCACTATCCAGTGTGACAAGCGTTCGTTAAACAGGGACCTACCCAGGGCCCGGGACCCAAAGCATACCAAGAGCTGATCCGAGGTGCGCAGTGCGCGCATCCTGTCCACGTAGGCCAGGAGCGCCCTATAGCGCATGTAACCGCTGCTCCTCTGTTGAGTTAAAGGGAGGAGGGCAAAAAGCTGCTATGGTCTACGACCAGAGACCTGAAGCTGGCATTGATGTTCTTAGGCTGGTAAGCGGGGTTAGGCCAAAGCGTGACCCTCCTCCGCTTGTCATGAGAAAACACCATACAGGACTGTTGCACCGACAGGGCAATCAAGTCACCACCCCTTTAACCTGAAGACAGGGCCAACAGCAGCGCAGTCTTCAGCAACAGGTGTTTCAGATCAATCGTGTCCATGGGACCAGCTCAGTGGCCTTGTGGTTTGAGTGCCCGCCCTTGAGACTGGGAGGTTGTGAGTTCGATCCCCGGCCGAGTCATACCAAAGACTATAAAAATGGGACCCATTGTCTCCCTGCTTGGCACTCAGCATCAAAGGGTTGGAATTGGGGGGTTAGATTCCCGAGCGCGGCACTGCTGCTGCTCACCACCCCCCCAGGGGATGGGTCAAATGCGGAGAACAAATTTTGCACACTCAGGTGTGTGACAAACCAAGTCCACTCTGCGTTCTGTGGGCGTAACCTGCGAACACCCTTCATGAACCAAGAGGTCAGGAAGAGGCTCCCCACTGGACTGCCATCAATTTCCATGTGGCAGGCGGAGATCGCAGGTACATACACCTTCAGGGACTGAGAGGACCGTAAAGGCCCTCCCTCGGCCATACGTGCGCCAGAGCGTTGTGGCCTAGAGGGGGGGCTGTTCCCGTGGATGGAGAAGCAGAGGGGGCAATGCGATGGACGTCGCGATGCGAAGAGATGCCCTCATTATTGCCGTCCATGTAAACGTTGTCAGTGTGCGCGAGTCTACTGATCTTACTTTAACGTCACGATTACCCACAGCATGGCAACCCTGCCAGGGCTACTTGGCAGGAGGGCACGCACACACACACACACAAGCACACACACACACACACACACACACACACCATGTGCCTGTGCTGTAGCAACAAGCTCTCTCTGTCAGCACAGCATTGTGAAAACACATGAGTTCAGTGATTTATGATGAGAAGTAAAGCCAGCAGATTCTCCTGCTGTGAGGATGGGACACCCAATGTGGAACAGCATGTGTCGCACACACGCACACAGACGCACACACACACATGCACGCGCACGCACGCACACAGACGCACACACACACATGCACGCACACAGACACACGCACACACATGCACGCGCACGCATGCACACAGACACATGCACGCGCACGCGCACACACACACACAACCTACTGTAAGTCCAGATAATAGCCCCTTATAGAAGTGAGATCTGCCTAAATGTGACTGTGGGAGAATGTTCCACATCTCATTAAATCTACAGTATCACACACACACACGCACACAGCCTTACCCATAGGCCTACATGTATCAGCCTTACCCATAGGCCTACATGTATCAGTCTTACCCATAGGCCTACATGTATCAGTCTTACCCATAGGCCTACATGTATCAGCCTTACCCATAGGCCTACATGTATCAGTCTTACCCATAGGCCTACATGTATCAGCCTTACCCATAGGCCTACATGTATCAGCCTTACCCATAGGCCTACATGTATCAGTCTTACCCATAGGCCTACATGTATCAGCCTTACCCATAGGCCTACATGTACCAGCCTTACCCATAGGCCTACATGTATCAGCCTTACCCATAGGCCTACATGTATCAGCCTTACCCATAGGCCTACATGTATCAGCCTTACCCATAGGCCTACATGTATCAGCCTTACCCATAGGCCCACATGTATCAGTCTTACCCATAGGCATACAGGTACTAGCCTTACCCATAGGCCTACATGTATCAGCCTTACCCATAGGCCTACATGTATCAGTCTTACCCATAGGCCTACATGTATCAGTCTTACCCATAGGCCTACATGTATCAGTCTTACCCATAGGCCTACATGTATCAGCCTTACCCATAGGCCTACAGGTACTAGCCTACAGGTACTAGCCTTACCCATAGGCCTACAGGTACTAGCCTTACCCATAGGCCTACAGGTACTAGCCTTACCCATAGGCCTACATGTACCAGCCTTACCCATAGGCATACAGGTACTAGCCTTACCCATAGGCCTACATGTATCAGCCTTACCCATAGGCCTACATGTACCAGCCTTACCCATAGGCCTACATGTATCAGCCTTACCCATAGGCCTACATGTATCAGCCTTACCCATAGGCCTACAGGTACTAGCCTTACCCATAGGCCTACAGGTACCAGGCCTACAGGTATCAGCCCTATCCATAGGCCTACAGGTACAATATCAGTCAAACCTACTCTCATATCATTGCATCTGTCTCTCGACTCAATTCCTTGGCTGCACAAGGCTCCATGGATTAGAAAATGAGCTGAAATGTTTTCAGAGAGAATCAAATGGCAACTTCCCAATACCACAGATGAAGAAAACCTGGGCAGGAAATGAGACATGAGACAGATCGGATGGAACGGCTAATTAAATGAGAATTATTGATCATTAATGACATTAGTATGGTGGATGAATAAGGAAAGTACACAGTGGTGGCTGGCAGAAGAGGCCAGTCATATTTTCAGTCTGGTCTCTGCTATGCCTTGGCTGCAAAGAGTAGTCAAAGCAGAGATATCGCTTTCAGAAAATTAGCTAATCATCACCGGAGCAAATATTGACCACCATTTTGGATAAGTGACGGAGGGAACAAAAATAAGCACATTGTGAACTTTTACACTATTCACCAATACTCTGCATCCTCTTCCCCACCAGCCTCGGGTTCCATTCAACATTTATTCTGGAGCGATATGCCAATGACTTTTAATGGAGCTGAAAAAAGAATGGCGTGCAGAGCTAGTTAACGACTGAGCTAGTGAACGACTGACGGCCCCTGCACACCAACATGGGCGGTGAGCGATCACCCAGTCAGCCCTGCCCCGCTGCTAAAGCGTGGTTGGCTGCCATGCTGTATTTCCGACTTCAATTGGTCGATTTCAAAATGGCCCCTCCTTCCCTCGCTGCCGTGTGTCACTCACCACCTTGCAAAGCATGCTGGGATACCTGGCGTCAGGACATCGCAAATGATAAGACGAAAGGAGGGGGCAAAATCGAAATAGACCAATTGAAGACGGAAATACAGCAAGGCAGCCAACCAAGCTGCAGCAGCGGGGCAGGGCTTGACAGGGCGAGTGCGAGTACATGCGAGTTTATCGCGTTTGGTGAGAAGGGGGTCTGAGCTAATGAACGTCTGAGCTAGTGAACGACTGAGCTAGTGAACGTCTGAGCTAGTGAACGTCTGAGCTAGTGAACGTCGGGAGGCATAAATCGCCCGCGGGCCGGACGCGACAAGCAGCGCAGTGATGACCTCACACAGGAAGCTGTGGCCTCCTTCTTCCCCCGGGCTGCCAGGGAGCCGCTTCAACCAAACAGATACAAGAGGCGTCCCGCTACCATGTGATGGCTGGAAGAATGATGATGAATGGAGGGAGAGAAAAGGGCTATGAAGGAGGACACTGCAAAAACTATTTGATCTTGTATCCACACTTATCAGGAATATGTTCAGATGTTTTGAGTGAAATCATCTTACTGCACTGGCAGTATTGGACAAGCCACTTAGACTTTTTGATGACTTATTAGTTTTTGGGGGGGTAAAAGTCAAAACTGTCTGGGACAGTGTTTCTTGTCCCCCCGCCTCCCCCCTTTTTTTCTCCCTACTTGTAGCCTACTTGGCCAATTCCCCCTGCTGTGAGGTGGGTAGCACATGCTTCCTCTGACTTACTCACCTGACAGTGAGCAGTTTCACCGGCAGTACTTAGCACATGGGAGGATCAAGCTATTCCCCCCGGTTCCCCTTCCCCCTGAACAGGTGCAGCGACCAACCAGTGGAGGCACTAGTGCAGCGACCAGGACACATACTCACACATCATGGCTTCCCACCTGCACACATGGCCAATTGTGCCTGTATGGACGCCGACCATGCAGCCGAAACTAACACGGGGGCTCGAACCTCATAGGCAGGGAATCTAGCGCTGCAGTACCCGGACGCCCGGCATTGTTTTGTGATCATTTCTTGAAAGAAGGCATATTTGGCCAAATATGTCAAGTGAAATGTATTGAAACCAGCAAGATCATCTGCCAGTCCAATGAGATAATTTGACTAAAGAAAGCTTTATAGCTCTGGAAAGCTAAAATCGTTAGACAGCTTGTATTTTTTATTTAAAAATTTTTGCGGTGACGTTAAGAGAGACTGGAGAGAAGTGATTTGAAGAGCAGCAGAGTTGAGTGGAGAGAAGTGATTTGAAGAGCAGCAGAGTTGAGTGGAGAGAAGTGATTTGAAGAGCAGCAGAGTTGAGTGGAGAACAGGCCAGGGAAGAGCGGTGGCGAGAGGTTCTGGAGAGTGAGGGATGTCGGGTGAGAAGCCTCGCTCCCTCTGGTAGCCAGTGTGGATGTAACCTAACCAGCGAGAGCAGTTAATGACATTTTATATAACTATTAAGCAATTATTGAATACACAAAGCCTTTTTATAGCATCCGAGCACCGCGTGCATCGGGGGACTTCAGCAGCAGAGCGCAGCAGATGGGAGAAAGAGGAAAAAAAAGTCATAATAAAATCATTGGAAGGCCCGGGCCAAAATCTACATTTTCATTTGGCACCGCCGGCAGGGCTGTGCATAATCCATGGCTGTGCCTCGGGTTTCATATGTGACCAGGGTTTGTCCACAGTGGACCCTCGCCACTCTCTCTCACAGAGCCCTAACCCTACCTTACCGCCCCAGGCTCCCAGCACAGCTCAGACACTCGCAGGTACGCAGGCAGCTGATGGATTCAAGCTGCCGACAGGCTGGTGGGCCTGAGGTGAGATACTCCCCAAAGCCCCTCTGCTGCGTGAGTGGCTCCGCATGTGCACTGCAAAAACTCACCGGCTTGTTATAGAGAGCCAAAGTGACCGCCTACTTCCTGCTTCAGCTACGAACCAGCTGCAGTTAAAAAGAAAGAAGAAGGAACGTTGGTGGTGAACGGCAAGAGACGATACTCGTTTTCGATCCCGTTTGAATTGTGCCATGAAGTCCACGATGTACATTTTGTCCATTTAAAAGATCGTGTTGCATGTCAAGAAAGTCACAGTTTGTCATACAAGTGAAACGCAATGTTTAGCTTTGTATGAAACTGCTCGAGCAACTACTAGCCTACATCTCTCCTCTCACACCAGCACCAACATGGCCTGGCAGGAGAGACGTTTAAGCGACTGGTTGTGTGTATTTTTCTGATTGATAACTTATAGTGCAACAGTTTTACCACAAACTGCCACTTTCTTGACTTGCAAAGCTATCTTTTAAATTGACAATCATCATATGTGAACCTCATGGGTCCGTGTACTTGGCGAATAAAATGGTAAAAAGTTTGCACACTGCAAGGGCTCCAATTAGTTTTTTTTATTGCAACACCGTGGGTAACGTTTCGGGCAGCACCCTGCCCTTCTTCAGACTGAGGCTGAAGCATTCATCACTGTAAGTTCTGCACCTGCCCTACGTTTTTTGTTTTGAAATTGTGAAACGAAAAACGAGTCGTTTCCCGTTTTTCTTTGATAATAACATTTTTTTAAACGGAAAACGGGCCATTATCCATGATCTGTTATCCAATTTAATTTGATATGCTTGTAAATGGGAATTGTGAATTAAAATACCCTTGCGGAAAACTAATTTCTCAATTTTGTGTTAATTTCTTCTCTGTGACCCGGAAGCAATATTTTGGCGAAGGCATGACCCGCCCATCTCTGCCTCTGATTGGCCTAGCGTCAAACGTTGTTCATCCAATCACATTCGGAATCCTCCAATTGCAAGTTCAACTAGGCTATATGAATATGCTCTCTATTTCTTATTCTGTCTGTCCGTCCATCTGTCTTTGTTTATTTGTATGCCTCTTAATGTGCTGTCATTTACCCCCATGGTATCGAAAATGGTATCGAGTATCGATATTTTCCTTGGTATCGGTATCGAAAGTTAGAAATTCTAGTACCGTCACAACCTCACCATATATTGGCCCAGTAGTTTGACCTGTTAATAACAATAGGAAACACTGTGGGAGTGGGTATAAAACACCAGATGACATCATTATTCTAAGCTAAACGTTATTTAATATCAGTTCTGTATATTGTTACTGACTAAATGGTTGTATAACCTATGTTATGTTTTCAGCGCAGGTTTTGCAACTTATTCCTGGTTGTGGCTTTTCACCCCATGTGTCTGAATGTATGCTTTCTGTGTTGAAACATTTTGCAAAATGATTTGGGGACAAAACTTAATTGCCTTCTACGTCCAGGTCGGTCATGTACTGTACATTGTCCTGACTGCCCCGTGTGTTCCGTTACAAAAAGGCCACATTCATCAGAGCAAAATAACATTTAATTCAAGTTACTTTTTCAGTATTTACATATAAGAAATCAGAGTTATTCTGTGGAACAAGGTGCACCATACATGTAAGAAAAAAGGAAAAGGCTACTAAAAATAACTGCAAAACCATATGATAATATTTTCACAGGGCACTGTACTTGCACCTAAGCGTGACTGGCTGACAGAAGGAAAATAGACGAAGAAGATTTTTAGCAGTATTTTCTTTAGACCTCAGTCCATTTCCCCTGATGGAGGCAAGTTACATGAGGTGGGGAAGGAGTGGGTGGTGAAGGGGGGGGGGGGAGTGCTGCAGTAGGAACAAGCTATTAGCCCTCGTTTCTTATCAGTGTAAGTTATTTTTTGGCACAAATGGTGACGTGCGTTAATACAGCGCACGCTCACGTACGCTTTCAACACCAACATTACACAGGTAGTAAAACTGACTAGAGGGGGTCTTTAAAGGGATAGCTTACTTTTTTTAAAGTCTAGCTCTATTTGCTACTTACCAATGATGATGTTGATTGGTCAAGTTATTTCTCAGCACAATCCATCCTGTTTCCTCATAGGCTCTTTAAAGTCGGGCAAAAACAAATGCAAGGTCAATGGGGTCATGCTCCTTTATGTACAAGCAGACTGAGGCTCACTAAGATGTCATCCACAGTGCACACAAGGTACATTTCAGTGAGATATATATATATATATATATATATATATATATATATATATATATATATATATATATATATACGTATCGATAGATAGGCAGATAGACAGACAGATAGATAGATATGTATTTATTTATGTATTTATTATCAGTATTGATGTTACTGTGCTGTCTTTAAATTGAAGTTTACTAGTTTAAGTACGTTTTTAGTTTATTAAGTTAAAAAGTGAGTGATTTGTAGGTTTAGGAAACTCCGACAGCAATCTTTGGTCGCTGCACAATCTTTGGTTTTGGAATCTGCGGCAGAGTGAGAGGTCTGTCTGCTCTCCGCTCCTGCTCTGTGAGATCTTTGGCTGCTCTCTTCCAGTCTAGCTGCGTGGCATAGCGTTACAGCACGGATTAAAACATACAGGTCTAAAACACTGCGCTGGAACAATTTAGAAGCAATAGACCTTATTCGATAACCCCGGACGGCGCCATATTGTTGACAAACCGCAGCCGTAACGTAGTCTGGCCGAGCGTATAGCAACGTGCTATGGCTTCGTCAAAGAGAAGTGGTGAAAAAATAAGTTTGGATGGAGGTGCGGACCCCTATAAAAAACTGACTTAGAGTAAATATAACTCATTATATTGCCAGGTATAACGTACCGGACATTGTGAATACAGTATTGGCATAGGCTACACGTCTCAGGAGCTGAAGGATTTCAAATCCCTTGAGTCCTATAACTATTTCATCTGTGGCAATTGGTCTGACATTTTTACTTTTGTGCCACCAACGACATCATCATCATCAAACATTGTCGTGACAGCAAAGGTAAATAACCTTAACGTTAAATGTTTGTTTGATATGATCTGACGCTTGCTTGCATGAGCCTAATATTTGCTACTAACATTAGCCTCCAGTCTCTTTCCCTTCACGTTTGTGGACAGTAGCTAACACCCGGGCTTTTATTGCTGCTATTACTACAGCCGTGTATTATTACACAGCACACTATCGCTGTTGTGAAATAGCTCCTGACGCAGTAAAAACAGCATTAAATAGGCTAATAAGTAACGTTGGCTAGCGTCCTAAGCTATGACAGCTGTCAGTCACTTTTAAACAGCGCTCTGCGGAATGTCAACAATATGGGCAATGTGGGCGTGCCCGTACGTGAGTTACGTCAGTCGAATAAGGTCTATTTATGAGAGACTACTGCTGTTAATGTGTTGTTAAACACCACATATGTGTGTCCTTGTTGGAAACGCGTTTGTGACGGCTTCAGTGGGTGTTGATTGACAGGCAGCTGCACGTCACTCTGTCCCCTCTTCCCGGTACTGCGTTTAGGCAGCCAATCTTTGTGCCAATCTACAGCCAATCTACAGCCAATCTACGTGCCGGCCTGTTCAGCTCCACTTTCACTAGTGTCAGAGCATTGGGGGTGCCATGCGTAATGGTTTGCTTAAAATACCATGGCTGCTTTGAGGGTGCAATACTATAGTGATTATGACTACTATTTGAATACTGAATTATTACTGCAATTATTATGATTGAAATCACTGACTCATACTAGAAATATCGTATATCAATGACTGAGAAATGTTACTGGAATTATTGAATTTTCATAGAAAGTTACGTTCATGAGAGGAAGAGACAGACAGACAGAGAGAGAGAGAGAGAGAGAGAGAGAGAGAGAGAGAGAGAGAGAGAGAGAGAGAGAGAGAGAACCACAGATAAATTCACCGTTCTGTTGTGACCAGACTGGAGCAGTGCACGTTCTCAGTCTCAATATTAGCGGATGTATGACTTACATGATTGGACATTCATGCACACAGGAGAAAGGTGAGAAAGAAGTGATATTAATCAGAGGAAAAGTCTGTTGAATCTTACAGCGGTGACACGAGGTGAATATAGCACTCACTTCCGTCTCACGCTTATCGCTCGGCTGTGCATGTGCACACGTCATAGTGGAGAAGTCTAAGCAGGGACTTGATTACAAAAACTACAAAACAAAACAAAAAACTTTCTTTATCAATTAGCAAGTCCAAGTCCCCAACTTCTGAGTCCAACGAATGCATGAATGTACGAGTCCAAGGCCGAGTCATCAGTGCTTCAAGTCCAAGTCAAGTGGAGTCACAAGTCCTGAAAATTGGACTCGAGTCTGTGTCCTGGACTTGAGTACTACAACACTGCATGTCACATGTCTTTTTGACTCACATTTCTTGAAACAGTACAAACGTTGCATATTGCACCAAGTGTTTAGTGAGGGCCACACACCAGAGCCAAACGATCAGCCGTGTTTAGGAAACAGGACGTACCTGGCGGGCAGCAGTGCCGCCATTCCTCCCGACAGCTCGGCTGGACCAGACTGATGGAGTGGCGACAGAGAGGATGGATGGGTGCGGAGGGAAGGAAGCAGAGAGAGGAAAGGTGCAGAGAGAGAGGGGGGGGGGGGGGACTGGCAGAGAGAGAGAGAGAGAGAGAGGGGGGGGCTGGCAGAGAGAGAGGGGGGGAAACTGGCAGAGAGAGAGGGGGGGGGGGAATGGCAGAGAGAGAGAGAGAGGGGGGGGACTGGCAGAGAGAGAGAGAGGGAGGGAGACTGGCAGAGAGAGAGAGGGGGAGACTGGCAGAGAGAGAGAGGAGGGAGACTGGCAGAGAGAGAGGGGGGGAGACTGGCAGAG
>NC_139626.1:12842934-12872934 GCF_964638095.1 Poromitra crassiceps | reverse complement strand
CTCCTCCGATGATGGCATTGTCAGTGCCGTACTGCGATGGTGGGTGATTGGTGGGTGGAGGCAGGGTGGTGGGGTGTAGGGGTGCAGTGGTGGATGGAGGCAGCGTGGTGGGGGTGGTAGGATCTGGAGGAGTGGGTTGTGGGGGAGAAATGGCGGGTGGAGGCAGGTTGGTGGGGTGTAGGGGTGCAGTGGTGGGTGGAGGCGGGTTGGTGGGGTGTGGGGGTGCAGTGGTGGATGAAAGCAGGGTGGTGGGGTGTGGGGGTGCAGTGGTGGATGGAAGCAGGGTGGTGGGGTGTGGGGGTGCAGTGGTGGGTGGAGGCAGGGTGGTGGGGTATGGGGTGTGAGTGGTGGGTGGAGGCAGGGTGGTGGGGTGTGGGGTGTGAGTGGTGGATGGAGGCAGGGTGGTGGGGTGTGGGGGTGCAGTGGTGCGTGGAGGCAGGGTGGTGGGGTGTGGGGTGTGAGTGGTGGGTGGAGGCAGGGTGGTGGGGTGTGGGGTGTGAGTGGTGGATGGAGGCAGGGTGGTGGGGTGTGTGGGTGCAGTGGTGCATGGAGGCAGGGTGGTGGGGTGTGGGGTGTGAGTGGTGGATGGAGGCAGGATGGTGGGGTATGGGGTGTGAGTGGTGCGTGGAGGCAGGGTGGTGGGGTGTGGGGTGTGAGTGGTGGATGGAGGCAGGGTGGTGGGGTGTGTGGGTGCAGTGGTGCGTGGAGGCAGGGTGGTGGGGTTTGGGGTGTGAGTGGTGGATGAAGGCAGGGTGGTGGGGTGTGGGGGTGCAGTGGTGGGTGGAGGCAGGGTGGTGGGGTGTGGGGGTGCAGTGGTGGATGGAGGCAGGGTGGTGGGGTGTGTGGGTGCAGTGGTGCGTGGAGGCAGGGTGGTGGGGTGTGGGGTGTGAGTGGTGGGTGGAGGCAGGGTGGTGGGGTGTGGGGGTGCAGTGGTGGATGGAGGCAGGGTGGTGGGGTGTGGGGGTGCAGTGGTGGGTGGAGGCAGGGTGGTGGGGTGTGGGGGTGCAGTGGTGGGTGGAGGCAGGGTGGTGGGGTGTGGGGGTGCAGTGGTGGATGGAGGCAGGGTGGTGGGGTGTGGGGGTGCAGTGGTGGGTGGAGGCAGGGTGGTGGGGTGTGGGGGTGCAGTGGTGGGTGGAGGCAGGGTGGTGGGGTGTGGGGGTGCAGTGGTGGGTGGAGGCAGGGTGGTGGGGTGTGGGGGTGCAGTGGTGGGTGGAGGCAGGGTGGTGGGGTGTGGGGGTGCAGTGGTGCGTGGAGGCAGGGTGGTGGGGTGTGGGGGTGCAGTGGTAGATGGAGGCAGGGCGGTGGGGGTGGTAGGATCTGGAGTGGGCTGTGGGGGTGCAGTGGTGGGTGGAGACAGGGTGGTGGGGTGTGGGGGTGCAGTGGTAGGTGGAGGCAGGGTGGTGGGGGTGGTAGGATCTGGAGAAGTGGGGTGTGGGGGTGCAGTAGTGGGTGGAGGCAGGGTGGTGGGGTGTGGGGGTGCAGTAGTGGGTGCAGGCAGGGTGGTGGGGGCCTCAGAGACGTACAGTACATATTCAGCACTGCTGTTCCCCAGGTGGTTGCTGGCCTCGCATCGATAGGTGCCGTTGTCTGTCTTCTTGAGAGAAGTGAAGGTGAGCTCCCTCCCCTCCATGTCCAGAAGCTCACCACCATCCTTTGTCCACTTCACAGGATCTGGTGAGGGGTTTCCTTTGGCCACACACTCCAGTTTCAGGTACTGAGTCCCTCTTGAGTGACTGACTGCAAGGGAGTGGATGATGATCTCGACATGAGGGGCATAGTGGACCTCCAATACTTTGGTGGCGTGTTGCGGGGTCTGAAGTGTCACATGTTCCACTCTGCAGGTGTAAACCACTCCGTCATCAGACCTGTTCACGTGCAGCAGCAGAGAGCTCCGTACTGTAAATGTCCCTCCACTTGCATTCACCTCCTTGGCACACGTCACCTCCTTTTCATTCCTCAACCAGCGCACGTCTGCGGCGGGCTTGCTGCCCCGCGTGATGCAGGTCAGAGTGATCTGGTCTCCCTCGATGGCAGGCGTTGTCAGGCCGTGGATCTCTGGCTCCTCTGGCACACCTAGAACAGTCAGGTAGGCTTTGGCTGTTCTGACAGGCTTGGTGTGGAGAGTACAGGTGTACATGCCTTCGTCCGTCAGCCTGACATCACTGATGCTGATGTTCACCTCCAACCACGGATTGACATACACCATCTCAGCCCTGTTGTCCCTCAAGGCCTTGGAGGAGTAGAGGTTCTCCTGTGCCGGGTTTGACCATATAAGGTAGTTTTTGTTGTCAGGGTACTCCACGCTGCAGGTCATGTGGGCCGTCCCGCCCTCTGCCACAGTCACATTCTGGACCAGAGGGTACTGACCACTGATACCTCCCACTTTGCCTTTGGAAGCCATCACTTTCAGAAGGAACCCATAAATAGTGCAGAGGGTGAAAACCAAATGAGGCTTGAGAATCATCCTGCCCTTCTCTCTTTCTTGCTCTTGTCTTGCGAGCAAATAACGCAGATCGATTTCTATAGTGGAGACGATGCTGTGGGATGTATAATATCACTGATGATGTCATCGGTGATCTGTGATGACACGATTTTCGTCACAAATCACTGATGTCACTGTATGGGATTTATGACATCACTGATGAGCTCACAAGTTGCATCACAAATCACTGATGCGCCATGGGTGCAACATGTGGGATTTATGAGATTACTGATGATGTCACGATGTGACAAATTACTGATGATGTCACGATGTGACAAATTACTGATGATGTCACTGTGTAACATGCATGCTCGATTTCTAGGGTGGAGACAGCAGGTTTTTCTTACAGTATAGAGACAGTCGGCATGTGTGGGAACTAGGGCTGTCACGATTCCTCGAGTACCTCGAATAACTCGAGTAATTACGCTGAAAAAGGACACAAACTCAGTGGTGTGCAAGTACTGTGATACTTGCATATCACAACAGTACCTCGTCAATGCTTCAGCACCTGAACCGTAAACATCCAGTCTACGCATCCACCAGCGCATCTACGTCGAGCGGAGCAAGGTAACGTAACGTTAACTATACACAACGCTAATGTAAATGTATGCTAATGATTGCTACTTGATATTAAGACTAGTAGTAGTTGTGCTGCTGGCTTGCCACGTTGCCAATATGACTATTAGTAACTGCATTCACGCTGCATTTTTTTGATGTGGCTTGCCGTTTTCTGTGAGAAATACAAAGCTCAACCTAACGTTAACGTTAGCAGCTAATTTAACAGCGTTGTGTGTGTGTCAGTGTGTGTGTGTGTGTGTGTGTGTGTGTGTGATCACACTAGCCTGTTGGTGTGTGAGAGAGAAAGAGAGAGTGAGTGTGTGTGAGAGAGAAAGAGTATGTGTGTGGAGACTGGAGAATGTACATTTACACACCCTAGACCGGTCGACTCTTCTCATGATGATTGCAAACAACTATTTAATTGGTGCATTTTAGGCTCCAATTATTACACCACCTGACCTGTTATCTTGCTATTCTGAAATTTGTGTCAATAATAGACAACAGGTCTAGGGTGTGTAAATGCGCATTCTCCAGTTTTGTTATGAACTTACCTAATCAATATCAATATTAATTATTATTTCACCTCTTTTTCAGCGGATCACAGCGTACTATGGACAGCTTTGTAAGGACGGGTCCATCATGTTCAAGTGAAAAGATGAATGGTGCCACTGCCAGTTCTATGCAATTTAAAAATAGAAAGAAAAAATAGAAAGAAACTAATGTACCGGTAGTTGTTTATTTGAAGAGATTTATCTTATTTTTTGGTGTATATTTACGATAAGCCTTTGAAAACACAAAAAAGGGTTCTTATCCGATTAATCGATTAATCGATGGATTATTCGGTAGAATACTCGATTACTAAAATAATCGATAGTTGCAGCCCTACTGGGAACGCCCACAAAATGTTATACGGCTGGCAGCCTGGCACGTGAAACCCGCCCATATAGCTCAATGGGCGACTCACCAAAGGACGGTGCTGCGGCTCTAACTACAGTTTTGGGGATTCTAGAGCAGAACACAAGACGTCTGTTCAGATGTGCGTTTCCTGCGGTGGTTAAATCCCTGATCGTGTCTGCCTGGGCTGGGCTATCAGCTAAATTCTAACTTTACTGAATGGATAGAACGGGGGATTTACCCCACCCTGACCACGCCGCCAGCCAGGCTGAGTCAGCTAACCCAGCGTCTATGACGAGACATCGCCTCAACCTATACTCATTTGGCTCTAGCTGTATACAGTAACATAAAAGAACACCCGACAGCGATATTACAGCAGGCTGGCTGCAGGGTACACTTTATTATTGCAGGCTGGCTGCAGGGTACTGCAGGCTGGCTGCAGGGTACACTTTAGTACTGCAGGCTGGCTGCAGGGTACACTTTAGTACTGCAGGCTGGCTGCAGGGTACACTTTAGTACTGCAGGCTGGCTGCAGGGTACACTTTAGTACTGCAGGCTGGCTGTACTGCAGGCTGGCTGCAGGGTACACTTTAGTACTGCAGGCTGGCTGCAGGGTACACTTTAGTACTGCAGGCTGGCTGCAGGGTACACTTTAATACTGCAGGCTGGCTGCAGGGTACACTTTAGCATGACTTCTAAAATTGCGACCGCTGTGTAAAGAATCTTTTCTGCTGAGGTTTCATTTTCCTCTGTCACACCCGCTTCTCAAACAAGACTGACGTCCTCTCTCGTTAGACATTCAGCAGCAGCACAGTAACCTGAACCCTACACACACACACACACACACACACACACACACACACACACACACACACACACACCCACACGTGCACACGCACGTGCGCACACATACACACACACACACACACACACACACACACACACACACACTTAAAATCACACACAGGCAATCCACCGCCACCACACTCCTATCACAAACCCTCTGCATAACGTACAATTCAGCGTCCACGCGCATGTGCGTATACGCTTGTGTGTGTGTGTGCACATGCATACATGTATGCGCTTGTGCGTGTGCGTGCACGTGCGTATACGCTTGTGTGTGTGCGTGCACGTGCGTATACGCTTTGTGTGTGTATGTGCACGTGCGTATATGCTGTGTGTGTACGTGCATGTGTGTATACGTTTGTGTGTCCACATGCATATACGCTTGTGTCCACGTGCACGTGTATACGCTTGTATGTGCACGTGCGTATACTTTTGTGTGTGTACGTGGACGAAACCCCTGGTCACACATGTCGCCTACACTCAGTACCAGCCCGACATCTAATATCCCCCCCATTGGAAACACATGTGGAAGTCTGACAAAGCCAGGCAGGTTCCCTGTGCCATGTATGTCAGCAGTCATGTATGTCAGCAGTCAGTCACTTTGCATGCTGTCTGTCTGTATTTGGGCCCGCTCCTCTACAATGTGTCCCAGATACGCCTGTCTCCTCAGACATCATATAGCGGCTCTATAAATGACAGTTATTGCTGTTCATTGGTGCAATGCATTTTGGGTGATTGTGTGAATTATTAGATTATTAATGGCTGTTATGTTTTTATGCTCGTAGCACATGTAGCCACAGTAGAAGGCCCAGTTTTGAGTGCATCTGCTCTGGTGATCTGGCTCCATCCCCAACAGGAACCGGCTGTAAACATCAAGCTTTCAGGGCTTCTAAAGCCCCGTCTACACCAGAAGCAACTCTGCTGCACGTAACAATTTTGGCAGCTGTGGAAATCGCACAAATCAAGAGAAATAGTTTTCACAAATCTTCACAAATGAGGACCACTCTTATGACTTTTGAAGCATTTTCTGAAAACCACGTAAAAAGAAAAGAAAAATGCATTTACGCATCGAAAATCTCAAAGATAATTTTGCTGAACACAAACGCTGCTGTTTCATAAACTTTTGTTAACCACAGACCTTATTTCAAGCATGTATTAACCAAAATCCCCATACAAAAATCCTATCTTCCCAATAGGGCTGTCACTTTTCATTCGAAATTCAAATGCAACTTCGAATGTGGGGGAGGGGTTCGTGTTCGATATGTAAATCGTTTTTTTTTTTTTTTTTTTTTATGAACCAAAATTAACCAACTTCTGCTTGCTGGTAATGTTAATCCCATGTCAGAAAAAGTCTCCAGATTTGTCGCGTTAGTCTCTTCTGAGAAAGATTGTCTCCAGGGTCTGAAAAGTTGTCTCGAGTTGGATGCAGCCAAGTTTGTGAGGCAGTGTTGTGACTGTGAGCGTCCAAGCTAACACGTCGGGCTGATGCCCGGTGGCCTGGACTGAAAAAAAAAAAAAAATTTTTTTTAATTAACCAAAAAACTTCGAATATATTCGAACGAATTTCGGGCAATTAAAGTTCGTTCGAACTTTATTTTGGGAAAAAGTGACAGCCCTACTTCCCAATGGCAGTAATTTTGCGTTAGCGCCCGTTTTGCGCTGGAATAGCGCCGCTCAAAGCCCTAATTGTGGGTGTGTCGGCCCGCTGCACTTCACGTAATCTCGGCGCACATCTCCGTATAGGCGTGTTTATGCCCAAAAGCATTGTGGAGGTGTGGTCATGCACATAAAACCACAGCGTCACGTCAGCAGCTTCCTCCTTCACTGAGAGGGACTAAAGTGAGAGAGAGAAAGAGGGAGAGAGAAAAGATAGCCTAGATGGGGAGAGGGAGAGAGGGAGAGAGAGAGATGTGAGGCTGTCATGCATAGAAATCAAATAACGTGCTCATGCCCACCTGTGCATCACCTGTGTATTATTGCCATTTCACACACTGAAAAAGGGCTGCTGCCCAAACGTCTGACTGTATGGACGTATGCTTATTCCTTTTCGGGCACTCTTCTCCTGCATCTCCACTGCGGGCCTATACTGCACAGCGTACTGAGAGCCGCGATGAGTGATGCTGCTCTATTTGAAGTTGAATTTCGTTCCACCTGCACACATTGTATTAATCAGCTATTTTCAGCTATATTCGTTTCTATTAATATATATACATCGAATCCCACCAATTTAGCCCGTCATTTTCCCCTTGGCGCACATAAAGACACATGCTTCCATCACTGTCTGCTTGATGGCGAGATGGACTTCACTGTAGGCTACTTGTGACAAAACCTCAAATTTTCAACAGTTAACTTTTGCAGCTAGGCCTAATAGGTTACTGGCTATTACGAGGTGAGGCAGTATGCCCCGTGTCTCTCTCTCTCTCTCCCCCCGACGAGGGAAGTGGAGAGGGCTACTGCGGTGCTATTAAACGTATAATGGTTGGAAAAGATCAACACAGAAAGCAGAGCCCAGTGGCTGGAGTAGCTTTCACCTCCACCTTCAAACCCTGAAACCTCCAAACCCTGAAGGACCAGCTTTCACCTCCACCTCCAAACCCTGAAGGACCAGCTTTCACCTCCACCTTAACACATTCAGTGCCACAGCGCTTCAGTAAAATTGTCTGGAGCCTGTGCCAGATTCACTTCCATTCAGTTGAAAACAGCTATAGAATTTTTTCTATTATGGCTATATTAACGGGGCTGGACTTTAATGAAACATTGAACACTCCTGCTTCTTCCAAAGAAGAAATTTTGTTTCTAGACAGTTCCATTATGAAATTACAGCCTCTCAAAAAAGTGCACTTTCAAGGGTTTTCTGTCGTTTTTTTTTACTTTCCAAGTTATAGGCCCTTTTATGAATACCTTTTGCACTCTAATTTCGAGCACATTCACTGACTCTGGCTGGTGTTTTCTGATGTGGTGGCGTGTGGTGTGGTTTCTGTGAAGCCTGTGTGACACACACACCTCTCCCCCCCCCCCCCCCCCCTCCCCCCTCTCCCCTCTCCACCTCTGAGCTGCGGGCTCCTCCCACACGCACAGAGTTTGTTTTCTCGTTTTTGCCCCGGACAGATCCCAGCGCGCATCATTTCCTTGATGGGCAAACGCGACTGAACGAAAAGGCATGGCCGTTCGGCTTCGGATGCTGGCTTTCTAGGAAATCGTGTGGAGATAGATAGAAGCATAAGAGCTCAGTTGTGAGCGCGGATGCAGCCGAGCCCACTCTCCGCTGTAGGCAGAGCAATATATACGGCGCTGGCAGAAAGCATGCATCGGTTTCCACTTTCTCCGCTGTCTCCTGTACAAAGTAAAGGATCTGAGGTGGGTGGAGCAGCTCCTGTGACGATGTTTAAGGTGGCGCCGTGTGATCCCTTGAAGGTAGGGCTGCACGATATATCGTTTACACATCGACATTGCGATGTGCGCATGCGCGATAGTCACATCGCAGGACGTGCGATGTCAAAAGCAAATTAACTCGTCATGTTGCTTGATAAACTCTCACTTTAGGGGTAGCCTACTGAGTGAAATGCAGGCTCTCTCAAAGGAGAGAGACGCCCCGCTACTGTACTCACTCATTTAATGCTTAGCTTCAACACAACAAACATGCACAGAGAGCAAAATTGAAATGTTTTTGCTTATGTTGCGTTGCTGACAGTAGCCTGTCTGTAAACGATGTGATTGCGAGGCGGACTTGTCCACAGCTTGCAGCGCACTAGTATACAGCAGGCTGGCTGCTGTAACTCAACATGTCCGTGGAGTGGAGATATTTACTCTTGAAACACCAAAAAGCAAGACCGCAACTTATGACACGAAGGCTAAAGTGATTACTGAGAAGTTGTCCGTGTATCACCGCAGCTCTCTCTCCCCCTCAGTCTGATGATGCATCAGATGATAGCAGTAACGTTACGGTAGAGGTAATCATACATAGCGACTCATTTACACAAAACATGTCGGTGAAAATAAAAAGACAATAGACATAGCTGGGCAATTAAATATATATTTATTACTTTTCACGAATGAATTGTTTGTCACCGGTCGGCTGCATGTGAATCCTCGTCTCTGTACTGCCCTGCGTGTGCTCAAAAACCGGAACTCCCCAAATGCGGAGCGTACCACTTGGTAGTTTCTGGAGGGGGGTCAGACCAAGTGTGTGAAGTAACCATGTGTGAAGTGGCAGCGGTGTTTCATTGTTGATTTATTGAAACGTTAGAAGAACGAAAGAAGTTGAAAGCAGTGATTATAATCAATTAAATCTAATGTTTTTCTGCAAATAGCATCATTGGGAGGTAGATTCTGGCACTCAATATTAGGGGTGGGCAATATATCAAATTTATATCCATATTGTATTGTGATTTGAGACTATATGGTCTTAGATGTTGGGTGGTAATATGGTGATACAGCATACATGTTGTCTTTCCCTGGTTTTAAAGGCTGCATTACACTAAGTGAAGTATAGGCTAGTGACATTTTAAAGTAGAATGTCATAACTCACTTTTTCATGTATGTAAGTCATGGAAATCCATTGGTCAAAATGTGTATGCACCCTGATAGATGACGCTCTGAGGCCTACCAGTAGGTCACAGCCCAGTGGTTGAGAAACATTAAAATACCTAATTTCCCCTCCAAAATCAGATGGACTCCTCTACAAAATCATCCCAATCATTCTAGAAATATTATTTTCTTTCAAATAGAGCTAATCTGGTGAAAATCTGTATTTTTTCATATCGCAATATATATCGCATGGGCGGGGAATATCGCAATGTCAGTTTTTTCCAATATCGTGCAGCCCTACTTGAAGGGATTCATGCTCACTGGCTAGGTACGACCTTAAACAGCAGAATTATGGAATAATATGAATTATGATTTTAGGACGTCCACAGACGTCCTTGGCACTCCTCGTTACTTTTTTTTAGGACGTCCACAGACGTCCTTGGCACTGAATGTGTTAAAACCCTGAAACCTCCAAACCCTGAAACCTTGAAACTTTGCACCTTCCCAAAGTGCCAAATATTTTCCCCCCAAAAAAATCGTTTTTTTTTTTTTTAATAGATCTACTTTCTAACAGCCATAGAGAGTTTGATCAGTAACATGGGTCCTCCGCACTGCGGTACAGAAGATCATTTTTCTGGGATCCCATCCCACTTTTAACCTATCAGGAGAGAGGATTCCACAAGCTTCTTTTCTGTTTACTGCTGAGTGGAGAGAGTGGAAGACCCACCTCCAAACACTCAATATCAGTGATTGCTGTCAGGATGTAGAGCTATTTAACACTTATTTTACCACAAAATATCACTTACAGCAGCTTAAAGTACACTGACCAACTGAAGCTGCCTCCACTCTGTCTACCCACTCTTTACAGCTTTGAGCCTAAATCATTTAAATCACTCCTGACTTCACTTTTCTCAAGCGGCTGCTAGTCAGTAGTCTTTCGCTCTGAGGAAGTGATCGGCTCGGCTGAGGAGGTTTTCAAATGGGGCGCGTTGTGACAACATGTTTTGGCGCTTTGTCAAAACCCTTCTTCGGTCAGCGCCACCGGTTGAGCGCTAATAGGTGGTGAAACGCCTGCTTGGAGGCCCAGACGGAGCAGATTATTTTCAGTCGAGAGAAGGAGCGTCAGGAGAGCCATGCAAGCATTAGCATGCGTGCTAGCCAACGGCGGCCACAGGAGGGAAACCCAAGTCTGGCCGTGGCGTCCCGACGGACAGCCTCCGCTGGGGCTACCAGATCCCTGTTTCGGTCGAGCTGCTCCGTGTGTGCGAGTTATGGTGTGTGTGTGTGTGTGTGTGTGTGTGTGTGTGTGTGTGTGTGTGTGTGTGTGTGTGTGTGTGTGTGTGTGTGTGTGTGTGTGTGTGTGTGTGTGTGTGTGGCCGCTGAAAGATCTGTTATTCGGAGCGGTGAATTTTAATGAGGTTTGTCAACTCTAATACACGGAGCGGGCCGGCTGCGGACATGACTTGAGTTCTCTCAGCTTTGAGTTTATTTAAAGGAAGACTGATGCCATGATGCCACTTAGCTGGGTTACGTTACTTCTAGATGGAGACACACACACGCCCGCCCGCCCGCGCGTGCGCACACACACACTATGGGGCCCTATCAAAGTCAATATCAAAGGACACACGCGCAGCAACGTGTGTGTGCCTGTGTGATTAACATAGTAAATATGACGTGCGTAAATTACATCACGCGTGACAAGAAGATGCGTACTGTAGCTACTTACAGCGTGTGCACGTCTGAGAATTTTTGTTAAGCGTTCACACACACACGCGTTTGCATTTTTGATACGTACGCCACCGGAAGTTTACAGTCCGCGTACGTGAACGCGTCGCGTGGTTCGCTTCTATTTTATTCTAGTTCCATGTTCCATTTTCATCCAGTAGATGGTGCCAGTGACCAAAATATTAGGCTAACCCTGACCATGTAGGGAATGACAAATGATGAAGGTAAAAGTTGATCGAGCATGTCGCTGGCATCATTTATTATACAGATCCCTATCTAGAGATACAGCACGTTGGTAGCTATAGCTAAGAGTGATAAGCTAGCTAGTAGCTGCAGGCTCTGTAGAGTGGTCTAGTTGACTAGACTGAAGAACAGAGACTTTGATTAGCTTAAAGTGTAACTTACCCCCCAACACACTTTTTTCAGATTTTAACCAATATATATGACTTTGGGGGTGGTGTGTGAAGAATTCTGGTCAGAATTTCCACATTTGAGACCAAACTGTTACCATTGTACCATTTGTACCATTTCAGCCGCATAAATGGGTTCAACCCTGCTTTTTTTTTGCCCTCAAAACTGCACAAAATGCAACACAGTCTCACAGAAAATTGTAAAATAGCAACGTTTTGGACCAACGTTGCTATGTTACAATTTCGGCTCGAAAATTGTAAAATGGTAACGTTCTGAGATCTTAGGGTTAGGGTTAGGGTAGGTGGAGGGGTTAGAAACAGAAAATCTCCATAAACCACGCCCACCCCTCTAGAAACGTACGTTACCATTTTACAATTTGTACATAGCACAAACGTTGCTATTTTACAATTTTTTTGGAGATCGGGTTGACAAAATGTGGTTCTTTCATGGCGCACTGCACCTTTTGACATGAATCATGAAAACCCCCCAAATGAAAATTAAAAACGGATTTCATGGCGGTGTAGAGGACAAGTTGGACAAGTTAATAACGTGCAGAAATCTCCCATTGTGATTACATTAGAGCACGGTGGCTCAGTGGTAGAGCTGTCGCCTCACAGTCAGAAGGTCCTGAGTTCGATTCTCGCCTGGGACACTGTGTGGGGTATCTCGTCGTAAGGGCCTTTCTCTCTGTGTGGAGTTTGCATGTTCTCCCCGTGCTCCCCCAGGGGGTTCCTCCGTATATACCCCCCCCACCAAAAACATGCAGAAGATCAGATCGTCATCGTCATCCGACCAGTGACGACACATCCGAAGTTGGTCCCCGGGCGCTGTACGAGAAAGCGACCACTGCTCCTGGCCTGCCCCCCGGAGGAAAGGACATGCCTGGATGGGTTAAATGCAGAGGACACTTTTCACCGGCCACCGTCAGCATGAGTGTGTTGTGGCCGCATGCATGTATTGTGGTGTTCGTGTGACAATAAAAGACGGGCTTGTCCGTTACGAGAGTTTTTTTACGAGTTCAGAGCGTGTTTGTCCTGGGTTTGTGTTCTGCTGCGGCCGCCGGCCCGATAACCTCGCGTTAACGATCGTTACATGGGAGTCAATGGCAATAAAGTAGTTTGCCACTGAATGACCAAATTGATATAACTTTCAACCATTTTGAGCAACGCTGTTTCCATACAGGCCACCTGCATTGGCTAGTTGTTGATATTTATAAAGATTTTTTAGCTCTCATAAAACTTTTTTTTTAGGCGGTGGGTGAACTGTCATGGTGTTGATTTCTGGTAAAAAATTCCTGACCTGAGCACAGCCAAAGAGTATAGTGAGAGTGAGACAAGAGGAGACGTTAATTTCTTGGTTTTTCCCATAGGTTTTTCAAATAAGCAGCATGCCGTTTTGTCACATATCTGGGGGGGGTAAGTCCCCCTTTAAATAGCCCAGCTGCCCAATCCACCAGAGTCACATGACTGCACTTGAGGTTTCTGTCCCAAGGTTCAGCACAGTAAGGAGGTTCAGCACAGTAAGGAGGTTCAGCACAGTAAGGTTCAGCACAGTAAGGTTCAGCACAGTAAGAAGGTTCAGCACAGTAAGGAGGTTCAGCACAGTAAGGAGGTTCAGCACAGTAAGGAGGTTCAGCACAGTAAGGAGGTTCAGCACAGTAAGGAGGTTCAGCACAGTAAGGAGGTTCAGCACAGTAAGGAGGTTCAGCACAGTAAGGAGGTTCAGCACAGTAAGGTTCAGCACAGTAAGGTTCAGCACAGTAAGGAGGTTCAGCACAGTAAGGTTCAGCACAGTAAGGAGGTTCAGCACAGTAAGGTTCAGCACAGTAAGGAGGTTCAGCACAGTAAGGAGGTTCAGCACAGTAAGGTTCAGCACAGTAAGGTTCAGCACAGTAAGGAGGTTCAGCACAGTAAGGTTCAGCACAGTAAGGAGGTTCAGCACAGTAAGGTTCAGCACAGTAAGGAGGTTCAGCACAGTAAGGTTCAGCACAGTAAGGAGGTTCAGCACAGTAAGGTTCAGCACAGTAAGGTTCAGCACAGTAAGGTTCAGCACAGTAAGGAGGTTCAGCACAGTAAGGTTCAGCACAGTAAGGAGGTTCAGCACAGTAAGGTTCAGCACAGTAAGGAGGTTCAGCACAGTAAGGTTCAGCACAGTAAGGTTCAGCACAGTAAGGAGGTTCAGCACAGTAAGGTTCAGCACAGTAAGGTGCAGCACAGTAAGGTTCAGCACAGTAAGGAGGTTCAGCACAGTAAGGAGGTTCAGCACAGTAAGGTTCAGCACAGTAAGGTGCAGCACAGTAAGGTTCAGCACAGTAAGGAGGTTCAGCACAGTAAGGTTCAGCACAGTAAGGTTCAGCACAGTAAGGAGGTTCAGCACAGTAAGGTTCAGCACAGTAAGGAGGTTCAGCACAGTAAGGTTCAGCACAGTAAGGTTCAGCACAGTAAGGTTCAGCACAGTAAGGTTCAGCACAGTAAGGTTCAGCACAGTAAGGAGGTTCAGCACAGTAAGGAGGTTCAGCACAGTAAGGTTCAGCACAGTAAGGAGGTTCAGCACAGTAAGGAGGTTCAGCACAGTAAGGTTCAGCACAGTAAGGAGGTTCAGCACAGTAAGGTTCAGCACAGTAAGGAGGTTCAGCACAGTAAGGAGGTTCAGCACAGTAAGGTTCAGCAGAGGAAGGAGGTTCAGCACAGTAAGGAGGTTCAGCACAGTAAGGTTCAGCAGAGGAAGGAGGTTCAGCACAGTAAGGTTCAGGCACAGTAAGGTGCAGCAATAACATCTGAGCTGTTCCAGATGGATTCTCATACAGTTTTTGCAGTAAATGTTGGGGGAAATGAGAAGCAAAGAGGGCAAAACGTACTGCCTCTCAGACTTAATACCCCGTCTCATAGGTTCCTAAGCTTCAACGACACACAAAACAGCCATTTTCTGCTGCCATAATTGCTCAGTTTATGACCCGATGCTTAGATATGAGAAGTCAACTAATCAGATTAGATATGAGAAGTTGTGCTCCATATTTATGCCAAAATAAGTCAACTAATCAGATTCAGCGGCCGCTGCAACTGCAAAAACAATGGCTTTGTATACTTAGAAAGAAATCTGCTGATATTTTGTGCTGGTTGAAAAAGGTTTGTACATATTTTGAGAGGAGCCCTCGCAATAACTGAATCCCATTCCAAAGAGCACAACTGTGTGCTGCCTTAATGCTGTGAATTCTTCATGCAGACATATGCAGTGTGTGTGCACGTAGTTATGTGTGCTGTGCATGTTTGCATTTCTACATGCATGCATTGAAAAATATACAGCTGGAGGTGAAGTGTGCCCTCCTTGCCAGGTTAACAGTACCAACCCTTGTGCCATATTCAGGGCGAGAGACAATAGTATCATGGTAACTTGGTTTAAAGAGGAAAAAAAACTCTGGGTTGAGGAGTTGTGGAGTTAGTGTTGGAAGAGTCCTCTAAACGTATTAAAGTCACTGGCACAATAAAACAGGGTACTGGCACGATTGTGAAAGGCCAGTTGAGTTGAGTTGAGTTGTTCTTGGCTGTTGCCGTCTGTTGTGGGCAAACAGGGAGGATGTGTAACGAGGGGGAGATGGGTGAGACAACAGGGTGAGAGAGCGTCCCCTGTGTGCAGGGATTTAGTTTGCATGGTGAGACAACAGGGTGAGAGAGCGCCCCCTGTGTGCAGGGCTTTAGTTTGCATGGTGAGACAACAGGGTGAGAGAGCGCCCCCTGTGTGCAGGGCTTTAGTTTGCATGGCGAGACAATAGGGTGAGAGAGTGCCTGTGTGCAGGGCTTTAGTCTGCATGACAAGACAACAGGGTGAGAGAGTGCCTGTGTGCAGGGCTTTAGTTTGCATGACAAGACAACAGGGTGAGAGAGCGCCCCCTGTGTGCAGGGCTTTAGTTTGCATGACAAGACAACAGTGTGAGAGAGTGCCTGTGTGCAGGGCTTTAGTCTGCATGACAAGACAACAGGGTGAGAGAGTGCCTGTGTGCAGGGCTTTAGTCTGCATGACAAGACAACAGGGTGAGAGAGTGCCTGTGTGCAGGGCTTTAGTTTGCATGGCGAGACAATAGGGTGAGAGAGCGCCCCCTGTGTGCAGGGCTTTAGTTTGCATGGCGAGACAATAGGGTGAGAGAGCGCCCCCTGTGGGCAGGGCTTTAGTTTGCATGCATGTCAAAAAGAACCATCCATCTTAACAAGTCATTTAGTCTCAACCTGAAGATTGTATTTTCCTTATTTAAACCAAGAGAAACATTGTGCCCATAGAGAGGCAAAGTGACCGCCTACTTCCTGCTTCAGCACTGTACCAGAGATTTTCATTCGCCATTTATTTTCCCATAGACATTTCATAAAATGCTTGTAAAAATAGTTTTACTTCGTCAAACCAAACGGTTCAGATATATTTAAATTCGGGAGAGACCACATAACATTTCACTTGGACAAAAACATTAAAAGAAAATATTTTTTCTGTGTTGTTTTTTTAAGTTTTGGTCCGAGTGAAATGTTCTATGGTCTCTCCCGATTCTAAATATAGCTGAACCGTTTGGTTTGATGAAGTAAAACAATGTCCATGGGAAAATAAATGGCGGATGAAAATCTCTGGTACAGTGCTGAAGCAGGAAGTAGGCGGTCACTTTGCCTCTCTATAAGGAGAGATCACTAAATGTTGAAACCAGTCAGAATAAGGCAGATCACTGCACTGCAGTCAAGAAAATGAGACTATAACATTATTATTATTATATTACTGTAAAAAGTCAGCAGCCCTTCATGAGAGAAAGATAATACTGTACATTTTATTTTATGTATTTTTGGGAAGATAAACTTTGTGGAACTCCAGTATGACTGTATGAAACATAAACTACAGTATGACTGTATGAAACATAAACCCATTTCAAGCTAATTGAATACAAACCTGAGGGTCGAAGCAAAAACAAATGAAAAAGTGCGGAAAGGGCAAAAAAAGGACATATCATGTATTAATTTGATCTGAACTACAAGGTGAGATATTATATGTCAGGACTATTATAAGAACTGAGCCCCCCTAACTTATTTCATTTGGATAGGGCCTCCATACACTCCACACACACACACACACACACACACGTGCAGACACGCGTCCAGACGTCCTCCGTCGCAGCGTAGCGCGCTCGGTGTCGGGAGGCGGACGTTTCGGGGGGACAGGGCTACATTATACTATAGTAGCGGCTTTTATGAGACAGACAACACGCGGTTTCTCCAGTGAGAACAGCACTTCACCTGAGCCAAGAGGCAGGAGGGTGAGGAGGGAGGCAAAATGAAATAAAAGCAATACTCCAACATAACTTTTTAAATAAACATTTGCACTCCACGGACATTGTTGGCAGCGGGAGCCGGTAACCTGTCCCCATTGGTGGAACTCTACACCAGAACATTTGCGGAGTGCTGGCTCCCGTCGAGGTGATGGCTACTGGCAAGATGTGACGTGAATAGTAGCTATGTTCTGTTTATCCAAGGTAAAAGAGGAGAGAGAGAGAGAGGGGGGGGGGGTCATGATGGATGAGTTTTCATGGCTTGGTGCTCACACTAAAAGCCACCTTAACCTCCTCAGGAGCCATGGTGTTTAGCAAAGCCACCTTAACCTCCTCAGGAGCCATGGGCCTCTATCTTCCGACAGGCGCTATCCCTAAATAGCGCTTTGCGCACTGTTTGCGCATGCCTTAAGGCACGGAAGATAGCGTTCCGCCTTGCGCCGTCCGCCAGGTGTTCTGCCAAGTTTTGCTCCCCTGCCCAGCAGCAAAAAACAACATCCCCACCTCACGGGAGCTACTTGTAATGATTTATACAGAAATGTAACTGTTTCAAAGTGATATAATTGTCTGGTAGACATGACCTCCCTGATTTCTAAGTTAACCTATTGATACCTGCGCGCGTTCTCTAGAGTGGCACTCTAAACCTACTGCACGTTTGCAAACACCCCCTGTAAACCTGACGTTTTGGGACAAGTTGCCAGAGCGGTCGGCGTTCACTAAAACCTTTATATCTCAGGCTCTGTAGCACATAGAAACATAAAATAAAAAGCATTTGAGAGCTTAACCCTTTGGCTTTTCGTATTATATTTGCCCTAATGTTATTATTATTATTTTTTATCTTTAACCCCAAAAAATAAAAATAAAAAGATTCTAACGCATTTTAAGAAATGTTAATAAATATTACGGCAAATGTAACCCTTCCAAATAAAAAGCCACGGGTTTAAGCTCTCAAATGCCTTTTATTTCATGTTGATAGCTACTATAGAAGCTGAGGAAATAGGTTTTGTTGAACCCTTGACAATTACTGCAGCAAAAGTAACGTTAGGGATCTCCGTTTTGCAGTCGTCTTGAAATAGAAGGAAAGAGAAACAGAGAGAGGAGGGGGGGTTCCATAACAACTGATAACTCTCTCAGTCAGACTGGAGCAGTGCACACACATTTAACCCCCCCTCCTCTCTCTGTTTCTCTCTGCTTTCCTTTACCTATAAAGCGTATGTCAAATTGTGACATCGCCACTGAATATTTGGACTCTGTACATTGATCAGATGGTACATTGAGATTCAGTCCTCTGACAATACATATTGACAATGTTATGGTAATAAATATATTTTCATAAGACATCTTCCTGGACTCCTGCTTTCGATTCATTTGGTTTATATCAGCCATTATATATACATTTAGTGGATGAGGAGTGGTTAAAATTCCATTCCCTAACAATTGACAACACATTTAACCCCCCCTCCTCTCTCTGTTTCTCTCTGCTTTCCTTTACCTATAAAGCATATGTCAAATTGTGACATCGCCACTGAATATTTGGACTCTGTACATTGATCAGATGGTACATTGAGATTCAGTCCTCTGACAACACATATTGACAGAGAATGTTATGGTAATAAATATATTTTTAAATGTGTGTGCGCTGCTCCAGTCTGACTGAGAGAGTTATCAGTTGTTATGGAACACGACGCACTGACCAAGGTCTCAGCAAAAGGAGAGTCCTCATGTCATGGTAACTCATAGCATTAATTATGTGTATGCAAATATAGCTTATTGATTAGGAAATGCCAATGGAACTTGTATTTTTCTCCAACATATATATATATATATATATATATATATATATATATATATATGATAATTAGAACACTTCATCATGAAATAAGTGCTGGGTGCTGGAACACATGTTAGATTGATATACAGTACACAAATCAGTGGAAGAGGATTTGAGGGGATCGTTCCTTTAACAAAGCAGCAGACCGTCTAGGACTAGCAGGCCACAGTAATGGGCGGCCCTGGGTGGCCCAGGTGCTGCTGACTACTGTGGAAAACACATCTTACTCTGCTCACAGCTGGCTGCACACACACACACACACACACACGCACACACACATGCCCGCACACATGTGCGCGCACGCACACACACACACACACACACACACACAAATTCCTGCAGCTGGGCGGACTGGGTCACAGTGAAACACCTGGAGCAGAGGAGCAGATCGACCATGGAGCTGGATTCGTTTTAAACCATCTGTGTGTATCTATACACACATATTAGATTAATATCTTTACTGTGCTGTTGCTTTACAGTGATACAGAAAATAAATATCTCCCCACATAATATATATTCTGCATACAGTTCACATTATGTAGAATACTGCTGGATTAGTGCAGATTTTTGCAATCTGTGGACGCAATTAAGCATTTTTCAATCAAAGGTGAAACAACACAGATAGTGTATGATGATATAAAGTGGGACTTCCATGCCTGTCCCATTCACTTCAATAGAACTGTCCCCAAAGTCTAGCCCCAATGCGACATTTGAATGCTGTGATGAGAGTGATGTCTTTTCCTTCTATATACTGTAGCACACAGAGAGGAGGCAATTGTTGCATTTCTGATCAACTATGTCATATATCATGTTATTTATGAGGGCTTTAAAACATGAATGACAGATGAATAGATCTGGGGGCTGGGGCTATTAAAATATATATATATATATATATATATTAGGGATGCTCCGATCCGCGTTTTTCACCTCCGATACCGATTCCGATATGTGGGGGTCCTGTATCGGCTGATACCGAGTACCGATCCGATACCAGTGCTTGACATTAATGGCTGTCCAGTTGCCCTTGGCAACCATAAAAAAAAATTGGCCTGTGGTTGGCAACCACATTTTAACATATAACAATAGGGACAGCAAACAGCAAAATGTGCACCCCAAAATAAAAATGTTTCTAATATTCCTAAAACCCTAAATCGATATTAATAAGATGACATCACAGATCACACACAGACCAAACGGTTCAAGCTGAGAATAGCAGAACATAAACCCATTAGGAACGGCAACCTGGATTACTCCATCGCCAGGCATTACAAAGAAAAAAATCATGGTTCAGCCTCCTCTCTCAAATTTATAGGAATTGAAAAAATACAACCTAATCCAAGAGGGGGTAACATAGTCAACCAACTTCTCAGACGAGAGTCCTTATGGATCCATGAGCTATATACAATTGAACCGTTTGGCCTGAACGAAACCCAGGATTTTAGTTGTTTTCTGTAACTGTATAACTTTGTGATTGTATATTAATTCCTGTCTCTCTTCTCAGATCGGTGTCCTAGGGAGAGATGAGCCACTATGCCCCCTGACACTCACCCCCTCCCCTTTAGCAATTGAGGGAGATACAGGTCCTCTACTTCTATACTAAAGTGGAGCTTAACCTTCTTTATTGCCAATTGCTGTAATTCTTATTATTGTCCTTTTCTAAATAGAATTTGAACTTATCTTTGTAATTGTTTGCATTGCTGTAAAGCTTAGATTAATGTTAGGTCCTCCCTTTCTAAATAGAATTTGAGCTTAACCTTGTAACTGTTTGCATTGCTGTAACTCTCAGATTAATGTTGTGGGTCCTCATTTTCTAAATAGAATTTGAGCTTAACCTTGCATTGCTGTAACTCTTATTGTATAGGTCCTCCTATTCTTTATAGATTTTGAGCTCAACCTTCGAATGTGCTCATTTCTGTAACTCTGACAGTGCTGCATATTAATTCTAGCTTATGTCCTTGCTTTTTAACTTGAATAATATTATTATATATCGCCATTCCTTTTGTGATATTGTATTTACATATTTTTCTGCAACCTGTAAACAGAAAAAAATTGTGATTTATATACTAGATCCTGTTACTACTTAGGCTCACCTGGGCCCTCATGGTTGTATGAGCAAACCTGATGAAGCTGCTACAGCGAAACGCGTTGTTTGCTGAATAAATCACAGTAAAGCTATACTTCAGTGTGCGGTGGTACCTTCTTTTGTTTTTATATATATATATATATATATATATATATATATATATATATCTCAATAGTAGTTACAGCCATGCACACACATGCACACGCACGGGGACTAGGCTTCCCCACAGTTCCATTTATCAGACTGATAATTGGCCTCATAATAGGATTTATGTCTGATATGATGGCAGTTACAGTTACATAAAAACAGTTTGGAAAACCTGCATATAACCACCATTTTCTATACACTTAATTTGACTAAAATAACCACTAACCTATCCGGTGACTGTGTGCACACCTGCATGCAATTTCCCTCTTCAATAGAGGGTATGCACACCCACTGGAACACGCCCCCTCAATCGGGAATGAGTGTCAAAATGAGTGTCAAATTCCTCCCTGAGCAGCAGGTGTCAGTTATCTAGACTGATTACTGCATTCAAGCTCAGTCTTGGTGTGACTCAGTGGGCGTGACCCCACAGTGACTTCTGCCTCTGTGACATCACATGCATACCCTCTATTGATAACCAGGCTCATTTATATGCGTCATGTGGTAATTGGCATTGACCATTTATGGTTGGATTGGGGCGGAGCCACATGCGTCCCAGTGGGACTGCGATTGGTAACGGGGTCATTGTCTGCAGCAGGTGTGGGTACTTGTCTCCCAAAATGTCCTTAAGCAAGGGTCAGAATTTACTTAAATATTTGGGCTAATAATTAATTAATAATTGTTTACTTTAGAACCATTGTGTAATTCGCATTTTTTACATCACTGTATGACACAGTACTACATTGTAAAACACAGATTGGATCGTGTAGACAAGTTAGTCATAGTTTTAGGGATTCTAAGCACATATTGCTAAGTGACCCCTGGTCTAAAGGTTGTTTGAGAGGCTCAGAGTATTTTCCACTCTGACAAGAAGAAAATGATGGGGGAAACACTACTATACTTTGATTAATTGTTATGTGATATTAATGCTATGTAATACTACTTTGAGTTGAAACGTTCTATGAATTAAAACTATTATTATTAGTATTAGTAGTAGTAGTAGTAGTAGTAGTAGTAATGGCATCAAAATGGGGAAAAAATAATATCAGGACAAAATATCTGCTATCGTCTGTCAAACTCACACCCCGTCCCACAGTTTCCACAAGCACCTTCCATGCACACGCGCCACCACCACCGCTACATACCCCCCCAGCCTCGGTGCTGTTCCTGGAAGTGAGGGCAGACTGTTGTAACAGGCTGGCACGGGGCCACACCCACTAACTGGGATGCAGACACGGTGTGGTGGAGATAGATCATACTGGTGTGGATGCTCTCCATCTGACGTGTGCGCATGTACTCGTTCGCTGACGTGCACATGGACCAGCGAAAAACACACAGGCTAATGCATAGCAGGTATCTCTCTCTCTCTCTCTCTCTCTGTCTCGCTATCTCATCCACTCTTTTTTCTTTCGCTCAACGTACACCTGTTTTACTCGGATAGTTCACATGTTTTAAAGTGTGTGTGTATGTATATATATATATTAAAAAAAAATATATATAGTATATATATACACACACACACACACACACACACACACACAGGGCACCTGGAGACAACATGCTAAATAGTGTTTGCGCTGCTCTACTCTGCTCTTCTGACCTCACCCCACACTGTAAAGCTGACCTGGCTGTGACCCCTCCCCCTCTAAACAGCTGTGACCCCTCCCCCACTAAACAGCTGTGACCCCTCCCCCTCTAAACAGCTGTGACCCCTCCCCCTCTAAACAGCTGTGACCCCTCCCCCTCTAAACAACGCTCAGCGTCATCCCGCCTCTCGTCTCGCCTCGTCTCCTTAAATAATGAACTCGTTTGTTTTGGGATTTATTTTGTATCAAGGCTGCATTTTTGTTCTTGTGTGACGTGACCCTCAATCAACACAGGTTTTGACCCCGCCCACACCACTAACCCCCCCCCACTAACCCCCCCCCCCCCCCCCCACCACGTGCCCGCGCACGCATGTGGATGTTTGGCTCTTGGCCCTCGGCTTGGCATGCTCACAATAATCGGGGACCCCTGTACTACAGTATGAGGAACAGCATGACTTGTGCTGAAAGAACTCTACCAATCAACAGCATCATTGGCAAGTAGCAAATAGGGCTAGATAAAAAAATAATAATAATAACTATCCCTTTAAGACGAAACCGACTCCCAAGTACGCCGCTCTCTGCGCGTCGCGTTGAAAGGAAAACGTTCATAAATGTCTCCAGACGTCATGTTCCGCTGAGCTGCCTGCGTGTAAACACACCTGTCACACGGGACGGTCACCATGGAGACCACGACAGTGGATACACAGCTCTTCCTGGAAAACTAGAGAGAGCGAGAAAAAAACAGGTTTAGCTGGGATGAATATGATTAATAGAAATGTCAGTTTGAGGCTGAGACGCCAAGAACGGCAGAAAAAAGGCTGGGTGGTGTGTGTGTGTGTGTGTGTGTGTGTGTGCGTGCGTGCGTGGGTGCGTGCGTGCTCATGCGTGCGTGTGTGTGTGTGGTCGGGGGATTGGGGAAGGGGGTTGCCGCTGCCCTTGAGCAAGGCATCCGATCCACATTTGGGTCAAAGACTGTGGCGAGCACAGGGAACACAGTAGCTCAGAGGAACACAGTAGATGAAAGGAACACAGTAGCTCAGAGGAACACAGGAGATGAAAGGAACACAGTAGATGAAAGGAACACAGTAGCTCAGAGGAACACAGTAGCTGAGGCACCGGCCTCAATGCCCTCAAGTTTCAGCCATGGATGTCCAAAACGCAACATTTCCATATTGAAAATACAACATACCTGCCTTAAAGGAGAATTCAGTTTGTTGACACCCAGCTTTAAATATGATGTTTACGTCACCCTGACAACTTTGGTTTGATTAGCATCAGTTTGAACTGCAACCTTAAAACGAGGAAAACAGAGCATGTGAAATGCCTGTATTTACAGGAATGTCTTGTAAATAGCTTATTTTCCGACATGCTTATTATATCAGAGAGAGAACGAGATAAGAGTGATCTAACGTACCTCCGTGCTGCCAGCAGCCTACTCTGTTTGCTGTCCATCACATAGATAGCACAGCTGCCGCCATATTCCCCACTGCTGCTTATAATCCATATATGACGTTATTCCATACGGGTGGCCATCGAATTCAAATGAATCGTCTATATACTCTTAAACAGATACACACTGTATATATATATATATATACAGTGAGCATATACATATACATATATATTAGGGGTGTCACAATATATCGTCCCACGAAATTTTGCGCTAGTAAAACGTCACGATATGTATCGTTGATATATATATATTTCTTTTTTTTTCAAAAAAATAGACTAAGAAACGTCTTTGTTTGTTGAAGTTCAATGTGTGGAAAGTAGTTCAGTTGAACAAGTCTCTGAAGAGACACATGAGAAGTTATACAGGAGAGAAACCATTCAATTGAGTTTCTGGCAAAACTGTTTACTTGACAGGAAAAACTGAAGATGCATAAAAAATAGATTAAGAAAAGTCTTGTTGTTTGAGTTTGAAGAAAAACTGAAGATGCATAATGAGAATGTATACTGCTGAGAAACCTTTTAGTTCAAAGTAAATCTAAGTGACGGTGTAACTCATTCTATTTCAAGATAAGCCTTATCTCCAATCTCATGTTTTTTCTAGTTGTTATTGTAATAACAATTTCCCACAACAGCATGTTTTGTATTTGTGCATTTCAAATAAAATACTACTTTTCCAGTCATATATTGTCATTATTCAAGTTTAAAACTAGAACGACCGCAACGCGGACTTATGCCTCCGCCATTAGTTCATTCTTGAGTCCAACTGGATGTTGGAGCCAAATAGGAAGAAATTGCATCAAGGCGTTTCTGTGCAGAATTGGATATTTGAGCCAAATGTGAAGAAATTTAGTCAATGTGTTACTGAGATATGGCGTTACCGAGCTTGAAAATGGCATTTGTTAGGTCACTGTGACCTTGACCTTTGACCTTTGATAACCAAAATGGAATCAGTTCATCCTTGAGCCTAAGTGAATGTTTAAGGCGAATCTGATGAAATTCCGTCCAGGCGTTCCTCAGATATCGCGTTAACAAGCTTGAAAATGGCGTTTGAGAGGTCACAGTGACCTTGACCTTTGACCTTTGACCACCAAAATCTAAACAGATCATCCTTGAGCCTAAGTGAATGTTTAAGGTGAATCTGATGAAATTCCGTCCAGGCATTCCTCAGATATCGCGTTAACAAGCTTGAAAATGGCGTTCGAGAGGTCACAGTGACCTTGACCTTTGACCTTTGACCACCAAAATCTAATCAGATCATCCTTGAGCCTAAGTGAATGTTTAAGGCGAATCTGATAAAATTCCATCCAGGCGTTCCTCAGATATCGCGTTAACAAGCTTGAAAATGGCGTTCGAGAGGTCACAGTGACCTTGACCTTTGACCTTTGACCACCAAAATCAAATCAGATCATCCTTGAGCCTAAGTGAATGTTTAAGGCGAATCTGATGAAATTCCGTCCAGGCGTTCCTCAGATATCGCGTTAACAAGCTTGAAAATGGCGTTCGAGAGGTCACAGTGACCTTGACCTTTGACCTTTGACCACCAAAATCTAATCAGATCATCCTTGAGCCTAAGTGAATGTTTAAGGCGAATCTGATGAAATTCCGTCCAGGCGTTCCTCAGATATGGCGTTAACAAGCTTGAAAATGGCGTTCGAGAGGTCACAGTGACCTTGACCTTTGACCTTTGACCACCAAAATCTAATCAGATCATCCTTGAGCCTAAGTGAATGTTTAAGGCGAATCTGATGAAGTCCGTCCAGGCGTTCCTCAGATATCGCGTTAACAAGCTTGAAAATGGCGTTCGAGAGGTCACAGTGACCTTGACCTTTGACCTTTGACCACCAAAATCTAATCAGATCATCCTTGAGCCTAAGTGAATGTTTAAGGCGAATCTGATGAAATTCCGTCCAGGCGTTCCTCAGATATCGCGTTAACAAGCTTGAAAATGGCGTTCGAGAGGTCACAGTGACCTTGACCTTTGACCACCAAAATCTAATCAGATCATCCTTGAGCCTAAGTGAATGTTTAAGGCGAATCTGATGAAATTCCGTCGAGGCGTTCCTCAGATATCGCATTAACAAGCTTGAAAATGGCGTTCGAGAGGTCACAGTGACCTTGACCTTTGACCTTTGACCACCAAAATCTAATCAGATCATCCTTGAGCCTAAGTGAATGTTTAAGGCGAATCTGATTAAATTCCGTCTAGGCGTTTCTCAGATATCGCGTTAACAAGCTTGAAAATGGCGTTCGAGAGGTCATAGTGACCTTGACCTTTGACCTTTGACCACCAAAATCTAATCAGATCATCCTTGAGCCTAAGTGAATGTTTAAGGCGAATCTGATGAAATTCCGTCAAGGCGTTCCTCAGATATGGCGTTAACAAACATCCGTACGGACGGACGGACGGACGGACATCCGTACGGACGGCCGTACGTACGGACGGACAACCCGGATCCATAATGCCTTCGGCCTGGCTTCGCCGGCGGAGGCATAAAAATATTGTTAAAATCGTATCGTATCGTATCGTTATCGTGAACCCAGTATCGTGATACGTATCGTATCGTGAACTGAGTGTATCGTGACACCCCTAATATATATATATATATATATATATATATATATATATATATATATATATATATATATATACATACATATATATATATACACATACATACATACATACATACATACATACATACATACATACATATATATATATATATATATATATATATATATATATATACAGTGTATATATCATGCTAAGCTACATAACAGCTAACTACAGTCAACCTTGCAAGTCACCCGGATGTAAAAATGTTCTTCTTCTTCTTCTTCTTCTTCTGTTCCACCGTATTACCAAACAGAAGAAGAAAATGTACTTCCGGAGATCAATGCATGGGAAACACTGCAGTATCTCATGCAATGTGCAGGATTTACTGAGTTTGTGTCTGATCGAAGTGAGTCTCTGTGAAGCACTTCATGGCTGGCTCTGCGTGGTGCGGCACTGGAAGTTGCAGAGGTTCATCCCGGGATGACAAATGATATGATATATTTTCCCCCATGTTTTGTTCAGCTCTATTCAGGAGCCGGGTAAGCAGAAAGTGCTTCATCTGGCTTCACTGTGAATCACAGTCCTGGAGTCTCCTACCTCCAGCTGGGCCGAAGGGCGTGCGAGCTCCAGCTGCTGTGGACGAGGACGCGTGGCTGGCAGCACGCAGCCACCTCAGCGCTCATGAAGGCCTCCATTCACCTCCGCTCGCCCGCTGATCACGGGGCGAGCGAGAGAAACACCCCCTAGCTCGCCCGCTGATCACAGGGTGAGCGAGAGAAACTTCCCCCCAGCCGTTCAAAGAGAACCCCCCCCCCCCCCCCCCCCCGAACACATTCCTGCTCATGTGCCAGCACCAGGAGAGGAGCGACGCAAATGATGGACGCCTGCCCGTCTAGCTGTGTGTGTGTGTGTGTGTGTGTGTGTGTGTGTGTACAGTACATGCATGCGTGTGTGCACGCGTGTGTGCGTGTGTGTGTGTTTCCGAGTGCCACTATATGCCTAAAGGATGCCAGTCTTAGCTTTGACACTTCCCTGATGCATCCTGCTCTGGCGTTTCATTGGTCAAGCTTCCAACATCCCCTTCCTTCTTCCACACACACACGCGCACGCGCACACGCACACGCATACGCACACGCACACATCTGGATCCACCTACCTCCCAGTCAAAATATATTTTTCTTTATTATTATTATTATTATTATTATTGTGTTTGAATTGGAAATTTGAAACAAAACCCGAAATTGAATTAATATTTTCATCCATGTTCATTAATCATCACTGTGGTATAGGTAGGTAGCCTATGTGAATGGCTTTTTTTTTTTTACATGCAATCCAATATGCCTATTTATTTTTAGCTTGTTAGAAATAGGACAGCTTGTACAGCAAAGGACTGTAAGAGTGCAGTAGTGTGTGTGTTTTAACATATTCATCTCATGAAGGAGGAAATGTGTCTCTCGCTTTGTGTGTGTGCGTGTGTGCATGCATCGTGTGTGTGTGTGTGTGTGTGTGCGCGTGCATGTGTGTGTGTGTGTGTGTGTGTGTGTGCGTGCATGTGTGTGCGCATGCGTGCATGTGTGTGTGTGTGTGTGCATGTGTGTGTGTGTGTGCGTGTGTGTCTGTGTGTGAGCACGCACATGTAGCCCTCTCTGGTTACAGTAGCCAGGCTGTCTTAGATCAGGTGGGTCTCGTGTTTATAGCCCCTCCGTCACTCTTCCAGGTAGATGACGTTGTCATCTCCCCTCCAGAGTCCCTTATCCGCCCATAGACTTCCACGCCACTCTTGCCCCCAAGCTGCTAAATCAGCGATACGCACGTATTCACAAGTGTCACAGAAACATGTCAAAGCCACCTACTAGTGCAGAAGGGTTCATTGCTTCTCCACTGAGGGGCTTGAAAGCTCATACATGCCTCTGTTTATCCGAATTCTGTGCTGGTGACATTTCGACCAGGGGGGGTCGCTGTGATGGCTGGGAGCCATTGGGATTATCATTTTATTCATGCTAGTAGGTGGTCTTAGGACTTTGCGGCATGCTGGCGATAGTAGGCAAGCATTTTGCGTGGACACGCGTGGTTTGGCAGGGCGAGTGCAAAAGGACACTTGCAGGAGGCAGACGATAGCATAAGATGCAGAGAAGAGGTGCGTGGTTTGGCCTGGGCCACGCCTACACCTGCATGTGTCTGCGCTTAGATCCCGGCGCAAAACTGAATGGTGGAGGCAGACGATAGCATAAGACGCAGAGAAGATAGCATAAGAGGTGCGCAAACTGGTGCGCAAACGATAGCGCCTGTACGACGATAGGGCCCTCAGACTTTTAGTCGACTAAAACAGCATGAGGTTGACTAAATATGATAAAAACTAACAAGGGCATTTGACACATGTATAAGACTGAGACTAAATTTAAAAAAAGAATAGCCGACAAAATGAACGCGCTGCTTTCTTGATAGTAATCATATAATGTCGCAAATGTGGTAAAGATGTATTGATGTTAAAATGTCTAGCACCTTTAACTCACTATAGAAATAATCCCAAATAGCAGGAAGAGGCAGCCCAGTCTCTTTTCCACCGCCTCCTGTTCTTACTCTTTTGGTTCGGCCACGTTACTGCTGGGTTTCCAAGGTACTGCAGCAGTACCTACCTGTGTGTCTCCTCTCCTCTCTCCTCCCCCATGCTCTCCTCTCCTCTCTCCTTTCCTCTCCTCTCCTCTCCTCTCCTCTCTCCTCTCCCCTCCTCTCTCCTCTCCTCTCTGCTCTACCCTCCTCTCTCCTCTTCTCTCCCCTGCTCTCCTCCCCTCTCTCATCTCCCCTCCTCTCTCCTCTCCCCTGCTCTCCTCTCTTCTCCCCCCTGCTCTCCTCTCCTCTCCTCTCTCCTCTCCCCTGCTCTCCTCTGTTTCCTCTAGCAGTCAGCTGGCGTGGAGAAGAAGGGCTCTTTGACTTGTGACGAGGGAGTGATGGGGGAGGGGGATCAGCCCGGTGCTCCTGGAGTCTGATAGTCTGGCTGGGCTTTTCCTCCAGGGTGTTGGCAGTCAGAGAGGGAGATTTCTGACTGCACACCTCCACCAAGTGGTCTGCAGACAGGGAAGCCACTGCATGATACTGCTACAAGAACCTCTGGACGGTCCAAACCATGCTTTGATCAGCTAGAATGCACCTATAGGAGCACCTAGAGCCAACGAGCGAGCCCTCACGTTTAGTGCAAAGGGACATCAGGGGATACAGACAATAGACTACACATAGCACTCGAAATTCACTCAGGCATTTAACCCCCCCACACACACACATGGACGCACAACCTGCACGCATGCACACACCCACCCACCCACCCACCCACTCACTCACTCACTCACTCACTCACTCACTCACTCACTCACACACACACACACACACACACACACACACACACACACTTGTTATATTACTTTTCCGTTACATTCCACACAAATGGCAATAGGCCTTTTTCACTGCAGCAATTTTGTGTCTAAAAGGCAGGAGGTAACACAGGTGCACCAAGATGTTAATTAGGGCTTCCAACCTCCAGTCCATTTAGGTGTTCCAGTGCCGGAGCCCTAATTAGTTAGTTGGTTGCACCTGTGTATACTCTGTCTTCTAGACAC
>NC_139626.1:12816071-12835234 GCF_964638095.1 Poromitra crassiceps | reverse complement strand
CAGACTCTTCTCTCTCCATGCAGACTCTTCTCTCTCCATGCAGACTCCTCTCTCTCCATGCAGACTGCCTCTCTCTCCATGCAGACTCCTCTCTCTCCCATGCAGACTCCTCTCTCCATGCAGACTCTCCTCTCTCCATGCAGACTCCTCTCTCTCCATGCAGACTCCTCTCTCTCCATGCAGACTCCTCTCTCTCCCATGCAGACTCCTCTCTCTCCATGCAGACTCCTCTCTCTCCATGCAGACTCCTCTCTCTCCATGCAGACTCCTCTCTCTCCATGCAGACTCCTCTCTCTCCATGCAGACTCCTCTCTCTCCATGCAGACTCCTCTCTCCATGCAGACTCTCCTCTCTCCATGCAGACTCCTCTCTCTCCATGCAGACTCTCCTCTCTCCATGCAGACTCCTCTCTCTCCATGCAGACTCCTCTCTCTCCATGCAGACTCCTCTATCCATGCAGACTCCTCTATCCATGCACTCTTCTCTCTCTCCATGCAGACTCCTCTCTCTCCATGCAGACTCCTCTCTCTCCACGCAGACTCTTCTCTCTCCATGCAGACTCTTCTCTATCCATGCAGACTCCTCTCTCCATGCAGACTCCTCTCTCTCCATGCAGACTCCTCTCTCTCCCATGCAGACTCTTCTCTCTCCCTGCAGACTTCTCTCTCCCTGCAGACTCCTCTCTCTCCCATGCAGACTCCTCTCTCTCCCTGCAGACTCCTCTTTCTCCCATGCAGACTCCTCTCTCTCCATGCAGACTCCTCTCTCTCCCATGCAGACTCTTCTCTCTCCCTGCAGACTCCTCTCTCTCCCATGCAGACTCCTCTCTCTCCCATGCAGACTCTTCTCTCTCCATGCAGACTCCTCTCTCTCCCATGCAGACTCTTCTCTCTCCATGCAGACTCCTCTCTCTCCATGCAGACTCCTCTCTCTCCATGCAGACTCCTCTCTCTCCCATGCACTCTCCTCTCTCCATGCAGACTCTTCTCTCTCCATGCAGACTCTTCTCTCTCCATGCAGACTCCTCTCTCTCCCATGCAGACTCTTCTCTCTCCATGCAGACTCCTCTCTCTCCCATGCAGACTCTTCTCTCTCCATGCAGACTCCTCTCTCTCCCATGCAGACTCCTCTCTCTCCATGCAGACTCCTCTCTCTCCCATGCAGACTCTTCTCTCTCCATGCAGACTCTTCTCTCTCCATGCAGACTCCTCTCTCAGTCAATAACTCTCTATCTCCCTTTCTGTTTCTTTCTTTTCTTTCGGATATCTTTTCAGCTTGTCTCTTTCCCCCTCTTTGTAAACCTCTCTCTCCCTTTTCTCAACCGTCCTCTCTCACACACACACGCGCTCTGCCTCTTTTCTCTTGGTGACAGCTTGCAGCTTTGACAGCTTTTTACATTGCATGTTCCTCCGCCGCAGCGAGACCGGTGCTGCGTGGGGGAACTTGTTCAAACAAACAGGGGGCCGCGCGCGGTGCGCCGAGCGTGGCGACGCGCCATAACAAACCCGCGGGCTCGCGGCCGTACAGCGCCCCGCTATATGGCGGGCGACGGCCAAACGGGACGCTGCCGCGCCGGTTGCCGTGGCGGCCAGACAACAACACGGGCCGCGTGTGAGGTGTGGAGTGACGGCAGATGGGATGGAACCACCTGGCCGCCCGCTTTGACGTGTCAGAGATGCAATCACAACAGCCCAAAACGGGAAAGGGGGAATGTCTATTTTGGTCCGAGCTCTGTGAAAAATAACATGGAGAAGAGGAGGAACGACGAGGAGAGGAGACGAGGGACGAAGGAATGGTGATATTATAGGCTGCCGGAAGTAGACGATAGGAAAACCTGCGATCTGCCATAACATTGTCCAATATTGCGATGACGATATGTCAGTCAAGTCAGTTCATGAAGTGCCACCAGCTGCTATCAATCCTCTGCTGATTACAGCATGTGAAAACCCTCATTAATGTTCTGCTTGTACATGTGTTACTTCCTGCATTTTAGACACAAAATGGCGGCTGTGAAAAAGGTCTAACCCCCCCAAGGTCTAACACTTGATGCAGCTGCATTTCTACGAGACTGCAGAACATAGGTAGTCACATTATAATTTCTCCAACCGCCCCCATTCTTCAGAATGAAAATGAAATAATACAAAATAATTCACTCCTTCCACCAAAAGACTCACTGTGTTTCTGTTGGCTGTGCGTTTCAGAGACATTATTTGACTAATTTAACCTTACCTTAACCTTTAACCTGAACTAATGGAATCTTACCTTAACCTTTAACCTGAACTAATAACCTTACCGTACAACACGATGTCATTGAAATGGAATTAGCTCCGTTTTTGAAGTGAATATTGTTGAATTTCTGGTGCATTTCCAGATTGTATTTCCCAAATTGTTCCACATATTAATCAATCAATACATGAAGGTTTACGGCCCACATGGAGCCAAAGCCGGGCCTGAGCCAGCCTTGAGCCGGGCCTGAGCCGGGCCTGAGCTGACAGAGAAACATTTTGGTCCTGGAAGCACTTTGAATTATGGAAAGAGAGGAGAAGAGGCCGAGAGACCGAGGGCTGCGGAGAGAGAGGGAGAGAGAGAGTTTCTGTTTCTAAACAGTCCAAACAGTTTATCCTTTGCATCTTGATAACATCTCCCTGCCACAAATAAAAAACACATTAGCAGTTTGTTTGCAGAAAGCTCCCTCGAACCCGTGACTCCCGACATGCACCCAGCATAGACTTTCCATACAAGTGACTCCTGACATGCACCCAGCATAGACTTTCCATACAAGTGACTCCTGACATGCACCCAGCATAGACTTTCCATATAAGTGACTCCTGACATGCACCCATCATAGACTTTCCATATAAGTGACTCCTGACATGCACCCATCATAGACTTTCCATACAAGTGACTCCTGACATGCACCCATCATAGACTTTCCATACAAGTGACTCCTGACATGCACCCAGCATAGACTTTCCATACAAGTGACTCCTGACATGCACCCAGCATAGACTTTCCATACAAGTGACTCCTGACATGCACCCAGCATAGACTTTCCATACAAGTGACTCCTGACATGCACTCATCATAGACTTTCCATACAAGTGACTCCTGACATGCACCCATCATAGACTTTCCATACAAGTGACTCCTGACATGCACTCATCATAGACTTTCCATACAAGTGACTCCTGACATGCACTCATCATAGACTTTCCATACAAGTGACTCCTGACATGCACCCATCATAGACTTTCCATACAAGTGACTCCTGACATGCACCCAGCATAGACTTTCCATACAAGTGACTCCTGACATGCACCCATCATAGACTTTCCATACAAGTGACTCCTGACATGCACCCATCATAGACTTTCCATACAAGTGACTCCTGACATGCACTCATCATAGACTTTCCATACAAGTGACTCCTGACATGCACTCATCATAGACTTTCCATACAAGTGACTCCCGACATGCACCCATCATAGACTTTCCATACAAGTGACTCCTGACATGCACCCATCATAGACTTTCCATACAAGTGACTCCCGACATGCACCCATCATAGACTTTCCATACAAGTGACTCCTGACATGCACTCATCATAGACTTTCCATACAAGTGACTCCTGACATGCACTCATCATAGACTTTCCATATAAGTGACTCCTGACATGCACCCAGCATAGACTTTCCATACAAGTGACTCCTGACATGCACCCATCATAGACTTTCCATACAAGTGACTCCTGACATGCACTCATCATAGACTTTCCATACAAGTGACTCCTGACATGCACTCATCATAGACTTTCCATACAAGTGACTCCTGACATGCACCCATCATAGACTTTCCATATAAGTGACTCCTGACATGCACCCAGCATAGACTTTCCATACAAGTGACTCCTGACATGCACCCAGCATAGACTTTCCATACAAGTGACTCCTGACATGCACCCAGCATAGACTTTCCATACAAGTGACTCCCGACATGCACCCAGCATAGACTTTCCATATAAGTGACTCCCGACATGCACCCAGCATAGACTTTCCATACAAGTGACTCCTGACATGCACCCAGCATAGACTTTCCATACAAGTGACTCCTGACATGCACCCAGCATAGACTTTCCATACAAGTGACTCCTGACATGCACCCAGCATAGACTTTCCATACAAGTGACTCCTGACATGCACCCATCATAGACTTTCCATACAAGTGACTCCCGACATGCACCCAGCATAGACTTTCCATACAAGTGACTCCTGACATGCACCCAGCATAGACTTTCCATACAAGTGACTCCTGACATGCACCCAGCATAGACTTTCCATACAAGTGACTCCTGACATGCACCCAGCATAGACTTTCCATACAAGTGACTCCTGACATGCACCCAGCATAGACTTTCCATACAAGTGACTCCCGACATGCACCCAGCATAGACTTTCCATACAAGTGACTCCCGACATGCACCCAGCATAGACTTTCCATACAAGTGGCCAGATCTGCACAGAGATGACTGTAATGAGGCAAACCACCTAACCACCTCTACCCCGTTCCATGTCCATCCACCTCCGGACCCAACAACACTGACCTCCACTCAACACCACTAGGGGTGTGCGCCATATCGTATCGTTATCGGTAGAGAGCCAAAGTCTAGAGCCATAAATCTGTTTTTCCAAATTACGTTTAATTTTTCCCCAGAATTCATTTTCTTCCATTTAAATTTAAATTTAGGTGTTAGGAGCGATATTTTCTTCTTTTTTTTGACGACTTGGCTCTCTCAGACAGCCTCTTCGATATGTTTCTCAAGGTGAAAACTAAGTTGTGAGGTGTAGTAACGGACCCAACTTTGTGGCTGCGGATGAGGAGTAGAAAATCGGGGACATTTTCAGGGAGACAGGTCACCAAAAACGGGGACTGCCCATGAAAATCGGGGACATCTGGTCACCTTAACCCACCCCTCCTGAGTTATCTCCTCATTTTTTCACACCCGTCTCTAGCGCGCGCCAATCCCTCTTGCCGCTGCTTTGCAGTTTGCTGTCGGCTTGTTTGGTTGAAGAGATCTGGAAGAGGGTTGGGAAGAGATGGTCGTATGTGTGTTGCTTTTTTAATTCCCACCCTTAGTGAGTGGTGCTGTTTTAATTCCCACCCTTAGTCAGTGGTGCTGTTTTAATTCCCACCCTTAGTGAGTGGTGCTGTTTTAATTCCCACCCTTAGTGAGTGGTGCTGTTTTAATTCCCACCCTTAGTGAGTGGTGCTGTTTTAATTCCCACCCTTAGTGAGTGGTGCTGTTTTAATTCCCACCCTTAGTGAGTGGTGCTGTTTTAATTCCCACCCTTAGTGAGTGGTGCTGTTTTAATTCCTACCCTTAGTGAGTGGTGCTGTTTTAATTCCTACCCTTAGTGAGTGGTGCTGTTTTAATTCCCACCCTTAGTGAGTGGTGCTGTTTTAATTCCCACCCTTAGTGAGTGGTGCTGTTTTAATTCCCACCCTTAGTGAGTGGTGCTGTTTTAATTCCCACCCTTAGTGAGTGGTGCTGTTTTAATTCCCACCCTTAGTGAGTGGTGCTGTTTTAATTCCCACCCTTAGTGAGTGGTGCTGTTTTAATTCCCACCCTTAGTGAGTGGTGCTGTTTTAATTCCCACCCTTAGTGAGTGGTGCTGTTTTAATTCCCACCCTTAGTGAGTGGTGCTGTTTTAATTCCCACCCTTAGTGAGTGGTGCTGTTTTAATTCCCACCCTTAGTGAGTGGTGCTGTTCGGTTAGTGAGTGGTGCTGTTCGGTTAGTGAGTGGTGCTGTTCGGTTAGTGAGTGGTGCTATTCGGTTGGACTCCACTGATTGCACCCAAAGGCCCAGTGAACATTGGCGGCGTTGTACGGCGAGGGAGACTCTAAGTCTGATAGATTCACATGAATCTGGACCGGGGGAGGGTTAGGGTTAGGAGAAGGCTGGGCGTATCACAAGGCATTCCCCTTCACGGCTACCAAGGGAAAATGCAACGGGACATTGGCTGTATAGCCACACACGCATGAACGAACGCACTCGCAGGCTCTCACAGACACAAGTAGACAGAGGTACACAAACACACACACACACACACACACACACACACACACACACACACACAAACACACCGATATAAAGACACACATGGAGGCATAAAGAAACACAAGAATAGACATAAGGCCAAACACACATGCATTAAAAAGACACACATAAGGACACACCAATATACACATAAGACTCTACACAAAATGTGGGGCTCCACATGAGATGGCATTATATACATGTAGCGCGCTGGTAAACCGTGCTGTGCCGACAGCCTATTAAAAAGCCAGTGAATTTATAACTCCCCGTTTGGTGATTAGGGATTGTGAATTGGGTTTTGCCCCTACCTTCAGGTTGTTGTCACACCGGGCCTGTTTTCTGTCTATAAATCTAACGGCCAAGAGTTTCTTTTCTCTCCACTCTCTCTGCCCTTTTTATGGAGGCGATTGCTCCAGCCAATATAGGATTAAGACCGTTTAATGTAGATTTTTCACTACCTCTGACTAAATGTTTGAAAGCCGGGTCTCCCAGGTAACATCTGTACCTTTCCATTTCTCTTTGGTTTACTTGGATAAATATCCCCTGAATTGGTTTTCCTTTCCTAAAACAACCAAACGACAATATAATCACTCAAAAACTAAATTTACCACTAAAGACATGGCAGTAGTTAGATATAAACTCCATTTACCCCTAAACACATGGCAGTAGTTGGATATCTGCTCTAAAGACATGACAGTAGTTAGATATCTGCTCTAAAGACATCACAGTAGTTAGATATCTGCTCTAAAGACATGCCAGTAGTTGGATATCTGCTCTAAAGACATGACAGTAGTTAGATATCTGCTCTAAAGACATGGCAGTAGTAGTTAGATATCTTCTAAAGACATGGCGGTAGTAGTTAGATATCTTCTAAAGACATGGCAGTAGTAAAGACATGGCAGTAGTAGTTAGATATCTTCTAAAGACATGGCGGTAGTAAAGACATGGCAGTACAGTAGTTAGATATCTTCTAAAGACATGGCAGTACAGTAGTTAGATATCTTCTAAAGACATGGCAGTACTAGTTAGATATCTTCTAAAGACATGGCAGTAGTAAAGACATGGCAGTACAGTAGTTAGATATCTTCTAAAGACATGGCAGTAGTAAAGACATGGCAGTACAGTAGTTAGATATCTTCTAAAGACATGGCAGTACAGTAGTTAGATATCTTCTAAAGACATGGCAGTAGTAGTTAGATATCTTCTAAAGACATGGCAGTAGTAAAGACATGGCAGTAGTAGTTAGATATCTTCTAAAGACATGGCAGTAGTAAAGACATGGCAGTACAGTAGTTAGATATCTTCTAAAGACATGGCAGTAGTAGTTAGATATCTTCTAAAGACATGGCAGTAGTAAAGACATGGCAGTAGTAGTTAGATATCTTCTAAAGACATGGCAGTAGTAAAGACATGGCAGTACAGTAGTTAGATATCTTCTAAAGACATGGCGGTAGTAAAGACATGGCGGTACAGTAGTTAGATATCTTCTAAAGACATGGCGGTAGTAAAGACATGGCGGTAGTAGTTAGATATCTTCTAAAGACATGGCAGTACTAGTTAGATATCTTCTAAAGACATGGCGGTAGTAAAGACATGGCAGTAGTAGTTAGATATCTTCTAAAGACATGGCGGTAGTAAAGACATGGCGGTACAGTAGTTAGATATCTTCTAAAGACATGGCGGTACAGTAGTTAGATATCTTCTAAATACATGGCAGTACTAGTTAGATATCTTCTAAAGACATGGCGGTATTCTACATATCTGTGGATTGCAAAAACTTACAATGCAGACATTTTATTCTGGCGACTGGGCTGGTGTGTCAGGACTTTTATTTATCTTTCCATTATTTTAACAATACCATGGTAACACTGATAACCCTGATCATTTTGGTCATTATAATTGTGATATGATATTTTATAGCGTCTGATCTCTAGCACTCTGTTTGCCTCCCTCTTTCACGCTCTCCCATTCATGTGGAATTTGTGGTTTTGGGGAAATGCGACGCCAGCACCGAGAGCTTTTTGGTTTCCATGGAGACGGTTCACTTCTTATCTGCCTCTCGAACCCGCGCTGGAAAGTCAACAAGCAGCTCATTCACATCTGTTTAGCTTTCCACTCGCCCCTCACTTCAAGAGCAGAAGCAATAAATACAGGGCCATATAAAATGTATATGTTTAGAATAATGTCAATACATACAGTAACTGTAAATACTTTATTACATACATGTATGTTCCTGGCATGTTTTTCTGGACTTGTGGTTTTTGTCATGTGATTTTTAGGGTGGACCAATGGCACATACTGTAAAGCATTTGGATTCACAAATCACACAACGCTCGGGAGGTGGTGGAGGGTAAACCCACCTCCAACTTAGTTTGCCCACTTTTTTATTTGCGAAATAGAGTTTGCTCACCGTTTTATGACTGACATAAATCTTTATGTAAATTCATAGTATACATCCTATTGAATAGCATCAAAGGTTTTATGATAGGGCATTTTAAGGAAAAATAGCTGAAATTGAAAACATCATTGATTTTTTTCCCCTTATATTAGTGGTTGTTTGCCTTATGGTGCCATGGCACTAGTCCGATACCTCACGAGTCCGACACCTCACGAGTCCGAAAAAAGAGGCATTGGACAGGGGATCATGTCTATGTTCCCCGGGTTCTATATTCCCCGTTTTTCACTAACCCTAAACCTAACCTCCCCCAGACTCTAACCCAAAACCTAACCTCTCCCACCCCCACGCCTAAACCTAACCTCCCCCAGACCCTAACCCAAAACCTAACCTCTCCCACCCCCACGAACCCAAAACCTAACCTCTCCCACCCCCACGCCTAAACCTAACCTCCCCCAGACCCTAACCCAAAACCATGAGGTGTCGGTCTCGTGAGGTGTCGGACTAGGGGGCAGTCCCCTGCCTTATGCTGATAGCTTACCTACTATTTTATTTGACTACTTTACTGCAGAAGGCTATGGTGAATACATTACCACATTAAACCAGGTGCAATGATTGCGCTTCACATTTAGATGCAAATATTGCACACACACAGAAGCCAGTGGCGTAATTGAGAACATTTTGTTTGAGCTGGACATCAACATGGAATGAAGTACCCAGCCCACTGGCTAGGCACACAACATAGCATCAAACACACACGCACACACACACACACCCCGCACACACACGCACACACACGCATGCACACACACACACACGCACACACGCGCGCACACACACACGCGCACACACACACACACACACACACACACACACCCACACACACACACACACACACACACACGCGCACACAGAGCGGTTGTTTGCTTTTTGCATGTCTGCCCAGAGCGATCAGATTGAGCCAGCTTTCATTGCAGGACATTAAAAGGTCCAGTAGGTGGCAGGACATTAAAAGGTCCAGTAGGTGGCAGGTTGGGGTTGCGTGCGTTCCCAGAGGAAAGAAAGTCAACAAAACAATTTTTTTTTTTTTTTTTTCAGGTGACCTCATTTGAAATCCAGGTGACCCCACTTGGGGTTCGCAACCTCAAGGTTGGAAACCACTGTCCTATGTATTATTGTCTCTCATTTGGTTGGTGAAGGTCTACAGTTTTGTCCAGTACTCTCTCTCCCTCTCTCTCTCTCTCTCTCTCTCTCTCCACCACTGCATTAAGTAATTGACCATTTTGGCATTTAGAATGCATGAATTTCCCCATGGGGATAAATAAAGGATAACTTAACTTAACTTAAAAAAGATATATAGTGTTTTCTTTGGGAACTCTAGCTTAGTTAAAAGCTGCACAGCCGCATACATTAAGGGGGAGAGGTTGGACATGATGTCACCCAGGGAGCGGGGCTCTGCTCCTGCACTTAAAAGCCCCCCGATGACAGACAAAGACATAATCAAAGGAACACAGAGGAACCAGACTCAGTGCACGTGCTGCTGCTTATTGCAAACATACACACTGCAGCACACGTTATAATGTATACTTGCAGACAAACACAGGAACTGCAAGGCCTCCATCTCTTCACCTCGGTCATGGAGGAGAGAGCAACGTCCCGTGAAATGGCATCTTTACTTTCTTGAGTTGACGTATAACACAGTGAGGGGAGGCATTCAAAAGTGTAAACCCATGTGATATCAGTGAGCCATTCTATTTGATGGGAGGGAAGAGAGGCAGGATTATTTAAAAATCAGAATTTTATAGGTTGGAATTTATATTTAGAGTTTAGAGTAGATCTGATCTTTCACAAATCATTATATCATCTGTAACACAAAAAACGTTAGGGTTGTCAACAACAACCCAGGTTTTATGAGTGAGAACGAGTTTTCCGCTTTTTTCCGCTAAAGAAGACCTTTAAAACCACCCAGGTACACCTGAAGGCATCCTGGCACACACCTTGGCTGGTGATTGGCGCAGAAACCCATGTGACATAAACACGACCTGCGCCAACCTGGCTGGAAAACATCACTCTCACTGCATTCAGCCCGCCCCAATTCGAGGGGCAGCAAGGCTGAAATTGTGAAACTCCTCGTTCTCACTCACATGCTGATGTACAACCATCTTGCTGCCTAAGGGGGCACCCAGTGCAACGAGACCTACAGATGGCAACACGGGGTAACATGGCAATGAGTCCATGGCAACACAACGAATGGCCGTAAGGCACTAACAAGACAGCGTGCACAAAGGGCACACTGGCCACATCAAGGCAATAGTACCTCACAAAGGTGTGGTGAGTAGACCATGAGGCCACAGCACACATGTCCTCCACCGACGCACTGCGCAACAACGCCCATGACGTCACGACACCTCACGTGGAGTGAGCCTTAATACCCTCCGGGGGGACCTTTCCCACGGCAGAGTAGGTCGAGGCAATGGCCTCCACTATCCAGTGTGACAAGCGTTCTTTGAACAGGGACCTACCCAGGGCCCGGGACCCAAAGCGTACCAAGAGCTGATCCGAGGTGCGTAGTGCGCGCATCCTGTCCACGTAGGCCAGGAGCGCCCTATAGCGCATGTAACCGCTGCTCCTCTGTTGAGTTAAAGGGAGGAGGGCAAAAAGCTGCTATGGTCTATGACCAGAGACCTGAAGCTGGCATTGATGTTCTTAGGCTGGTAAGCGGGGTTAGGCCAAAGCGTGACCCTCCTCCGCTTGTCATGAGAAAACACCATACAGGACTGTTGCACCGACAGGGCAATCAAGTCACCACCCCTTTTACCTGAAGACAGGGCCAACAGCAGCGCAGTCTTCAGCAACAGGTGTTAAATCATGTCCATGAGACCAGCTCAGTGGCCTTGTGGTTTGAGTGTCCGCCCTGAGACTGGGAGGTTGTGAGTTCGATCCCCGGCCGAGTCATACCAAAGACTATAAAAATGGGACCCATTGTCTCCCTGCTTGGCACTCAGCATCAAAGGGTTGGAATTGGGGGGTTAGATCACCAAATGATTCCCGAGCGCGGCGCTGCTGCTGCTCACCGCCCCCCCAGGGGATGGGTCAAATGCGGAGAACAAATTTCGCACACAAGTCCACTCTGCGTTCTGTGGGCGTAACCTGCGAACACCCTTCATGAACCAAGAGGTCAGGAAGAGGCTCCCCACTGGACTGCCATCAATTTCCATGTGGCAGGCGGAGATCGCAGGTACATACACCTTCAGGGACTGAGAGGACCGTAAAGGCCCTCCCTCGGCCATACGTGCGCCAGAGCGTTGTGGCCTAGAGGGGGGGCTGTTCCCGTGGATGGAGAAGCAGAGGGGGCAATGCGATGCGAAGAGATGCCCTCATTATTGCAGTCCATGTAAACGTTGTCAGTGTGCGCGAGTCTACTGATCTTACTTTAACGTCACGATTACCCACAGCATGGCAACCCTGCCAGGGCTACTTGGCAGGAGGGCACACACACACACACACACACACACACATACACACACACACACACACACACACACACCATGTGCCTGTGCTGTAGCAACAAGCTCTCTCTGTCAGCACAGCATTGTGAAAACACATGAGTTCAGTGATTTATGATGAGAAGTAAAGCCAGCAGATTCTCCTGCTGTGAGGATGGGACACCCAATGTGGAACAGCATGTGTCGCACACACGCACACAGACGCACACACACACATGCACGCGCACGCACGCACACAGACGCACACACACACACACACACATGCACGCGCACGCACGCACGCACACAGACGCACACACACACATGCACGCGCACGCATGCACACAGACACATGCACGCGCACGCGCACACACACACACACACACACACACACACACACACACACAACCTACTGTAAGTCCAGATAATAGCACCTTCTAGAAGTGAGATCTGCCTAAATGTGACTGTGGGAGAATGTTCCACATCTCATTAAATCTACAGTATCACACACACACACACACGCACACAGCCTTACCCATAGGCCTACATGTATCAGTCTTACCCATAGGCCTACATGTATCAGTCTTACCCATAGGCCTACATGTATCAGTCTTACCCATAGGCCTACATGTATCAGTCTTACCCATAGGCCTACAGGTACTAGCCTTACCCATAGGCCTACATGTACCAGCCTTACCCATAGGCCTACATGTATCAGCCTTACCCATAGGCCTACATGTATCAGCCTTACCCATAGGCCTACAGGTATCAGCCTTACCCATAGGCCTACATGTATCAGCCTTACCCATAGGCCTACATGTATCAGCCTTACCCATAGGCCTACATGTATCAGCCATATCCATAGGCCTACAGGTACAATATCAGTCAAACCTACTCTCATATCATTGCATCCGTCTCTCGACTCAATTCCTTGGCTGCACAAGGCTCCATGGATTAGAAAATGAGCTGAAATGTTTTCAGAGAGAATCAAATGGCAACTTCCCAATACCACAGATGAAGAAAACCTGGGCAGGAAATGAGACATGAGACAGATCGGATGGAACGGCTAATTAAATGAGAATTATTGATCATTAATGACATTAGTATGGTGGATGAATAGGGAAAGTACACAGTGGTGGCTGGCAGAAGAGGCCAGTCATATTTTCAGTCTGGTCTCTGCTATGCCTTGGCTGCAAAGAGTAGTCAAAGCAGAGATATCGCTTTCAGAAAATTAGCTAATCATCACCGGAGCAAATATTGACCACCATTTTGGATAAGTGACGGAGGGAACAAAAATAAGCACATTGTGAACTTTTACACTATTCACCAATACTCTGCATCCTCTTCCCCACCAGCCTCGGGTTCCATTCAACATTTATTCTGGAGCGATATGCCAATGACTTTTAATGGAGCTGAAAAAAAGAATGGCGCGCAGAGCTAGTTAACGACTGAGCTAGTGAACGACTGACGGCCCCTGCACACCATCATGGGCGGTGAGCGATCGCCCAGTCAGCCCTGCCCCGTTGCTACAGCGTGGTTGGCTGCCTTGCTGTATTTCCGTCTTCAATTGGTCGATTTTGAAATGGCCCCTCCTTCCCTCGCTGCCGTGTGTCACTCACCACCTTGCAAAGCATGCTGGGATACCTGGCGTCAGGACATCGCAAATGATAAGACGAGAGGAGGGGGCAAAATCGAAATAGACCAATTGAAGACGGAAATACAGCAAGGCAGCCAACCAAGCTGCAGCAGCGGGGCAGGGCTTGACAGGGCGAGTGCGAGTACATGCGAGTTTATCGCGTTTGGTGAGAAGGGGGTCTGAGCTAGTGAACGTCGGGAGGCATAAGTCGCGCGCGGCCCGGACGCAGCAAGCAGCGCGGTGATGACGACCTCACACAGGAAGCTGTGGCCTCCTTCTTCCACCGGGCTGCCAGGGAGCCGCTTCAACCAAACAGATACAAGAGGCGTCTCACTACCATGTGATGGATGGAAGAATGATGATGAATGGAGGGAGAGAAAAGGGCTATGAAGGAGGACACTGCAAAAACTATTTGATCTTGTATCCACACTTATCACGAATATGTTCAGATGTTTTGAGTGAAATCATCTTACTGCACTGGCAGTATTGGACAAGCCACTTAGACTTTTTCATGACTTATTAGTTTTTGAGGGGGTAAAAGTCAAAACTGTCTGGGACAGTGTTTCTTGTCCCCCCGCCTCCCCCCTTTTTTTCTCCCTACTTGTAGCCTACTTGGCCAATTCCCCCTGCTGTGAGGTGGGCAGCACATGCTTCCTCTGACTTACTCACCTGACAGCGAGCAGTTTCACCGGCAGTACTTAGCACATGGGAGGATCAAGCTATTCCCCCCGGTTCCCCTTCCCCCTGAACAGGTGCAGCGACCAACCAGTGGAGGCACTAGTGCAGCGACCAGGACACATACTCACACATCATGGCTTCCCACCCGCAGACATGGCCAATTGTGCCTGTATGGACGCCGACCATGCAGCCGGAACTAACACGGGGGCTCGAACCTCATAGGCAGGGAATCTAGCGCTGCAGTACCCGGACGGCCGGCATTGTTTTGTGATCATTTCTTGAAAGAAGGCATATTTGGCCAAATATGTCAAGTGAAATGTATTGAAACCAGCAAGATCATCTGCCAGTCCAATGAGATAATTTGACTAAAGAAAGCTTTATAGCTCTGGAAAGCTAAAATCGTTAGACAGCTTGTATTTTTTATTTTAATTTTTTTGCGGTGACGTTAAGAGAGACTGGAGAGAAGTGATTTGAAGAGCAGCAGAGTTGAGTGGAGAGAAGTGATTTGAAGAGCAGCAGAGTTGAGTGGAGAGAAGTGATTTGAAGAGCAGCAGAGTTGAGTGGAGAGAAGTGATTTGAAGAGCAGCAGAGTTGAGTGGAGAGAAGTGATTTGAAGAGCAGCAGAGTTGAGTGGAGAACAGGCCAGGGAAGAGCGGTGGAGAGAGGTTCTGGAGAGTGAGGGATGTCGGGTGAGAAGCCTCGCTCCCTCTGGTAGCCAGTGTGGATGTAACCTAACCAGCGAGAGCAGTTAATGACATTTTATATAACTATTAAGCAATTATTGAATACACAAAGCCTTTTTATAGCATCCGAGCACCGCGTGCATCGGGGGACTTCAGCAGCAGAGCGCAGCAGATGGGAGAAAGAGGGGAAAAAAAAGTCATAATAAAATCATTGGAAGGCCCGGGCCAAAATCTACATTTTCATTTGGCACCGCCGGCAGGGCTGTGCATAATCCACGGCTGTGCCTCGGGTTTCATATGTGACCAGGGTTTGTCCGCCTGCAGTGGACCCTCGCCACTCTCTCGCACAGAGCCCTAACCCTACCTTACCGCCCCAGGCTCCCAGCACAGCTCAGACACTCTCAGGTACGCAGGCAGCTGATGGATTCAAGCTGCCGACAGGCTGGTGGGCCTGAGGTGAGATACTCCCCAAAGCCCCTCTGCTGCGTGAGTGGCTCCGCATGTGCACTGCAAAAACTCACCGGCTTGTTATAGAGAGCCAAAGTGACCGCCTACTTCCTGCTTCAGCTACGAACCAGCTGCAGTAAAAAAGAAAGCAGAAGAAGGAACGTTGGTGGTGAACGGCAAGAGACGATACTCGTTTTCCATCCCGTTTGAATTGTGCAATGAAGTCCACGATGTACATTTTGTCCATTTAAAAGATCGTGTTGCATGTCAAGAAAGTCACAGTTTGTCATACAAGTGAAACGCAATGTTTAGCTTTGTATGAAACTGCTCGAGCAACTACTAGCCTACATCTCTCCTCTCGCACCAGCACCAACATGGCCTGGCAGGAGAGACGTTTAAGCGACTGGTTGTGTGTATTTTTCTGATTGATAACTTATAGTGCAACAGTTTTACCACAAACTGCCTCTTTATTGACTTGCAAAGCTATCTTTTAAATTGACAAACATCATATGTGAACCTCATGGGTCCGTGTACTTGGCGAATAAAATGGTAAAAAGTTTGCACACTGCAAGGGCTCCAATTAGTTTTTTTTTATTGCAACACCGTGGGTAACGTTTCGGGCAGCACCCTGCCCTTCTTCAGACTGAGGCTGAAGAAGGGCAGGGTGCTGCCCGAAACGTTGTTGCAATAAAAAAAATTGGAGCCCTTGCAGTGTGCAAACTTTTTACCATTTTATTTGCATTCATCACCGTAAGTTCTGCACCTGCCCTACGTTTTTTGTTTTGAAATTGTGAAACGAAAAACGAGTCGTTTCCCGTTTTTCTTTGATAATAACATTTTTTTAAACGGAAAAACGGGCCATTATCCATGATCTGTTATCCAATTTAATTTGATATGCTTGTAAATGGAAATTGTGAATTAAAATACCCTTGCGGAAAACTAATTTCTCAATTTTGTGTTAATTTCTTCTCTGTGACCCGGAAGCAATATTTTGGCGAAGGCATGACCCGCCCATCTCTGCCTCTGATTGGCCTAGCGTCAAACGTTGTTCATCCAATCACATTCGGAATCCTGCAATTGCAAGTTCAACTAGGCTATATGAATATGATCTCTATTTCTTATTCCGTCTGTCCGTCCATCTGTCTTTGTTTATTTGTATGCCTCTTTATGTGCTGTCATTTACCCCCGTGGTATCGAAAATGGTATCGAGTATCGACATTTTCCTTGGTATCGGTATCGAAAGTTAGAAATTCTAGTACCGTCACAACCTCACCATATATTGGCCCAGTAGTTTGACCTGTTAATAACAATAGGAAACACTGTGGGAGTGGGTATAAAACACCAGATGACATCATTATTCTAAGCTAAACGTTATTTAATATCAGTTCTGTATATTGTTACTGACTAAATGGTTGTATAACCTATGTTATGTTTTCAGCGCAGGTTTTGCAACTTATTCCTGGTTGTGGCTTTTCACCCCATGTGCCTGAATGTATGCTTTCTGTGTTGAAACATTTTGCAAAATGATTTGGGGACAAAACTTAATTGCCTTCTACGTCCAGGTCGGTCATGTACTGTACATTGTCCTGACTGCCCCGTGTGTTCCGTTACAAAAAGGCCACATTCATCAGAGCAAAATAACATTTAATTCAAGTTACTTTTTCAGTATTTACATATAAGAAATCAGAGTTATTCTGTGGAACAAGGTGCACCATACATGTAAGAAAAAAGGAAAAGGCTACTAAAAATAACTGCAAAACCATATGATAATATTTTCACAGGGCACTGTACTTGCACCTAAGCGTGACTGGCTGACAGAAGGAAAATAGACGAAGAAGATTTTTAGCAGTATTTTCTTTAGACCTCAGTCCATTTCCCCTGATGGAGGCAAGTTACATGAGGTGGGGAAGGAGTGGGTGGTGAAGGGGGGGGAGTGCTGCAGTAGGAACAAGCTATTAGCCCTCGTTTCTTATCAGTGTAAGTTATTTTTTGGCACAAATGGTGACGTGCGTTAATACAGCGCACGCTCACGTACGCTTTCAACACCAACATTACACAGGTAGTAAAACTGACTAGAGGGGGTCTTTAAAGGGATAGCTTACTTTTTTTTTTAAGTCTAGCTCTATTTGCTACTTACCAATGATGATGTTGATTAGTCAAGTTATTTCTCAGCACAATCCATGCTGTTCCTCATAGCTTCTTTAAAGTCAGGCAAAAACAAATGCAAGGTCAATGGGGTCATGCTCCTTTATGTACAAGCAGACTGAGGCTCACTAAGATGTCATCCACAGTGCACACAAGGTACATTTATATATATATATATATATATATATATATATATATATATATATATATATATATATATATATATATACACATATTGTATCGATAGATAGGCAGATAGACAGATAGATATGTATTTATTTATGTATTTATTATCAGTATTGATGTTACTGTGCTGTCTTTAAATTGAAGTTTACTAGTTTAAGTACGTTTTTAGTTTATTAAGTTAAAAAGTGAGTGATTTGTAGGTTTAGGAAACTCCGACAGCAATCTTTGGTCGCTGCACAATCTTTGGTTTTGGAATCAGAGTGAGAGGTCTGTCTGCTCTCCGCTCCTGCTCTGTGAGATCTTTGGCTGCTCTCTTCCAGTCTAGCTGCGTGGCATAGCGTTACAGCACGGATTAAAAACATACAGGTCTAAAACACTGCACTGGAACAATTTAGAAGCAATAGACCTTATTCGATAACCGCCGGACGGCGCCATATTGTTGACAAACCGCAGCCGTAACGTAGTCTGGCCGAGCGTATAGCAATGTGCTATGGCTTCGTCAAAGAGAAGTGCTGAAAAAATAAGTTTGGACGGAGGTGCGGACCCCTATAAAAAACTGACAGAGTAAATATAACTCATTATATTGCCAGGTATAACGTACCGGACATTGTGAATGAATACAGTATTGGCATAGGCTACACATCTCAGGAGCCGAAGGCTTTCAAATCTCTTGAGTCCTATAACTATTTCATCTGTGGCAATTGGTCTGACATTTTTACTTTTGTGCCACCAACGACATCATCATCATCAAACATTGTCGTGACAGCAAAGGTAAATAACCTTAACGTTAAATGTTTGTTTGATATGATCTGACGCTTGCTTGCATGAACCTAATATTTGCTACTAACATTAGCCTCTAGTCTCTTTCCCTTCACGTTTGTGGACAGTAGCTAACACCCGGGCTTTTATTGCTGCTATTACTACAGCCGTGTATTATTACACAGCACACTATTGCTGTTGTGAAATAGCTCCTGACGCAGTAAAAACAGCATTAAATAGGCTAATAAGTAACGTTGGCTAGCGTCCTAAGCTATGACAGCTGTCAGTCACTTTTAAACAGCGCTCTGCGGAATGTCAACAATATGGGCAATGTGGGCGTGCCCGTACGTGAGTTACGTCAGTCGAATAAGGTCTATTTATGAGAGACTACTGCTGTTAATGTGTTGTTAAACACCACATATGTGTGTCCTTGTTGGAAACGCGATTGTGACGGCTTCAGTGGGTTTTGATTGACAGGCAGCTGCACGTCACTCTGTCCCCTCTTCCCGGTACTGCGTTTAGGCAGCCAATCTTTGAACGGTACTACATGTACGTGCCGGCCTGTTCAGCTCCACTTTCACTAGTGTCAGAGCATTGGGGGTGCCATGCGTAATGGTTTGCTTAAAATACCATGGCTGCTTTGAGGGTGCAAT
>NC_139626.1:12776071-12811071 GCF_964638095.1 Poromitra crassiceps | reverse complement strand
GACACCACGTGATACAAACGGAGACACCACGTGATACAAACGGAGACACCACGTGATACAAACGGAGACACGTGACGTATAGAAGCGGCTGCAAAAAAAAAAGACTGACGGACAGAACCCGTTTATTCAATTTTATATTAACTCATTCCTGGCCATATACGTCTTTAACGTCTTATCAGGGATGTGCCTCCCAGCCGACAACACGTGAACAAACAACTACGCAGCTGTTGTTTTGAAATGGGGGAGGAGGAAAAACAGAAAACGGGTTGTTGCAGAGTAGGAGAAACGCCATTGAAACGCCCCTCGGCGCGCTGCGCTGGTCGCCTTGCTGCAGGGCAGCGAACCTAAGTGAGTTGTTCGCGGTAGTCAAACCCGTGACCAACATGATCGATCCGGTTCCAGCGCCTGGTCCCAAACCCAAGCCGGACCCGGTTCCTGTGTCCCAGGCGGAACGAGAGGAGGAGGAGGAGAACGAGGAAACCACAGAAACAGACAGGAGCCATTTTTCACAGCGCATTTGCGCCGTGCATCAAAGACCCGCCGGGATTACATTGAAAGTGACTATAGGCTCTTTCAAACACAGATCACGCAAAATTGTAGTTCGGTTAGCCCGTAAAGCTTGGCAGCCTCGCCACACATTTTGTTGTTGATATATATGCATTGCCAACGATGCAGAGGCAGAGGAGGCTAGACGCTGATCTCAGACCAGTTTAGTGTTCTCCTCCTATGCTAATTTGCGGGGAGATCAATAGTGTTCCCTGGGAAGGAGGTGTGATCCAGCAGCAGCTGTGGACAGAACTCTCTCTCTGTGTGTGTGTGTGTGTGTGTGTGTGTGTGTGTGTGTGTGTGTGTCTGTCTGTCTGTCTGTGTGTCTGTGTGTCTGTCTGTCTGTCTGTCTGTCTGTCTGTGTGTGTGTGTGTGTGTGTGTGTGTGTGTGTGTGTTGATGTTACTCTACTGCTGCAAGGCTGCTTTGGATAAAAGTGTCTGCTAAATGACGAAATGTAATGTAATGTAAAGAGACACACATGGGCCCCGCGCACACACACACATGCACACTCACTCACACTGAGTAAACTGTATTGTTGAATGTAAAAAAAGCACTTCATGTATATATATATATATATATATATATAATTTTTTTTGTCATTTGTGTCATAACGAATAATATTTACATGTCTGATGTCAATACAGTTCAAAATAAAAGAATTGAGAGCGAGTTCTGCCTGAGATTGTGTCCTTTACAAAAATGCCTTTTTCTCCTATTTCTCTTCTCAGAGAGACCTTTTTGGTGAAAACAGGGTGTATATAAATGGCTATAAGTAGAGTACAGAACATGCTAAAAGCTCACTTTTTTTTCCCTGGTGAACCCAGAGACGTACATCTTCATTTTGAGGTATTGCAAATCACTTTGGTGCTAATAGATAATTTACTGTGGGTCTTGAAAGATGACCAACAATTATGAAAATCTTTGGCCTGAGCTAAATATTGGCAGTCCTAAACTGGCCATGAATGAGTTAACTCATTCCCCGTCAGGGTTTCTGATCTTTTTCAGTGAATTTCCACAGAATATCCCAAAAGACAGTACAAAGCCACTACTTTCATGGGGAGAAAAAGTGTGTTTCTGATGATGTCACAGTGATTTATGACATCACTGATGTCATCAGTGGGACATATATATATATATATACGGAATGAGTTAACTCATTCCCCGTCAGGGTTTCTGATCTTTTTCAGTGAATTTCCACAGAATATCCCAAAAGACAGTACAAAGCCACTACTTTCATGGGGAGAAAAAGTGTGTTTCTGATGATGTCACAGTGATTTATGACATCACTGATGTCATCAGTGGGACATATATATATATATATATATATATACCGTAATTCTTCCAATAAGCGCCTGTACTCTAATTGCCGCCGGGTCTTCCCTTTACCGCCGGGTCCAAATTGATTTAGCATAATAAGCGCCATAATAGATATAGATGTAGATATAGAGATGTGTGTGTGTGTGTGTGTGTGTGTGTCAGCCACCAGGGTGCAAGTTTGTGATGTCCCAATATCCAGCTTTGTTCCCAATATATTTATCAACACATCTGCAACATTTTGTGATTTTATTACAAAGTAAACAATTGTGATATGTTGAGCTTTAAGTATGCAAGACACTAGATATTAGACTAATAATGTCCATTATAGCCTACAAGAAAGAAAGAGGGTGCATACAACTTTATTAACAACTTTATCACAAGAGTTCACCATGGAATGTTTCATTAGCTACTGAAACCAGCCTGTCTAAAGTAAATCATTAAATCAAACACACATGCATCAATACAATGAACACGCAATGAAATCGCTGCTTGACATAATCATCTAAAAGCCAATATATAGAGGTGTGAAATGCCGGGTGCATGGCGGGCGCGGAGCCACGGATCTTTCGTAGAAGAAGAAGAATTTGTTTGGATGGGTGGCGGGTGGATGGTTTATGCTTGACTTACTTGACTTGACTTAATCTCCATGGGCTACTGCCCGTTGGTGTCGGCCACATCACGAACACGATTCTTCCACTCCTGCCTGTTGCTCGCTGCCCTGATCAGCTCCTCCATTCTCAAGCCAGACCACTCCTTGATGTCATCAATCCAGCGTCTTCGAGGGCGGCCCCTTCTCGTTCCTCCAGTCATGCTAAATGTTGCTGTCTTTATGAGTCGGTGGTCGTCCATGCGACAAATGTGCCCAAAGAGACCCATCTTCCTCCTCATTAAGATCTGCCGCAGTCTACTTTCGGGGTTCACTCTGTTTACCACTTCTATATTGGTCACCCTGTGGTGCCACTTGATGTTTAATATGCTCCGGTAGCATCTCATCTCGAAAGCGTCCAGTCTTCCAAGATCGTCTTTGTGCAGAGTCCATGTTTCGCATGCATATAATAGCACACTAAATACACACGTGTTTATTATTTTCAATTTCGGTCCTTGCCGTTCAATATCTTGTTGAACCCAGTGAGGGTGCCTGAAGCGAGTGCAATTCTGCATCTAATCTCCTTGCTACAATTATTTTCTGCCGTAATCAGACTGCCCAGATAGATGAATTCTTCCACAGTCTCAATCTCATCTGGACCTACTCTCAGATTTGTATCTGATTCAGGTGTTCCAAACACCATCGCTTTTGTCTTCCCCTCCTGAATCTTCAGCACAGTCACATCCAGACTCTCCTGCAAGCTTGCCCAGCTCTCTTCCATTAGGTCAATGTCGTCTGCGAAACGCAAGTTGTTTACAGATTGTCCATGTACTGATATTCCTAACATTGTTTCCTGCATGGTTTGCAGTGCGCGTTCCAGATAAACGATGAATATGGTTGGTGACGGTTTTCACCAGAGCGCAACCCCACAGCACTTCCTTTTTCTCAGCATTCGGCAAACTGCAGAAATATTCACTCGACATCGTTACTTTTGTTTTCGCCGCTCAGCTGTATAGACGGTTTTCACGGAATGGTCAGTCCTGCACTTGAATGTTTTTTTTTGCTTTTATGTCCATAGCAAACACTGCAACAGGAAGTGAGCGGGGGTTCAATTTAGAATGTTTTTGTTGTCAAGTTAAAACCGTCTATAGACCATTCTCAACATGTTTATGATCTTCTGCTCGATGCCATATGACTCCAATATTGGCCAGATTGTCTGGTGTTTGATGGTATCGAATGCTTTCCGGAAATCTGTGAGCCTCAGTGAGCCTCAGTGGATTTGCTGCACAGTACTTCTGTCCCTACCAAAACCAGCTTGCTCCTCCGCTAGAAATGGTTCAACCCTGGTCTGCAATCTCCTATTTATGCAGACATGCGCATTAGGATGGCGTCAGAGCCCATCTGCACATCTCTAGTTTGTGTGGTTGCCTTCATCACGTCTATGATGGCTGTGTCAGCATCATCGTCTATGATGGCTGTGTCAGCATCATTGTCTGCTCGTCTGGGCTTGTTTACCCAATATGTTCCTTGACGCCTGCAGTAAATTCCCACAACAACCACTAAACACAAGGTGAGAAAGACCACTGTGGCCACCACTCCTCCGATGATGGCATTGTCAGTGCCGTACTGCGATGGTGGGTGATTGGTGGGTGGAGGCAGGGTGGTGGGGGTGGTAGGATCTGGAGGAGTGGGTTGTGGGGGAGAAATGGCGGGTGGAGGCAGGTTGGTGGGGTGTGGGGGTGCAGTGGTGGATGGAAGCAGGGTGGTGGGGTGTGGGGATGCAGTGGTGGATGGAAGCAGGGTGGTGGGGTGTGGGGGTGCAGTGGTGGGTGGAGGCAGGGTGGTGGGGTGTGGGGGTGCAGTGGTGGATGGAAGCATGGTGGTGGGGTGTGGGGTGTGAGTGGTGGATGGAGGCAGGGTGGTGGGGTGTGGGGGTGCAGTGGTGGGTGGAGGCAGGGTGGTGGGGTGTGGGGGTGCAGTGGTGGATGGAAGCATGGTGGTGGGGTGTGGGGTGTGAGTGGTGGATGGAGGCAGGGTGGTGGGGTGTGGGGGTGCAGTGGTGGGTGGAGGCAGGGTGGTGGGGTGTGGGGTGTGAGTGGTGGATGGAGGCAGGGTGGTGGGGTGTGGGGGTGCAGTGGTGGGTGGAGGCAGGGTGGTGGGGTGTGTGGGTGCAGTGGTGCGTGGAGGCAGGGTGGTGGGGTGTGGGGGTGCAGTGGTGGATGGAGGCAGGGTGGTGGGGTGTAGGGGTGCAGTGGTGGATGGAGGCAGCGTGGTGGGGGTGGTAGGATCTGGAGGAGTGGGTTGTGGGGGAGAAATGGCGGGTGGAGGCAGGTTGGTGGGGTGTAGGGGTGCAGTGGTGGATGGAAGCAGGGTGGTGGGGTGTGGGGGTGCAGTGGTGGATGGAAGCAGGGTGGTGGGGTGTGGGGGTGCAGTGGTGGATGGAAGCAGGGTGGTGGGGTGTGGGGGTGCAGTGGTGGGTGGAGGCAGGGTGGTGGGGTGTAGGGGTGCAGTGGTGGATGGAAGCAGGGTGGTGGGGTGTGGGGGTGCAGTGGTGGGTGGAGGCAGGGTGGTGGGGTGTAGGGGTGCAGTGGTGGATGGAAGCAGGGTGGTGGGGTGTGGGGGTGCAGTGGTGGGTGGAGGCAGGGTGGTGGGGTGTGGGGGTGCAGTGGTGGGTGGAGGCAGGGTGGTGGGGTGTGGGGGTGCAGTGGTGGATGGAAGCATGGTGGTGGGGTGTGGGGTGTGAGTGGTGGATGGAGGCAGGGTGGTGGGGTGTGGGGATGCAGTGGTGGGTGGAGGCAGGGTGGTGGGGTGTGGGGGTGCAGTGGTGCGTGGAGGCAGGGTGGTGGGGTGTGGGGGTGCAGTGGTAGATGGAGGCAGGGCGGTGGGGGTGGTAGGATCTGGAGTGGGCTGTGGGGGTGCAGTGGTGGGTGGAGGCAGGGTGGTGGGGTGTGGGGGTGCAGTGGTGGATGGAAGCAGGGTGGTGGGGGCAGTAGGATCTGGAGTAGTGGGGTGTGGGGGTGCAGTAGTGGGTGGAGGCAGGGTGGTGGGGTGTGGGGGTGCAGTAGTGGGTGCAGGCAGGGTGGTGGGGGCCTCAGAGACGTACAGTACATATTCAGCACTGCTGTTCCCCAGGTGGTTGCTGGCCTCGCATCGATAGGTGCCGCTGTCTGTCTTCTTGAGAGAAGTGAAGGTGAGCTCCCTCCCCTCCATGTCCAGAAGCTCACCACCATCCTTTGTCCACTTCACAGGATCTGGTGAGGGGTTTCCTTTGGCCACACACTCCAGTTTCAGGTACCGAGTCCCTCTTGAGTGACTGACTGCAAGGGAGTGGATGATGATCTCGACATGAGGGGCATAGTGGACCTCCAATACTTTGGTGGCGTGTTGCGGGGTCTGAAGTGTCACATGTTCCACTCTGCAGGTGTAAACCACTCCGTCATCAGACCTGTTCACGTGCAGCAGCAGAGAGCTCCGTACTGTAAATGTCCCTCCACTTGCATTCACCTCCTTGGCACACGTCACCTCCTTTTCATTCCTCAACCAGCGCACGTCTGCGGCGGGCTTGCTGCCCCGCGTGATGCAGGTCAGAGTGATCTGGTCTCCCTCGATGGCAGGCGTTGTCAGGCCGTGGATCTCTGGCTCCTCTGGCACACCTAGGACAGTCAGGTAGGCTTTGGCTGTTCTGACAGGCTTGGTGTGGAGAGTACAGGTGTACATGCCTTCGTCCGTCAGCCTGACATCACTGATGCTGATGTTCACCTCCAACCACGGATTGACATACATGTACACCATCTCAGCCCTGTTGTCCCTCAAGGCCTTGGAGGAGTAGAGGTTCTCCTGTGCCGGGTTTGACCAGATAAGGTAGTCTTTGTTGTCAGGGTACTCCACGCTGCAGGTCATGTGGGCCGTCCCGCCCTCTGCCACAGTCACATTCTGGACCAGAGGGTACTGACCACTGATACCTCCCACTTTGCCTTTGGAAGCCATCACTTTCAGAAGGAACCCATAAATAGTGCAGAGGGTGAAAACCAAATGAGGCTTGAGAATCATCCTGCCCTTCTCTCTTTCTTGCTCTTGTCTTGCGAGCAAATAACGCAGATCGATTTCTATAGTGGAGACGATGCTGTGGGATGTATAATATCACTGATGATGTCATCGGTGATCGGTGATGACACGATTTTCGTCACAAATCACTGATGTCACTGTATGGGATTTATGACATCACTGATGAGCTCACAAGTTGCATCACAAATCACTGATGCGCCATGGGTGCAACATGTGGGATTTATGAGATTACTGATGATGTCACGATGTGACAAATTACTGATGATGTCACGATGTGACAAATTACTGATGATGTCACTGTGTAACATGCATGCTCAATTTCTAGGGTGGAGACAGCAGGTTTTTCTTACAGTATAGAGACAGTCGGCATGTGTGGGAACTAGGGCTGTCACGATTCCTCGAGTACCTCGAATAACTCGAGTAATTAAAATGATCGAGGCCAAAATGATTCGCCTCGACACGGCATTTAGAGAGTAGAGACTGTGTTTCTCACGGACGCTTACTGGTGTGGCACAGCGCTCTTCCGGTGTAAACACGTGAGAACACATGATCGCAGACAGACCAGAGATGCAGAGCTATAGCGAGCGGACCCCGCAAAATGGAACGAGGCGGCGGAGAAAGCAGACAGGAGGAGCCGGGAAGGGAAGAACCAGGGCCGACAAAGCAACCGAAACTGTCTAAAGTGTGGGACCATTTCACGCTGAAAAAGGACACAAACTCAGTGGTGTGCAAGTACTGTGATACTTGCATATCACAACAGTCAGTGTTTCCCATACATAAAGGAATTTGTGGCGGGCCGCCACAATAATATTTTGACCGCCACAATAAGATGTTGACGAATTTTTTTTTTTTTTTTTTACAGTGCACCTGAACGCAACATGCAAGATATCCGCTGAATAAGTGTCCAATAAATGTTCATGTCATTCTGGCCAATACTTCTGTTATAGCATTTCAGTCTCGAATATGGAATATCTTTCAATAATCTATGATTTAGCTGCTAAATTGTCAAATACCGCCATCTGCTCGCTACCCAGGCACTTATGTATGTACTTAACCTAACTAACTTAACCTAACTAACTATCCGGTGTGCACAACACTGTCAGCCTAAACTCCGGCTGACACCCCAAAAACCTACAATCTGCTACAGAAAAATGTATAGTTTGTTTATTAACTGGCCCCTCCCTCGCCTTCTATCATTTCACGAAAGTGGCAAAGCAAGTTGAGTATCCCTGACCTATAGGGAGAAATTTAGTTTGTCATTGTAAACCCACAGCACAGTAATGATGACATGTTCTTCATAGATTTAGCCTTTTAATTTTGCTCTTAACACATTGAGTGCCAGCGACGCCATATGGCGTCAAGAGAAATTTACCGTAGACTGCCAGCGACGCCAAATGGCGTCAATAACTCCAAATTCATATTTTGACGGGGGGGTGTCGATCTAAGCCTCTTACATCGCCTCTTACAATATGGGAGCTATTGAATGTGTCTAACCTATTTTACAGAACCCTTAGGTGGCGACAGTGCCCTCCCGATTAGACAAAGGCCAGGAGAAAAGAGAGAAGAAGTCATGAGGAAACGGAAATCACCATTGATATGCTTGAAGCATAACGTTACTTAGCTGTGCCTGTGAAAAGCAGTCATCTGCTGCCACAATTGAGCCCCATCCGTGTCGGCTGCGATAGTCCATCCATATGATTTAGTTGCCGACACGGCGACACCGGCGTCTTTATGAAAAGTGACATTATTCTCAGCTGGGAGCCGAGGACACGCTGTAAAAAAGCGGGGGGATGCAGGCAGTGGACTTTTCAGTGCAGATCAAACTCAGCAAACTGCAGCAGAGACACTCGACTCCTCCCACCACGGAGGCGGAGGAGGAGGGGGGTGGGCTGGGCACGCAGGGCACTAACAGCATACAACAGCAGGCTCGATGCATAGAGAGCAAACAAGCTAGAATAGGCTATCTGATGCCCACCAGCAGTAAATCAAGACCAGCAAGAAGGTGTAGGGTCTGCGCACGCAGGGGCCAGCGCTGCTGGTTGCAGCTAAAACATATTATTTGGCCAAACAAAATTCCTTTGTTTTCACTCTTTTATTGAAGGAAATTATTTTTGAGGTGTCATTATATCAGAAAATATTAGCTTCAGAGTCAATGATGTGCTTGAATTATAAAACAAGGGGTGATAAAACAGTGCAGGACATGTTGTGTTTTGAATATTGTTATTATGTTACACATCAAATGAAAGCTTTCAATGTGTAGTTTCTTTTGACATACTTTTTCCCGCAGGTAAACTAGACATTCTAACCTTTCATTTCAGCTATAGCATTTTGTTCAACTCAAAGCAGAATTCATTCTGTCGCCTTTCTAACATAAAGATGTGATTATCTCAGAAACTAATTTCAGCATGCTCTTTTCGGTCGAAAACACTCTTTTTCAGAGGGGTGTATTTCCAAAATGAAACGGTTTATAAACACAGTTTTTTTTTTTAATGAAACAGAAGGGTTCAAAGTTTCATTGAGGCTATTGGTTGTCCATATAAGAGGAACTTAAAATGCATTGCGGCCTATGTGGCACAGTACAGCAACCTTTTGCCCAAGGGCCGTGGCACTCAAAGTGTTAAGCTTTCTCAAAGTACACCAAATTCATGCATTTTACTTTAAAATGTTTCAAAAAATCTCGCGGGGGGGCATGCCCCCGCACCCCCCTAGGGGGTCTGCTGTCCCCCACCACAAATTCTCTAAATCCTGTGGGAAACACTGACAACAGTACCTCGTCAATGCTTCAGCACCTGAACCGTAAACATCCAGTCTACGCATCCACCAGCGCATCTACGTCGAGCGGAGCAAGGTAACGTAACGTTAACTATACACAACGCTAATGTAAATGTATGCTAATGATTGCTACTTGATATTAAGACTAGTAGTAGTTGTGCTGCTGGCTTGCCACGTTGCCAATATGACTATTAGTAACTGCATTCACGCTGCATTTTTTTGATGTGGCTTGCCGTTTTCTGTGAGAAATACAAAGCTCAACCTAACGTTAACGTTAGCGGCTAATTTAACAGCGTTGTGTGTGTGTCAGTGTGTGTGTGTGTGTGTGTGTGTGTGATCACACTAGCCTGTTGGTGTGTGAGAGAGAAAGAGAGAGTGAGTGTGTGAGAGAGAAAGAGTGTGTGTGTGGAGACTGGAGAATGTACATTTACACACCCTAGACCGGTCGACTCTTCTCATGATGATTGCAAACAACTATTTAATTGGTGCATTTTAGGCTCCAATTATTACACCACCTGACCTGTTATCTTGCTATTCTGATATTTGTGTCAATAATAGGCAACAGGTCTAGGGTGTGTAAATGCACATTCTCCAGTTTTGTTATGAACTTACCTAATCAATATCAATATTAATTATTATTTCACCTCTTTTTCAGCGGATCACAGCGTACTATGGACAGCTTTGTAAGGACGGGTCCATCATGTTCAAGTGAAAAGATGAATGGTGCCACTGCCAGTTCTATGCAATTTAAAAATAGAAAGAAAAAATAGAAAGAAACTAATGTAGTTGTTTATTTGAAGAGATTTATCTTATTTTTTGGTGTATATTTACGATAAGCCTTTGAAAACACAAAAAAGGGTTCTTATCCGATTACTCGATTAATCGATGGATTATTCGGTAGAATACTCGATTACTAAAATAATCGATAGTTGCAGCCCTAGTGGGAACGCCCACAAAATGTTATACGGCTGGCAGCCTGGCACGTGAAACCCGCCCATATAGCTCAATGGGCGACTCACCAAAGGACGGTGCTGCGGCTCTAACTACAGTTTTGGGGATTCTAGAGCAGAACACAAGACGTCTGTTCAGATGTGCGTTTCCTGCGGTGGTTAAATCCCTGATCGTGTCTGCCTGGGCTGGGCTATCAGCTAAATTCTAACTTTACTGAATGGATAGAACGGGGGAATTACCCCACCCTGACCACACCGCCAGCCAGGCTGAGTCAGCTAACCCAGCGTCTATGACGACACATCGCCTCAACCTATACTCATTTGGCTCTAGCTGTATACAGTAACATAAAAGAACACCCGACAGCGATATTACAGCAGGCTGGCTGCAGGGTACACTTTATTATTGCAGGCTGGCTGCAGGGTACTGCAGGCTGGCTGCAGGGTACACTTTAGTACTGCAGGCTGGCTGCAGGGTACACTTTAGTACTGCAGGCTGGCTGCAGGGTACACTTTAGTACTGCAGGCTGGCTGGAGGGTATATACTGCAGGCTGGCTGCAGGGTACACTTTAGTACTGCAGGCTGGCTGCAGGGTACACTTTAGTACTGCAGGCTGGCTGCAGGGTACACTTTAGTACTGCAGGCTGGCTGCAGGGTATACTGCAGGCTGGCTGCAGGGTACACTTTAGTACTGCAGGCTGGCTGCAGGGTACACTTTAGTACTGCAGGCTGGCTGCAGGGTACACTTTAGTACTGCAGGCTGGCTGCAGGGTATACTGCAGGCTGGCTGCAGGGTACACTTTAGTACTGCAGGCTGGCTGCAGGGTACACTTTAGTACTGCAGGCTGGCTGTACTGCAGGCTGGCTGCAGGTAACACTTTAGTACTGCAGGCTGGCTGCAGGGTACACTTTAATACTGCAGGCTGGCTGCAGGGTACACTTTAGCATGACTTCTAAAATTGCGACCGCTGTGTAAAGAATCTTTTCTGCTGAGGTTTCATTTTCCTCTGTCACACCCGCTTCTCAAACAAGACTGACGTCCTCTCTCGTTAGACATTCAGCAGCAGCACAGTAACCTGAACCCTACACACACACACACACACACACACACACACACACACCCACACCCACACGTGCACACGCACGTGCGCACACATACACACACACACACACACACACACACACACACACACACACACACACACACACACACACACACTTAAAATCACACACAGGCAATCCACCGCCACCACACTCCTATCACAAACCCTCTGCATAACGTACAATTCAGCGTCCACGCGCATGTGCGTATACGCTTGTGTGTGTGTGTGCACATGCATACATGTATGCGCTTGTGCGTGTGCGTGCACGTGCGTATACGCTTGTGTGTGTGCGTGCACGTGCGTATACGCTTTGTGTGTGTATGTGCACGTGCGTATATGCTGTGTGTGTACGTGCATGTGTGTATACGTTTGTGTGTCCACATGCATATACGCTTGTGTCCACGTGCACGTGTATACGCTTGTATGTGCACGTGCGTATACTTTTGTGTGTGTACGTGGACGAAACCCCTGGTCACACATGTCGCCTACACTCAGTACCAGCCCGACATCTAATATCCCCCCCATTGGAAACACATGTGGAAGTCTGACAAAGCCAGGCAGGTTCCCTGTGCCATGTATGTCAGCAGTCATGTATGTCAGCAGTCAGTCACTTTGCATGCTGTCTGTCTGTATTTGGGCCCGCTCCTCTACAATGTGTCCCAGATACGCCTGTCTCCTCAGACATCATATAGCGGCTCTATAAATGACAGTTATTGCTGTTCATTGGTGCAATGCATTTTGGGTGATTGTGTGAATTATTAGATTATTAATGGCTGTTATGTTTTTATGCTCGTAGCACATGTAGCCACAGTAGAAGGCCCAGTTTTGAGTGCATCTGCTCTGGTGATCTGGCTCCATCCCCAACAGGAACCGGCTGTAAACATCAAGCTTTCAGGGCTTCTAAAGCCCCATCTACACCAGAAGCAACTCTGCTGCACGTAACAATTTTGGCAGCTGTGGAAATCGCACAAATCAAGAGAAATAGTTTTCACAAATCTTCACAAATGAGGACCACTCTTATGACTTTTGAAGCATTTTCTGAAAACCACGTAAAAAGAAAAGAAAAATGCATTTACGCATCGAAAATCTCAAAGATAATTTTGCTGAACACAAACGCTGCTGTTTCATAAACTTTTGTTAACCACAGACCTTATTTCAAGCATGTATTAACCAAAATCCCCATACAAAAATCCTATTGACTTTTACACACTAAGGGCTCTAATTTCCCAATGGCAGTAATTTTGCGTTAGCGCCCGTTTTGCGCTGGAATAGCGCCGCTCAAAGCCCTAATTGTGGGTGTGTCAGCCCGCTGCGCTTCACGTAATCTCGGCACACATCTCCGTATAGGCGTGTTTATGCCCAAAAGCATTGTGGAGGTGTGGTCATGCACATAAAACCACAGCGTCACGTCAGCAGCTTCCACCTCACTCAGAGGGACTAGAGTGAGAGAGAGAAAGAGGAAGAGAGAAAAGATAGCCTAGATGGGGAGAGGGAGAGAGGGAGAGAGAGAGATGTGAGGCTGTCATGCATAGAAATCAAATAACGTGCTCATGCCCACCTGTGCATCACCTGTGTATTATTGCCATTTCACACGCTGAAAAAGGGCTGCTGCCCAAACGTCTGACTCTATGGACGTATGCTTATTCCTTTTCGGGCACTCTTCTCCTGCATCTCCACTGCGGGCCTATACTGCACAGCGTACTGAGAGCCGCGATGAGTGATGCTGCTCTATTTGAAGTTGAATTTCGTTCCACCTGCACACATTGTATTAATCAGCTATTTTCAGCTATATTCGTTTCTATTAATATATATACATCGAATCCCACCAATTTAGCCCGTCATTTTCCCCTTGGCGCACATAAAGACACATGCTTCCATCACTGTCTGCTTGATGGCTGGACTTCACTGTAGGCTACTTGTGACAAAACCTCAAATTTTCAACAGTTAACTTTTGCAGCTAGGCCTAATAGGTTACTGGCTATTACGAGGTGAGGCAGTATGCCCCGTGTCTCTCTCTCTCTCCCCCCGACGAGGGAAGTGGAGAGGGCTACTGCGGTGCTATTAAACGTATAATGGTTGGAAAAGATCAACACAGAAAGCAGAGCCCAGTGGCTGGAGTAGCTTTCACCTCCACCTTCAAACCCTGAAACCTCCAAACCCTGAAGGACCAGCTTTCACCTCCACCTCCAAACCCTGAAGGACCAGCTTTCACCTCCACCTTAAAACCCTGAAACCTCCAAACCCTGAAACCTTGAAACTTTGCACCTTCCCAAAGTGCCAAATATTTCCCCCCAAAAAAATCGTAAAAAAAAAAAAAATAGATCTACTTTCTAACAGCCATAGAGAGTTTGATCAGTAACATGGGTCCTCCGCACTGCGGTACAGAAGATAATTTTTCTGGGATCCCATCCCACTTTTAACCTATCAGGAGAGAGGATTCCACAAGCTTCTTTTCTGTTTACTGCCGAGTGGAGAGAGTGGGAGACCCACCTCCAAACACTCTATATCAGTGATTGCTGTCAGGATGTAGAGCTATTTAACACTTATTTTACCACAAAATATCACTTACAGCAGCTTAAAGTACACTGACCAACTGAAGCTGCCTCCACTCTGTCTACCCACTCTTTACAGCTTTGAGCCTAAATCATTTAAATCACTCCTGACTTCACTTTTCTCAAGCGGCTGCTAGTCAGTAGTCTTTCGCTCTGAGGAAGTGATCGGCTCGGCTGAGGAGGTTTTCAAATGGGGCGCGTTGTGACAACATGTTTTGGCGCTTTGTCAAAACCCTTCTTCGGTCAGCGCCACCGGTTTGAGCGCTAATAGGTGGTGAAACGCCTGCTTGGAGGCCCAGACGGAGCAGATTATTTTCAGAAGAGAGAAGGAGCGTCAGGAGAGCCATGCAAGCATTAGCATGCGTGCTAGCCAACGGCGGCCACAGGAGGGAAACCCAAGTCTGGCCGTGGCGTCCCGACGGACAGCCTCCGCTGGGGCTACCAGATCCCTGTTTCGGTCGAGCTGCTCCGTGTGTGCGAGTTATGGTGTGTGTGTGTGTGTGTGTGTGTGTGTGTGTGTGTGTGTGTGTGTGTGTGTGTGTGTGTGTGTGTGTGTGTGTGTGTGTGTGTGTGTGTGTGTGTGTGTGGCCGCTGAAAGATCTGTTATTCGGAGCGGTGAATTTTAATGAGGTTTGTCAACTCTAATACACGGAGCGGGCCGGCTGCGGACATGACTTGAGTTCTCTCAGCTTTGAGTTTATTTAAAGGAAGACTGATGCCATGATGCCACTTAGCTGGGTTACGTTACTTCTAGATGGAGACACACACACGCCCGCCCGCGCGTGCACACACACACACTATGGGGCCCTATCAAAGTCAATATCAAAGGACACACGCGCAGCAACGTGTGTGTGCCTGTGTGATTAACATAGTAAATATGACGTGCGTAAATTACATCACGCTAGTGCTGCACGATTTGGGGAAAAGGTGCGATTAGCGATTAGGGTGGACAATATTGCGATTGCGATTGTGATTGCGATATAATAAACAAGAGTTGTTGTTTTTTTTGTTGTTTTTTTACCTTTATTCATACAGGGGGAGTCTCACTGAGAGCAATGCTCTCTTTTTCAGGAGTGCCCTGTTCACATTCACACACACATTCATACCTGGAAGCTGACCAGTACAACCACAGTCTGATCTGCTGGCCACTGATCAGCTCCACTGGAGCAGTTGGGGTTAAGGCCTTGCTCAAGGGCACCTCAGTGGTGGTAATGAGGGAGGGGCAAGCGCTGCCTTTTCACTTTCCCCACCCAGATTTATCTGCCGGTCCCGGGGATTGAAGCTCGCTTCTCTAACCGTTGGGCCACCACTGCCACTAGGTATCTAGGGATGTGGCGGCATGAGTTTTTGACGGTATGATAACCTTGGACAAAAATACCACGGTTTCACATATCACAGACTAAAATACATGAAATATGTTACAATTTAAAATATATTAAAACTAAAAAAACAATTTGAAATTAAATTATCTTTACAAAAAAATAAAACATTTTGAGACATTTGCCTGTCCCAAACATGTAAAAAAGAAACACCAGTCAAATAGAAACTGCACTGTGTTACAGCACATAGAAGATGGCTCAGCAAAGTTGCAAAGTTAGTTACATGTCTGTCCAGCAATACTAATGAATGATACACCCCGTTTATTTATTTTGTAGCGACAGATGGCCTTAAACGCCACACTCACGTGACGCTTCTTGAGAGAGAGAGGTGAGAACGTGCATCTGCAGACTTTTAACGAGGGACCATGAAGGCGTCATGTGACAGGCTAGTTAGCTAGCCTGGAGGTGATGCTGCCAGTGCTGGCAGCTGCGACAGTGTTTTGCTATCAACCTTGTTAATCTCGTTATATTCTTCATCACAGCGGGTCATCCCCACTGTGTACTTAATCGCGCACTAGTTCTGCATAAGCACCTGCAGCTCTCTCCTTATTTTACTGACGTTCTCACTGATCACACGGCTGTTTACATGCGTTTCTGAACGAACGGCTAGCTAGTTATTAGCATAGCTTGCTGTTAGCGATCATGGATGTTCTCTCTCGCCCTCTCTGTAGATAATATGTACCTTGCTGCACATATCATTACTTATTTGCGGGAGTGCATGGGAGAAGTCTCCCGCTAGTATTGATGCCCAGTGTGATGGCTGAGAAACGTGTGTTTGCTGCGTCGCGTGTAACGTTAGTTTAAAGGAGGCTCTTACACACACACACACACACTCAAAAAGACGTGAAAAAAATAAAATAATCGCACACTTTTGCGGTTATGCAATCGCACGTGCTGACATCGCGATTGCGATTGCGATTCGATTAATCGTGCAGCACTACATCACGCGTGACAAGAAGATGCGTACTGTAGCTACTTACAGCGTGTGCACGTCTGAGAATTTTTGTTAAGCGTTCACACACACACACACGCGTTTGCATTTTTGATACGTACGCCACCGGAAGTTTACAGTCCGCGTACGTGAACGCGTCGCGTGGTTCGCTTCTATTTTATTCTAGTTCCATGTTCCATTTTCATCCAGTAGATGGTGCCAGTGACCAAAATATTAGGCTAACCCTGACCATTGTAGGGAATGACAAATGATGAAGGTAAAAGTTGATCGAGCATGTCGCTGGCATCATTTATTATACAGATCCCTATCTAGAGATACAGCACGTTGGTAGCTATAGCTAAGAGTGATAAGCTAGCTAGTAGCTGCAGGCTGTGTAGAGTGGTCTAGTTGACTAGACTGAAGAACAGAGACTTTGATTAGCTTAAAGTGTAACTTACCCCCCAACACACTTTTTTTCAGATTTTAACCAATATATATGACTTTGGTGTGTGAAGAATTCTGGTCAGAATTTCCACATTTGAGACCAAACTGTTACCATTGTACCATTTGTACCATTTGAGCCACATAAGTGCCCTCTATGGGTTCAACCCTGCTTTTTTTTTGCCCTCAAAACTGCACAAAATGCAACACAGTCCCCCTTTAAATAGCCCAGCTGCCCAAACCACCAGAGTCATGACTGCACTTGAGGTTTCTGTCCCAAGGTTCAGCACAGTAAGGTTCAGCACAGTAAGGAGGTTCAGCAAAGGAAGGAGGTTCAGCACAGTAAGGTTCAGCACAGTAAGGTTCAGCACAGTAAGGAGGTTCAGCAGAGGAAGGAGGTTCAGCACAGTAAGGAGGTTCAGCACAGTAAGGTTCAGCACAGTAAGGAGGTTCAGCACAGTAAGGAGGTTCAGCACAGTAAGGAGGTGCAGCACAGTAAGGAGGTTCAGCACAGTAAGGTTCAGCAGAGGAAGGAGGTTCAGCACAGTAAGGAGGTTCAGCACAGTAAGGTTCAGCAGAGGAAGGAGGTTCAGCACAGTAAGGAGGTTCAGCACAGTAAGGAGGTTCAGCACAGTAAGGTTCAGCAGAGGAAGGAGGTTCAGCACAGTAAGGAGGTTCAGCACAGTAAGGTTCAGCAGAGGAAGGAGGTTCAGCACAGTAAGGAGGTTCAGCACAGTAAGGTTCAGCAGAGGAAGGAGGTTCAGCAGAGGAAGGAGGTTCAGCACAGTAAGGAGGTTCAGCACAGTAAGGTTCAGCACAGTAAGGAGGTTCAGCACAGTAAGGTTCAGCACAGTAAGGAGGTTCAGCACAGTAAGGTTCAGCAGAGGAAGGAGGTTCAGCACAGTAAGGTTCAGGCACAGTAAGGTGCAGCAATAACATCTGAGCTGTTCCAGATGGATTCTCATACAGTTTTTGCAGTAAATGTTGGGGGAAATGAGAAGCAAAGAGGGCAAAACGTACTGCCTCTTAGACTTAATACCCCGTCTCATAGGTTCCTAAGCTTCAACGACACACAAAACAGCCATTTTCTGCTGCCATAATTGCTCAGTTTATGACCCGATGCTTAGATATGAGAAGTCAACTAATCAGATTAGATATGAGAAGTTGTGCTCCATATTTATGCCAAAATAAGTCAACTAATCAGATTCAGCGGCCGCTGCAACTGCAAAAACAATGGCTTTGTATACTTAGAAAGAAATCTGCTGATATTTTGTGCTGGTTGAAAAAGGTTTGTACATATTTTGAGAGGAGCCCTCGCAATAACTGAATCCCATTCCAAAGAGCACAACTGTGTGCTGCCTTAATGCTGTGAATTCTTCATGCAGACATATGCAGTGTGTGTGCACGTAGTTATGTGTGCTGTGCATGTTTGCATTTCTACATGCATGCATTGAAAAATATACAGCTGGAGGTGAAGTGTGCCCTCCTTGCCAGGTTAACAGTACCAACCCTTGTGCCATATTCAGGGCGAGAGACAATAGTATCATGGTAACTTGGTTTAAAGAGGAAAAAAAACTCTGGGTTGAGGAGTTGTGGAGTTAGTGTTGGAAGAGTCCTCTAAACGTATTAAAGTCACTGGCACAATAAAACAGGGTACTGGCACGATTGTGAAAGGCCAGTTGAGTTGAGTTGAGTTGTTCTTGGCTGTTGCCATCTGTTGTGGGCAAACAGGGAGGATGTGTAACGAGGGGGAGATGGGTGAGACAACAGGGAGAGAGAGTGCCTGTGTGCAGGGCTTTAGTTTGCATGGTGAGACAACAGGGTGAGAGAGTGCCCCCTGTGTGCAGGGCTTTAGTTTGCATGGTGAGACAACAGGGTGAGAGAGCGCCCCCTGTGTGCAGGGCTTTAGTTTGCATGGCGAGACAACAGGGAGAGAGAGTGCCTGTGTGCAGGGCTTTAGTCTGCATGGCGAGACAACAGGGTGAGAGAGTGCCTGTGTGCAGGGCTTTAGTTTGCATGACAAGACAACAGAGTGAGAGAGTGCCCCCTGTGTGCAGGGCTTTAGTCTGCATGACAAGACAACAGGGTGAGAGAGTGCCTGTGTGCAGGGCTTTAGTTTGCATGGCGAGACAATAGGGTGAGAGAGCGCCCCCTGTGTGCAGGGCTTTAGTTTGCATGGCGAGACAATAGGGTGAGAGAGCGCCCCCTGTGTGCAGGGCTTTAGTTTGCATGCATGTCAAAAAGAACCATCCATCTTAACAAGTCATTTAGTCTCAACCTGAAGATTGTATTTTCCTTATTTAAACCAAGAGAAACATTGTGCCCATAGAGAGGCAAAGTGACGGCCTTCTTCCTGCTTCAGCACTGTACCAGAGATTTTCATTCGCCATTTATTTTCCCATAGACATTTCATAAAATGCTTATAAAAATAGTTTTACTTCGTCAAACCAAACGGTTCAGATATATTTAGATTCGGGAGAGACCACATAACATTTCACTTGGACAAAAACATTAAAAAAAATCACGGATTTAAAGAAAATATTTTTTCTGTGTTGTTTTTTTAAGTTTTGGTCCGAGTAAAATGTTCTATGGTCTCTCCCGATTCTAAATATAGCTGAACCGTTTGGTTTGATGAAGTAAAACAATGTCCATGGGAAAATAAATGGCGGATGAAAATCTCTGGTACAGTGCTGAAGCAGGAAGTAGGCGGTCACTTTGCCTCTCTATAAGGAGAGATCACTAAATGTTGAAACCAGTCAGAATAAGGCAGATCACTGCACTGCAGTCAAGAAAATGAGACTATAAGATTATCATTATTATATTACTGTAAAAAGTCAGCAGCCCTTCATGAGAGAAAGATAATACTGTACATTTTATTTTATGTATTTTTGGGAAGATAAACTTTGTGGAACTCCAGTATGACTGTATGAAACATAAACTACAGTATGACTGTATGAAACATAAACCCATTTCAAGCTAATTGAATACAAACCTGAGGGTCGAAGCAAAAACAAATGAAAAAGTGCGGAAAGGGCAAAAAAAGGACATATCATGTATTAATTTGATCTGAACTACAAGGTGAGATATTATATGTCAGGACTATTATAAGAACTGAGCCCCCCTAACTTATTTCATTTGGATAGGGCCTCCATACACTCCACACACACACACACACACACACGTGCAGACACGCGTCCAGACGTCCTCCGTCGCGGCGTAGCGCGCTCGGTGTCGGGAGGCGGACGTTTCGGGGGGACAGGGCTACATTATACTATAGTAGCGGCTTTTATGAGACAGACAACACGCGGTTTCTCCAGTGAGAACAGCACTTCACCTGAGCCAAGAGGCAGGCGGGTGAGGAGGGAGGCAAAATGAAATAAAAGCAATACTCCAACATAACTTTTTAAATAAACATTTGCACTCCACGGACATTGTTGGCAGCGGGAGCCGGTAACCTGTCCCCATTGGTGGAACTCTACACCAGAACATTTGCGGAGTGCTGGCTCCCGTCGAGGTGATGGCTACTGGCAAGATGTGACGTGAATAGTAGCTATGTTCTGTTTATCCAAGGTAAAAGAGGAGAGAGAGAGAGGGGGGGGGGGGGGGGTCATGATGGATGAGTTTTCATGGCTTGATGCTCACACTAAAAGCCACCTTAACCTCCTCAGGAGCCATGGTGTTTAGCAAAGCCACCTTAACCTCCTCAGGAGCCATGGGCCTCTATCTTCCGACAGGCGCTATCCCTAAATAGCGCTTTGCGCACTGTTTGCGCATGCCTTAAGGCACGGAAGATAGCGTTCCGCCTTGCGCCGTCCGCCAGGTGTTCTGCCTAGTTTTGCTCCTCCGCCGAGCAGCAAAAAACAACATCCCCACCTCACGGGAGCTACCGGTACTTGTAATGATTTATACAGAAATGTAACAATGTTTCAAAGTGATATAATTGTCTGGTAGACGTGACCTCCCTGATTTCTAAGTTAACCCATTGATACCTGCGCGCGTTCTCTAGAGTGGCACTCTAAACCTACTGCACGTTTGTAAACACCCCCTGTAAACCTGACGTTTTGGGACAAGTTGCCAGAGCGGTCGGCGTTCACTAAAACCTTTATATCTCAGGCTCTGTAGCACATAGAAACATAAAATAAAAAGCATTTGAGAGCTTAACCCTTTGGCTTTTCGTATTATATTTGCCCTAATGTTATTATTATTATTTTTTATCTTTAACCCCAAAAAATAAAAATAAAAAGATTCTAACGCATTTTAAGAAATGTTAATAAAGATTACGGCAAATGTAACCCTTCCAAATAAAAAGCCACGGGTTTAAGCTCTCAAATGCTTTTTATTTCATGTTGATAGCTACTATAGAAGCTGAGGAGTTTTGTTGAACCCTTGACAATTACTGCAGCAAAAGTAACGTTAGGGATCTCCGTTTTGCAGTCGTCTTGAAATAGAAGGAAAGAGAAACAGAGAGAGGAGGGGGGGTTCCATAACAACTGATAACTCTCTCAGTCAGACTGGAGCAGCGCACACACATTTAACCCCCCCTCCTCTCTCTGTTTCTCTCTGCTTTCCTTTACCTATAAAGCGTATGTCAAATTGTGACATCGCCACTGAATATTTGGACTCTGTACATTGATCAGATGGTACATTGAGATTCAGTCCTCTGACAATACATATTGACAATGTTATGGTAATAAATATATTTTCATAAGACATCTTCCTGGACTCCTGCTTTCGATTCATTTGGTTTATATCAGCCGTTATATATACATTTAGTGGATGAGGAGTGGTTAAAATTCCATTCCCTAACAATTGACAACACATTTAACCCCCCCTCCTCTCTGTGTTTCTCTCTGCTTTCCTTTACCTATAAAGCGTACGTCAAATTGTGACATCGCCACTGAATATTTGGACTCTGTACATTGATCAGATGGTACATTGAGATTCAGTCCTCTGACAATACATATTGACAGAGAATGTTATGGTAATAAATATATTTTTAAATGTGTATGCGCTGCTCCAGTCTGACAGAGAGTTATCAGTTGTTATGGAACACGACACACTGACCAAGGTCTCAGCAAAAGGAGAGAAGTCCTCATGTCATGGTAACTCATAGCATTAATTATGTGTATGCAAATATAGCTTATTGATTAGGAAATGCCAATGGAACTTATATTTTTCTCCAACATATATATATATATATATATATATATATATATATATATATATATATATATATATATATACTGTATATATATATATATATATATATATATATATATATATATATATATATATATATATATATATATATATATATATATATATATAATTAGAACACTTCATCATGAAATAAGTGCTGGGTGCTGGAACACATGTTAGATTGATATACAGTACACAAATCAGTGGAAGAGGATTTGAGGGGATCGTTCCTTTAACACAGCAGCAGACCGTCTAGGACTAGCAGGCCACAGTAATGGGCGGCCCTGGGTGGCCCAGGTGCTGCTGACTACTGTGGAAAACACATCTTACTCTGCTCACAGCTGGCTGCACACACACACACACACGCACACACACGCACACATGTGCGCGCGCACACACACACACACACAAATTCCTGCAGCTGGGCGGACTGGGTCACAGTGAAACACCTGGAGCAGAGGAGCAGATCGACCTGGTGAACAACACCATGGAGCTGGATTGGTTTTAAACTAGGGATGTCAACGGTTAACCGTTAATCGATTAACCGTCGCTAACGTCGTTGTTCGGTTATTGCTGTCGGTCTATCAGTTAATATTAAAAATTTTTTTTTTTTTTTTTTTTTTGGTGTCTATTTACTCAATGAGCTCATGCCCAAACAAGGCGTGTCTATTTAGATGCTGAAATGTTAATGCTTTTTGTGTTAGAAATTCTAACACAAAAAGAATTTGTGTTGAAATGTTGATGCTTTTTGTTAATGCTTGTTAATGCTTTTTGTGTTAGAAATTCTAACACAAAAAGCATTAACATTTCAGCATCTAAATAGACACGCCTTGTTTGGGCATGAGCTCATTGAGTAAATAGACAAAAAAAAAAAAAAAAAAAAAAAAAAAAAAAAAAATTATATTAAAAAATTATGAATTAACCGATAGGTTAATCGATTATTAGCGTCGGTTAATCGAAAGTGAAATTAACCGAAAATTGACATCCCTATTTTAAACCATCTGTGTGTATCTATACACACATATTAAATTAATATCTGTACTGTGCTGTTGCTTTACAGTGATACAGAAAATAAATATCTCCCCACATAATATATATTCTGCATACAGTTCACATTATGTAGAATACTGCTGGATTAGTGCAGATTTTTGCAATCTGTGGACGCAATTAAGCATTTTTCAATCAAAGGTGAAACAACACAGATAGTGTATGATGATATAAAGTGGGACTTCCATGCCTGTCCCGTTCACTTCAATAGAACTGTCCCCAAAGTCTAGCCCCAATGCAACATTTGAATGCTGTGATGAGAGTGATGTCTTTTCCTTCTATATACTGTAGCACACAGAGAGGAGGCAATTGTTGCATTTCTGATCAACTATGTCATATATCATGTTATTTATGAGGGCTTTAAAACATGAATGACAGATGAATAGATCTGGGGGCTGGGGCTATTAAAATATATATATATATATATATATATATATATATTAGGGATGCTCCGATCCGCGTTTTTCACCCCCGATACCGATTCCGATATGTGGGGGTCCTGTATCGGCTGATACCGAGTACCGATCCGATACCAGTGCTTGACATTAATGGCTGTCCAGTTGCCCTTGGCAACCATTAAAAAAAATTGGCCTGTGGTTGGCAACCACATTTTAACATATAACAATAGGGACAGCAAACAGCAAAATGTGCACCCCAAAATAAACATGTTTCTAATATTCCTAAAACCCTAAATCGATATTAATAAGATGACATCACAGATCACACACAGACCAAACGGTTCAAGCTGAGAATAGCAGAACATAAACCCATTAGGAACGGCAACCTGGATTACTCCATCGCCAGGCATTACAAAGAAAAAAATCATGGTTCAACCTCCTCTCTCAAATTTATAGGAATTGAAAAAATACAACCTAATCCAAAAGGGGGTAACATAGTCAACCAACTTCTCAGACGAGAGTCCTTATGGATCCATGAGCTAAATACAATTGAACCGTTTGGCCTGAACGAAACCCAGGATTTTAGTTGTTTTCTGTAACTGTATTATTTTGTGATTGTATATTAATTCCTGTCTCTCTTCTCAGATCGGTGTCCTAGGGAGAGATGAGCCACTGAGCCACTATGCCCCCTGACACTCACCCCCTCCCCTTTAGCAATTGAGGGAGATACAGGTCCTCTACTTCTATACTAAAGTGGAGCTTAACCTTCTTTATTGCCAATTGCTGTAATTCTTATTATTGTCCTTTTCTAAATAGAATTTGAACTTATCTTTGTAATTGTTTGCATTGCTGTAAAGCTTAGATTAATGTTAGGTCCTCCCTTTCTAAATAGAATTTGAGCTTAACCTTGTAACTGTTTGCATTGATGTAACTCTCAGATTAATGTTGTGGGTCCTCCTTTTCTAAATAGAATTTGAGCTTAACCTTGCATTGCTGTAACTCTTATTGTATATGTCCTCCTATTCTTTATAGATTTTGAGCTCAACCTTCGAATGTGAAAGCGTCTGAGGAAGGGCCGGTGTGGCCCGAAACGTCACGCTGTGTTGATAATAAAAAACCTAAACGGGAGCTCCTCGGTGTGCGGATTGTTTCTTTTTCACTGTAAGTACTCTATTGATCCAGCACCCAGGCCCAGTGTGGCCTTTTTTTTGGATGTGCGTGTCCCTACCTACTTTTTGCAACCTTCGAATGTGCTCATTTCTGTAACTCTGACAGTGCTGCATATTAATGCTAGCTTAAGTCCTTGCTTTTTAACTTGAATAATATTATTATATATCGCCATTCCTTTTGTGATATTGTATTTACATATTTTTCTGCAACCTGTAAACAGAAAAAAATTGTGATTTATATATATATACTAGATCCTGTTACTACTTCGGCTCACCTGGGCCCTCATGGTTGTATGAGCAAACCTGATGAAGCTGCTACAGCGAAACGCGTTGTTTGCTGAATAAATCACAGTAAAGCTATACTTCAGTGTGCGGTGGTACCTTCTTTTGTTTTTATATATATATATATATATATATATCTCAATAGTAGTTACAGCCATGCACACACATGCACACGCACGGGGACTAGGCTTCCCCACAGTTCCATTTATCAGGCTGATAATTGGCCTCATAATAGGATTTATGTCTGATATGATGGCAGTTACAGTTACATAAAAACAGTTTGGAAAACCTGCATATAACCATCATTTTCTATACACTTAATTTGACTAAAATAACCACTAACCTATCCGGTGACTGTGTGCACACCTGCATGCAATTTCCCTCTTCAATAGAGGGTATGCACACCCACTGGAACACGCCCCCTCAATCGGGAATGAGTGTCAAAATGAGTGTCAAATTCCTCCCTGAGCAGCAGGTGTCAGTTATCTAGACTGATTACTGCATTCAAGCTCAGTCTTGCTGTGACTCAGTGGGCGTGACCCCACAGTGACTTCTGCCTCTGTGACATCCCATGCATACCCTCTATTGATAACCAGGCTCATTTATATGCGTCATGTGGTAATTGGCATTGACCATTTATGGTTGGATTGGGGCGGAGCCACATGCATCCCAGTGGGACTGCGATTGGTAACGGGGTCATTGTCTGCAGCAGGTGTGGGTACTTGTCTCCCAAAATGTCCTTAAGCAAGGGTCAGAATTTACTTAAATATTTGGCCTAATAATTAATTAATAATTGTTTACTTTAGAACCATTGTGTAATTTGCATTTTTTACATCACTGTATGACACAGTACTACATTGTAAAACACAGATTGGATCGTGTAGACAAGTTAGTCATAGTTTTAGGGATTCTAAGCACATATTGCTAAGTGACCCCTGGTCTAAAGGTTGTTTGAGAGGCTCAGAGTATTTTCCACTCTGACAAGAAGAAAATGATGGGGGAAACACTACTATACTTTGATTAAATGTTATGTGATATTAATGCTATGTAATACTACTTTGAGTTGAAACGTTCTATGAATTAAAACTATTATTATTACTATTAGTAGTAGTAGTAGTAGTAGTAGTAGTAGTAGTAGTAGTAGTAATGGCATCAAAATGGGGAAAAAATAATATCAGGACAAAATATCTGCTATCGTCTGTCAAACTCACACCCCGTCCCACAGTTTCCACAAGCACCTTCCATGCACACGCGCCACCCCCACCGCTACATACCCCCCCAGCCTCGGTGCTGTTCCTGGAAGTGAGGGCAGACTGTTGTAACAGGCTGGCACGGGGCCACACCCACTAACTGGGATGCAGACACGGTGTGGTGGAGATAGATCACACTGGTTTGGATCCTCTCCATCTGACGTGTTCGCGTGTACTCGTTCGCTGACGTGCACATGGACCAGCGAAAAACACACAGGCTAATGCATAGCAGGTATCTCTCTCTCTCTGTCTCTCTCTCTCTCTCTCTGTCTCGCTATCTCATCCACTCTTTTTTCTTTCGCTCAACGTACACCTGTTTTACTCGGATAGTTCACATGTTTTAAAGTGTGTGTGTATGTATGTATTAGGGCTGTGGCGATTCACTTATCTCCCGATTCGATACTATCACGATTCTTGGGTGCCGATTCGATTTATATTGCGATTCTTAAGTATTGCGATTCTACGATTATTGCGATTCGATATTACGATTTATTGCGATTTTTGTTAATTTTTTTCTTTTCTTTTTTCAGTTTGTTTGCTTTTTTACACTAGATTAGAACATGGTAAAAGTTGAATCATACACTAGAGACTGTATATTATATATCATGAGTAGGGCTGGGCGATATAGTTAAAAACAGGGGCGGACTGGGATCATAATTCAGGCCGGGCATTAGATACCAAGCAGGCCAGGCCGATATGGGCCAACGCGCGTGAAATTTGGGCCGTTTGAAGCCAGATTTGGGCCGTTTGAAGTCCAATTTTACAATGAGATGCACCCACTTTAACCCTGAAGTGTAATTATTACTTCAGACTAACTAATAAAGTAATAAAACCACTAGTAAACCAGTAGGCGGCGCCTGGCCTGCTGTTCAGTGAGTGGCCTGACTGCAAGCACCCAACAAAAAAAAAAAAAAAAAAAAAAAAAAAAAAATTAAATTTGCGATTATCGATTCTGGAATAAAAGATCGATCCAAAAAATCGTGACATTAAAAATCGCGATACTTAGGTGAATCGATTTTTTCCCCCACCCCTAGTATGTATATATATATATATATATATAAATAAATAAATAAATAAAATATATATATAGTATATATATACACACACACACACACACACACACACACACACAGGGCACCTGGAGACATGCTAAATAGTGTTTGCGCTGCTCTACTCTGCTCTTCTGACCACACTGTGAAGCTGACCTGGCTGTGACCCCTCCCCCTCTAAACAGCTGTGACCCCTCCCCCTCTAAACAGTGACCCCTCCCCCTCTAAACAACGCTCAGCATCATCCCGCCTCTCGCCTCGCCTCGTCTCCTTAAATAATGAACTTGTTTGTTTTGGGATTTATTTTGTATCAAGGCTGCATTTTTGTTCTTGTGTGACGTAACCCTCAATCAACACAGGTTTTGACCCCGCCCACACCACTAACCCCCCCAACCATTCCCCCCCCCACCACGTGCCCGCGCACACATGTGGATGTTTGGCTCTTGGCCCTCGGCTTGGCATGCTCACAATAATCGGGGACTCCTGTACTACAGTATGAGGAACAGCATGACTTGTGCTGAAAGAACTCTACCAATCAACAGCATCATTGGCAAGTAGCAAATAGGGCTAGATTCAAAACAAAAAAAGAACTATCCCTTTAAGACGAAACTGACTCCCAAGTACGCCGCTCTCTGCGCGTCGCGTTGAAAGGAAAACGTTCATAAATGTCTCCAGACGTCATGTTCCGCTGAGCTGCCTGCGTGTAAACACACCTGTCACACGGGACGGTCACCATGGAGACCACGACAGTGGATACACAGCTCTTCCTGGAAAACTAGAGAGAGCGAGAAAAAAACAGGTTTAGCTGGGATGAATATGATTAATAGAAATGTCAGTTTGAGGCTGAGACGCCAAGAACGGCAGAAAAAAGGCTGGGTGGTGTGTGTGTGTGTGTGTGTGTGTGTGCGTGCGTGGGTGCGTGCGTGCGTGCTCGTGCGTGCGTGTGTGTGTGTGGTCGGGGGATTGGGGAAGGGGGTTGCCGCTGCCCTTGAGCAAGGCATCCGATCCACATTTGGGTCAAAGACTGTGGCGAGCACAGGGAACACAGTAGCTCAGAGGAACACAGTAGATGAAAGGAACACAGTAGCTCAGAGGAACACAGTAGCTCAGAGGAACACAGTAGCTCAGAGGAACACAGTAGATGAAAGGAACACAGTAGCTCAGAGGAACACAGTAGCTGAGGCACCGGCCTCAATGCCCTCAAGTTTCAGCCATGGATGTCCAAAACGCAACATTTCCATTTTGAAAATACAACATACCTGCCTTAAAGGAGAATTCAGTTTGTTGACACCCAGCTTTAAATATGATGTTTACGTCACCCTGACAACTTTGGTTTGATTAGCATCAGTTTGAACTGCAACCTTAAAACGAGGAAAACAGAGCATGTGAAATGCCTGTATTTACAGGAATGTCTTGTAAATAGCTTATTTTCCGACACACAGCGGCTCATATGCTTATTATATCAGAGAGAGAACGAGATAAGAGTGATCTAACGTACCTCCGTGCCGCCAGCAGCCTACTCTGTTTGCTGTCCATCACATAGATAGCACAGCTGCCGCCATATTCCCCACTGCTGCTTATAATCCATATATGACGTTATTCCATACGGGTGGCCATCGAATTCAAATGAATCGTCTATATACTCTTAAACAGATACACACTGTATATATATATATATACAGTGAGCATATACATATACATATATATTAGGGGTGTCACAATATATCGTCCCACGAAATTTTGCGCTAGTAAAACGTCACGATATGTATCGTTGAGATGAAATCTCATATCGCGGGATTTTTTTTTTCTTTTTTTTTCCAAAAAATAGACTAAGAAACGTCTTTGTTTGTTGAAGTTCAATGTGTGGAAAGTAGGGATGGGCATCGAATTTCGAATTTTCGAATAATCGTTGTTATTATCAAGGTCGACTTTTATTATTGAAATTCGAAATTCGATTTTTTTTTTTTTTTTTTTTTTGAGTGAAATGTTGCATTGTCTCCCCTGATTCTAAGTATAGTCAAATCGCTTGGTTTGAGCAAGTAAAACAATTTTTATAAGCATTTTAAGCAAGGTTTATGGAAAAATGAATGGCGGATGAAATCCCATGAAGAGGGAGAGGGGGTGACTTTGGCACCCCTTTGGCACTCAGACCTGAGCCTACTAAATATTTAATGAACCACTCATGATTGTCAAAACTGTTTTTTATTTTCGAAAATGTCAATGTCATGTAACATCTTCTTTACTTCAGTGGTGCAATGCTTGTTTGAGCTAAAAATCCACAGCAGAAGCTTTTTATATTAATTAATAAAGCCGTAGACTTAGAATCAGGGGAGACAATGCAACATTTCACTCACAAAAAAAAAAAAAAAAAAAAAAAAAAAAATTTACATTTTTATTTTTATTTTCGAATTTCGAATTAAATTCGAATTTGGCCAGCGAATTTCGAATAGTGTTTTTGCTAGAAATGCCCATCCCTAGTGGAAAGTAGTTCAGTTGAACAAGTCTCTGAAGAGACACATGAGAAGTTATACAGGAGAGAAACCATTCAATTGAGTTTCTGGCAAAACTGTTTACTTGACAGGAAAAACTGAAGATGCATAAAAAATAGATTAAGAAAAGTCTTGTTGTTTGAGTTTGAAGAAAAACTGAAGATGCATAATGAGAATGTATACTGCTGAGAAACCTTTTAGTTCAAAGTAAATCTAAGTGACGGTGTAACTCATTCTATTTCAAGGTAAGCCTTATCTCCAATCTCATGTTTTTTCTAGTTGTTATTGTAATAACAATTTCCCACAACAGCATGTTTTGTATTTGTGCATTTCAAATAAAATACTACTTTTCCAGTCATATATTGTCATTATTCAAGTTTAAAACTAGAACGACCGCAACGCGGACTTATGCCTCCGCCATTAGTTCATTCTTGAGTCCAAGTGGATGTTGGAGCCAAATAGGAAGAAATTGCATCAAGGCGTTTCTGTGCAGAATTGGATATTTCAGCCAAATGTGAAGACATTTAGTCAATGTGTTACTGAGATATGGCGTTACCGAGCTTGAAAATGGCATTTGTTAGGTCACTGTGACCTTGACCTTTGACCTTTGATAACCAAAATGGAATCAGTTCATCCTTGAGCCTAAGTGAATGTTTAAGGCGAATCTGATGAAATTCCGTCCAGGCGTTCCTCAGACATCGCGTTAACAAGCTTGAAAATGGCGTTTGAGAGGTCACAGTGACCTTGACCTTTGACCTTTGACCACCAAAATCTAAACAGATCAACCTTGAGCCTAAGTGAATGTTTAAGGTGAATCTGATGAAATTCCGTCCAGGCATTCCTCAGATATCGCGTTAACAAGCTTGAAAATGGCGTTCGAGAGGTCACAGTGACCTTGACCTTTGACCTTTGACCACCAAAATCTAATCAGATCATCCTTGAGCCTAAGTGAATGTTTAAGGCGAATCTGATGAAATTCCATCCAGGCGTTCCTCAGATATCGCGTTAACAAGCTTGAAAATGGCGTTCGAGAGGTCACAGTGACCTTGACCTTTGACCTTTGACCACCAAAATCAAATCAGATCATCCTTGAGCCTAAGTGAATGTTTAAGGCGAATCTGATGAAATTCCGTCCAGGCGTTCCTCAGATATCGCGTTAACAAGCTTGAAAATGGCGTTCGAGAGGTCACAGTGACCTTGACCTTTGACCTTTGACCACCAAAATCTAATCAGATCATCCTTGAGCCTAAGTGAATGTTTAAGGCGAATCTGATGAAATTCCGTCCAGGCGTTCCTCAGATATGGCGTTAACAAGCTTGAAAATGGCGTTCGAGAGGTCACAGTGACCTTGACCTTTGACCACCAAAATCTAATCAGATCATCCTTGAGCCTAAGTGAATGTTTAAGGCGAATCTGATGAAATTCCGTCCAGGCGTTCCTCAGATATCGCATTAACAAGCTTGAAAATGGCGTTCGAGAGGTCACAGTGACCTTGACCTTTGACCTTTGACCACCAAAATCTAATCAGATCATCCTTGAGCCTAAGTGAATGTTTAAGGCGAATCTGATTAAATTCCGTCTAGGCGTTCCTCAGATATCGCGTTAACAAGCTTGAAAATGGCGTTCGAGAGGTCATAGTGACCTTGACCTTTGACCTTTGACCACCAAAATCTAATCAGATCATCCTTGAGCCTAAGTGAATGTTTAAGGCGAATCTGATGAAATTCCGTCAAGGCGTTCCTCAGATATGGCGTTAACAAACATCCGTACGGACGGACGGACATCCGTACGTACGGCCGTACGTACGGACGGACAACCCGGATCCATAATGCCTTCGGCCTGGCTTCGCCGGCGGAGGCATAAAAATATTGTTAAAATCGTATCGTATCGTATCGTTATCGTGAACCCAGTATCGTGATACGTATCGTATCGTGAACTGAGTGTATCGTGACACCCCTAATATATATATATATATATATATATATACATACATATATATACACATACATACATACATACATACATACATATATATATATATATATATATATATACAGTGTATATATCATGCTAAGCTACATAACAGCTAACTACAGCAACCGCGCTGGAAGTGGGGAGCTGCCGGGGCTGCAGCCCCCCCTGGTGGCGGCCTCAGCCCCTGCACCTTCCTGACGCAGCCCCCCCCAGCCCCCCCCAGCCCCACCCTCATTTGGCGAAACTTCAGTGACTGTCACAGGCATCTCTCTCTCTCTCTCTCTCTCTCTCTCTCTCTCTCTCTCTCTCTCTCTCTCTCTCTCTCTCTCTCTCTCTCTCTCTCTCTCTCTCTCTCTCTCTCTCTCTCTCTCTCTCTCTCCCCTCATTTCCCCGTGGGTGCTCTGCTCTGGGCTCTAGGCTGTGGCTGGGCGGGGTCTCTTTACATTGATTTGATAGCAAACTCCACCCACCCCAGGCCCGCTGGCGGCCCCGGGTTACAAAACGAGTTGATCAAAACATAGCCCAATCTGATTGGCTGCATGAGTCAGTGCACTCTATGTGACCCTGCTGACGTAGTGAGTAAACACACTTGCGCATTGAGCGGTATCAGAGAGAGAGTGACAGACTGACACATGTCAACACAAGTAGCCAAAACAAAATGAGGAGATTTTTGATCACAAAACCTAGTGCGTTTTCCACCACCACCGTGACGAGTAGCCTACGACTTCCAGTTCCAGGTGAGGTGTAGTGGTGTATGTTATAATGTTGGTTAAAACTTTTGATGTCTCAATCAATGTGTCTGTGTGGGTCGGTCGCTGATGCTGACGCTGTTCATGTTCCATGTTGCTGAGATGAGTGTGTGGTTCACTGCATGCTTCGGTCGCTTGTTCCTATTCTGTCGAACTGAAGTGGTGTGTGAAGTGTGTGTGTGTGTGTGTGTGTGTGTGTGTGTGTAGGTAGCTGTTAAATCTCCTATGGTGCGTTTGCGTCACTACAGCTTTATCGCTTTATCGGGGGATGGGTTGGGCGACGGGCATGCGCAAGCATGGGCACGCACTGGCACAGACAGAAATCGGCACCCCTGATTCCATTCAAGTTTTAAGACAATGTGCATTAGGCTACAAGTGCCAACTTCACGCAGCATGCTTGCACAAGGCCGCGCCGCGCAGCGCACTTTGCGTGTGCTCGCACCTCGCACGTGCACGCGCACGCACCTCACACGTGCACGCGCAAAGTGCTCGGCGCGAGCGCGCCGCGCAAGTCCGAGTATATGCTTCAGACCCCCTCGTGGGAGATAGCTTCCCGCGCGCCTGAACTACAGTCAACCTTGCAAGTCACCCGGATGTAAAAATGTTCTTCTTCTTCTTTTTCTTCTTCTTCTGTTCCACTGTATTACCAAACAGAAGAAGAAAATATACTTCCGGAGATCAATGCATGGGAAACACTGCAGTATCTCATGCAATGTGCAGGATTTACTGAGTTTGTGTCTGATCGAAGTGAGTCTCTGTGAAGCACTTCATGGCTGGCTCTGCGTGGTGCGGCACTGGAAGTTGCAGAGGTTCATCCCGGGATGACAAATGATATGATATATTTTCCCCCATGTTTTGTTCAGCTCTATTCAGGAGCCGGGTAAGCAGAAAGTGCTTCATCTGGCTTCACTGTGAATCACAGTCCTGGAGTCTCCTACCTCCAGCTGGGCCGAAGGGCGTGCGAGCTCCAGCTGCTGTGGACGAGGACGCGTGGCTGGCAGCACGCAGCCACCTCAGCGCTCATGAAGGCCTCCATTCACCTCCGCTCGCCCGCTGATCACGGGGCGAGCGAGAGAAACACCCCCTAGCTCGCCCGCTGATCACAGGGTGAGCGAGAGAAACTTCCCCCCAGCCGTTCAAAGAGAACCCCCCCCCCCCCCCCCCCGAACACATTCCTGCTCATGTGCCAGCACCAGGAGAGGAGCGACGCAAATGATGGACGCCTGCCCGTCTAGCTGTGTGTGTGTGTGTGTGTGTGTGTGTGTGTGTGTGTGTGTGTGTGTGTGTGTGTGTGTGTGTGTGTACAGTACATGCATGCGTGTGTGCACGCGTGTGTGCGTGTGTGTGTGTTTCCGAGTGCCACTATATGCCTAAAGGATGCCAGTCTTAGCTTTGACACTTCCCTGATGCATCCTGCTCTGGCGTTTCATTGGTCAAGCTTCCAACATCCCCTTCCTTCTTCCACACACACACGCGCACGCGCACACGCATACGCACACGCACACATCTGGATCCACCTACCTCCCAGTCAAAATATATTTTTCTTTATTATTATTATTATTATTATTATTGTGTTTGAATTGGAAATTTGAAACAAAACCCGAAATTGAATTAATATTTTCATCCATGTTCATTAATCATCACTGTGGTATAGGTAGGTAGCCTATGTGAATGGCTTTTTTTTTTTACATGCAATCCAATATGCCTATTTATTTTTAGCTTGTTAGAAATAGGACAGCTTGTACAGCAAAGGACTGTAAGAGTGCAGTAGTGTGTGTGTTTTAACATATTCATCTCATGAAGGAGGAAATGTGTCTCTCGCTTTGTGTGTGTGCGTGTGTGCATGCATCGTGTGTGTGTGTGTGTGTGCGCGTGCATGTGTGTGTGTGTGTGTGTGTGTGTGTGCGTGCATGTGTGTGCGCATGCGTGCATGTGTGTGTGTGTGTGTGCATGTGTGTGTGTGTGTGCGTGTGTGTCTGTGTGTGAGCACGCACATGTAGCCCTCTCTGGTTACAGTAGCCAGGCTGTCTTAGATCAGGTGGGTCTCGTGTTTATAGCCCCTCCGTCACTCTTCCAGGTAGATGACGCTGTCATCTCCCCTCCAGAGTCCCTTATGTCCATAGACTTCCACGCCACTCTTGCCCCCAAGCTGCTAAATCAGCGATACGCACGTATTCACAAGTGTCACAGAAACATGTCAAAGCCACCTACTAGTGCAGAAGGGTTCATTGCTTCTCCACTGAGGGGCTTGAAAGCTCATACATGCCTCTGTTTATCCGAATTCTGTGCTGGTGACATTTCGACCAGGGGGGGTCGCTGTGATGGCTGGGAGCCATTGGGATTATCATTTTATTCATGCTAGTAGGTGGTCTTAGGACTTTGCGGCATGCTGGCGATAGTAGGCAAGCATTTTGCGTGGACACGCGTGGTTTGGCAGGGCGAGTGCAAAAGGACACTTGCAGGAGGCAGACGATAGCATAAGATGCAGAGAAGAGGTGCGTGGTTTGGCCTGGGCCACGCCTACACCTGCATGTGTCTGCGCTTAGATCCCGGCGCAAAACTGAATGGTGGAGGCAGACGATAGCATAAGACGCAGAGAAGATAGCATAAGAGGTGCGCAAACTGGTGCGCAAACGATAGCGCCTGTACGACGATAGGGCCCTCAGACTTTTAGTCGACTAAAACAGCATGAGGTTGACTAAATATGATAAAAACTAACAAGGGCATTTGACACATGTATAAGACTGAGACT
>NC_139626.1:12673571-12771071 GCF_964638095.1 Poromitra crassiceps | reverse complement strand
AGCGCTCACAGGTTCATGGAAACCACACCGTGTCACACACTGTTCAACACAGCACAGGACATCCCAACATTATCCACTAACTGCTTGTAAAAGCCACACACACACACACACACACACACACACACACACCACATAATGATGGCTAATGTCTTTCTGTCAAGTAGGAGCTAAGCCTGTGAATGGAACATGAAAGGCCCCGGCTTCGCTGTCCCTGCAGTCCGGTGCCAGGATCCAGCCTGGGCTGGCAGAGGGCTGGAGGTCTGCAGACTGTCTATCTGAGTCCACCTCCCCTCCAAACCACACACTGCAAAACCAGCCGCGTCTTACAGGCTGCTCCTCCTGATTATACACATGTACAGTACCTTCATATAGAGGGGTTTCCTTCCAAAATGTGATATTCACCATTTGGAAAAAGTAACACCTACACTGGCAAAAATGATTGATAGCACAAACTTTAAATAAATGATCTACTTTGGAAAAGATACAAGGTAATCTGGGTTCTTGGTGGACAAACTTTACAGAGTAAACTTCTCTATTTTACACATGTTGAATGCAGAACACAGTATACGTAGCAATGAAAGCCTTTGACTGTTCCTGCAAAGCTGCATGTGAAATAAGTCTTTAACACAAAGAAATCAATTCATTTGAATCACACAAGTATGGAAGGTTCATTATACTAGTGATAAGCGATCAGATTACCGTAAATTCCGGACTATAAGGCGCACCGGTGTATAAGCCGCACCTGCAGAGTTGACTGTTTTTTACATATATAAGCCGCACCGGTCTATAAGCCGCGGGTGTTTTGATGTTTAATTACCATATGTAAGGCTTCGTGCACAGAGGGGATTGTCGGGAAAGAGATGGCTGTTTGGGGAAGCTCCCATTTATTAACATTTCAACAAAACAAAAGTCAGGTCACTAATCCCCAGACAAAATCACACATTGTGAGATGCTTAAAAATCACCATCGGCGGGAGCTTTACTCCAGATGCTGTGCAGCCAAGAACACAAGTGAAATTCGTTCTCTCGTGACCTGTGGTTCTCAACGTGATGGACGATTCACCTTTCTTGTTAACAGTCCTAGTGAGAGGCAGGTCGAACGTCAAAGGCACTTCATCCATATTTATGATCTGCTCCGGTCCGATGGAATATTCCTTGATCTTTCTTTGTGTGAATTCGCCGAAGTTTGTAATTTTCTCCTGGTAGTCGGGAGGGGGTTGCTGACACAGTCGTCCGCGCCCTGACGGACAGTCCCTTTCGTCTCGGGTTTGTGCATGATCCTTTGCTGCTGCTGCTGTTGTTGTTGTTCCTGTCTCGCTACTGTCTCAGACATGGCTTTCAGGCTCAATCGCCGCCATCGTCGTAACACAGCCAGTTCTCCATCTTTTGAAGCATGATGTTAGATTACAACGAGCTAGTTGTGTGGCTTAGCCTTCCAAAATGTTGCTGTTAGTTTTTTAGAATGTAATACATAGAATTGGGAATGTTACATTCAATTTCATTCAGACTGTCTTTCAGGCTCAATCGCTGCCTTTTTCCCCCCGGAGCGAGGGAGGAGGGAGGGTGTTTTACCGTAGTGGCTGAGAGAGAGTAGTGGCACAGTGCTCCAATCAGGTCGCGAGGCACATTTTTTGCAACATCATCCAATCAGGGTCTCGCTCTCATAATGTCTGTCTTGCTCTCGTTCTGCCTCATACCAACATCCATAGATTTTGGAGGTTCCCGAGTGGCCGTTTGCTGGAAAAATCCATAGATAAGCCGCACCGTTATATAAGCCGCAGGGGGCAAAAAAGGCCAAAAAACGGGAAAAAAGCCGCGGCTTATAGTCCGGAATTTACGGTACTTACGGCACACAACATTTTAGAGCATGCAATCATCAATGAAAATCAGCTGACATGAATTAATTAACAGTTTTGCCAGTTAATTGGATCAGAAACCTCAAAGTTGGCTTCTTAATGACAGACCTCAGAATGCCTTCATTGGCCAATCAGAATTGCGTATTCAGCAAAGCTGTGTAATAACTGCTCACAGCAGAATGCTTAGAATGATGCCATTTATGATCTGACAGAGGGAGAATGCATTTACAACAACAACAACAACAACAACAACAACAACAACAACAACAACAACAACAACAACTCTTCCCCGTGGGTAGCATGTCTGTCTGGTCCCACTGTCATTACTCTGTATTATCTTCTAGTTCAGTTTTGTGAGTCTCACTGCTTGTGTGGCATTGCTCTCGTACCCAAAACCAACACACGCATCATCATGCATACATACATACACACACACACACACACACACACACACACATATACACATACATACATACACACATATACACATACATACATACATACATACATACACACATACACACATACATACACACACACACGCACACAAAACGTCCGCCTTTCCTTAACGACCCGTCAGTGTTTCCCTGCTGTGCTGAACGTCATTTAAAATAACGAATATATCCTATAAAATCCAGCAGCAGTAGCCTGCCTGGGTTTACGCAAATAATTAGCCGCAGGCACACAGGATTATACAGAGAGAGAAATATGACGTGCCAGAATACATGGTACAGAGCAAAGGTAATGACTACATGTTGTGAGCACTGTGTGTGCAGTAAACAACAGAGGAGAGCACTGTGTGTGTGGTAAACAACAGACGAGAGCACTGTGTGTGCAGTAAACAACAGAGGATAGCGCTGTGTGTGCAGTAAACAACAGACGAGAGCACTGTGTGTGCAGTAAACAACAGATGAGAGTGCTGTGTGTGCAGTAAACAACAGAGGATAGCGCTGTGTGTGCAGTAAACAACAGAGGATAGCGCTGTGTGTGCAGTAAACAACAGATGAGAGTGCTGTGTGTGCAGTAAACAACAGATGAGAGTGCTGTGTGTGCAGTAAACAACAGATGAGAGTGCTGTGTGTGCAGTAAACAACAGACGAGAGCGCTGTGTGTGTGGTAAACAACAGACGAGAGGGCTGTGTGTGCAGTAAACAACAGACGAGAGTGCTGTGTGTGCAGTAAACAACAGACGAGAGCGCTGTGTGTGTGGTAAACAACAGACGAGAGGGCTGTGTGTGCAGTAAACAACAGACGAGAGCGCTGTGTGTGTGGTAAACAACAGACGAGAGGGCTGTGTGTGCAGTAAACAACAGAGGAGAGCGCTGTGTGTGCAGTAAACAACAGACAAGAGCACTGTGTGTGTGGTAAACAACAGACGAGAGGGCTGTGTGTGCAGTAAACAACAGAGGAGAGCGCTGTGTGTGCAGTAAACAACAGATGAGAGCGCTGTGTGTGTGGTAAACAACAGACGAGAGGGCTGTGTGTGCAGTAAACAACAGACGAGAGCGCTGTGTGTGTGGTAAACAACAGACGAGAGGGCTGTGTGTGCAGTAAACAACAGAGGAGAGCGCTGTGTGTGCAGTAAACAACAGACAAGAGCACTGTGTGTGCAGTAAACAACAGACGAGAGCGCTGTGTGTGTGGTAAACAACAGACGAGAGCGCTGTGTGTGCGGTATACTGTACAACAGACGAGATCGCTGTGTGTGCGGTAAACAACAGACAATATGGCTGTGTGTGCGGTAGACAACAGACAATATGGCTGTGTGTGCGGTAGACAACAGACGAGAACGCTGTGTCTGCGGTAAACAACATACGAGAGTGCTGTGTGTGCGGTAAACAACAAGAGGGCTTTAATTCTGGAAAGAAAACAAAACCGTTCTTTCTCACAACACTCAATCCCTCCTTCATCTCTCTCTCTCTATCTTCTCGAGCCTTCACCCTAAAGGCAGGGTGTTTCTGCCTAACACACCCAGTGGGCTGATTTGTGGCACGGTGGTGCAGTGGTAGCGCTGTCGCTTCACAGCAAGAAGGATGGGTTTGATTCCCGCCTGGGACGCTATTGGCACTGCGTCTATTAGTCAGGTTCAGTAGGTTTTGTTCAAATTTTTGGGTAATTTGGAAAACTAGACTTTTTTCGGAATCGTCAGAGTATGGAAAACCAACATTGGCATTTGCACAGACACTTGCATGGCTGCCATTTTGGATTCTCAAAATGTCCACTGTAAAAAAAAATTTTTTTTTTGCACTATCTGGGCTTCCAGTGGCATAATTGAGCATAATTAGACCTTTAGTCATAACCTGTAATAACACCAGTCATCCATTGATCATAATGATCTATTTAATAGGCATGATGGAGAGAGGGACAAGGGCGAGGTTGGACTGGGCCAGGGTATGGCTCATACAGAAATAGGGGAAAACACGAGTGTTGAAGTGACAGCACAAATCCATACAGGACGCACACGCACACGCACACGCACACATTCTCACACTCACACACACACACACTCTCACACACACACTCACACACACACAGAAGTGCACGTATTGGAAAAACAGCCATGACATCACCGTCACTCTACCTACCGTTGACATGCTCCTGTTCATGGGCAGACGGCTGCTGCGTGCCACCAGCACATAAACACACACTCTCACGTACCCCGCCCTCACACACACACACACACACACACACGCACACTCTCCACCCCATACACACCCATGCCACCACCACACCCACCCAACACCACAAGCTTGCCCCACAAAAACACACGCATGCACGCATACGGACACACCTACTGCCACCTTTAAGCTTATTTGTGTGTGTGTGTGTGTGTGTGTGTGTGTGTGTGTATGTGTGTGCGTTTGCGTGTGTGTGTGTGTGCGCGCGCGCGTCAGGGTAGGAAATTAACTTTTTTAAACAAGGGCTATTTTTGCGCCTGTGAAATATATTTCGGGGGCATTTTGGATCATTTCCAGGGCAATTTTATCAAATGTTGGGAAATACCTTATTGCACCTATGTAAATTGTAAAATAGCAACGTTTGTGGAGCAACGTTGCTATGTTACAATTTCGGCTCCGAAATTGTAAAAAGGTAACGTACGTTTCTACAGGGGTGGGCGTGGTTTATGGAGATTTTCCGTTTCTAACCCCTCCTCCCCCTACCCTAACCCTAACCCTAAGATCTCAGAACGTTACCATTTTACAATTTTCGAGTCGAAATTGTAACATAGCAATGTTGGTCCAAAACGTTGCTATGTTACAATTTTCTGTGAGACTGTGTTGGTAGCATGACAGACCAATCAATGACTCTTATCCAAGCATATTTAATTAATAAACCAAATAATCAAAAATTTAATTTAATTAATAAACAATCACAGTTAAATATGCCCATTTCCTCTCTCAATAACACTGTTGATTGTCTGGCATGTTATTAATGTACTTGGCAAAAACATGAGTGAACTAGCTGGGTAAATAATAATCACTGAGGTAAATAACGCTAGTAGGAGGAGGGGCGGGGGTTGTACGGATGCCTAGTTGACCATTTTCAAGTCACGCTTTGCAAATACAGAATAATGTTAAAATACAGGAAGTGTTCAACTCTTTATCTTATGGGGGCATTTAAAAGCCCCCGTCATCAGAATTCCAAGGGCAATTCTAGATTTTTTTAGGGGCATTTTGCCCAGAGCCCCCGCTAATTTCCTACCCTGGCGTGTGTACGTGTGTGTGTGCGCGTGCTCGTGTGTGGAGTGGATGGAAATGTTCATTGGTTCAGAGGTGTCACCTTCCAGACTGGCGTCACACGTTTGCTCTCCTGACATTTACTGGAGGTTTCCTACTTGTTTCCGCCCCCCCCCCCCCCTCTCTCTCCTTCTCTCCCACTCTCTTTCTCTCCCCCCCTCTCTCTCTCCTTCTCTCCCCCCCTCTCTCTCTCCTTCTCCCCCGCTCTCTCTCCTTCTCCCCCACTCTCTTTCTCCTTCTCCCCCGCTCTCTCTCCTTCTCTCCCACTCTCTCTCTAACACTTTCTCTTTCTCTCTTTTTCATTCTTGTCTTCTCTTATTCTCTCAGTTTTTGCTTCACTGCGTTTTCTCTTTTCTCTCCCTTGATCTCAGGAAAGTAGTTCCATAGCAGCCAAATAGTCCCTGACGTAATGACGTAATGACAAATTTGTTCCCATTTGAATTGTATTTGGTACAGTCTGACCTTTCGTGGTAACTGACAGTTAGCTCTTTTTAAAATTGAATGTCTTTGTGATGTTTTTCTCTTTCTTTTCTTTTTTACCTTACAATTGATCTAATATTATCTTGCAAGGCTGAACTATGACTAGGGATGTCAACGGTTAACCGTTAATCGATTAACCGTCGCTAACGTCGTTGTTCGGTTATTGCTGTCGGTCTATCAGTTAATATTAAAAAAAAAAAAAAAAAAAAAAAAAAAAATTGGTCTATTTACTCAATGAGCTCATGCCCAAACAAGGCGTGTCTATTTAGATGCTGAAATGTTAATGCTTTTTGTGTTAGAAATTCTAACACAAAAAGAATTTGTGTTGAAATGTTGATGCTTTTTGTTAATGCTTGTTAACTCATTGAGTGCCAGCCACTTTTGGAGAACGGACGCTCCCAGTGCCAGAGTTTTCAGAGCGTTTTCAGTGATTTCTCGAGGCCCACAGAATATTGTGTGATATTACTATGGGAACGCACAAAAAGGTGTGGACCAAAGCAACTCAGCAGGCAACTGTAATATCAAAGCAAAAAATGAGCTGCTTAGAGTTTTAAAGGTAAATCAATTTAATAAGAAGTAATTTGTACCTGCGTACTTCACAGTTAACAGACAGTGTACATCTTCAAATAGGTGATACGGGCAAGACACAAACGCAACGCGTTTCAACCGTTGGTTTTCATCAGGCTGTATGGGAGGGCGTCGGCCACCGCACCAGGTTAAATAGAGAACATAGCCTACGTGGCACAGGTAGTGTGGAGTGACGTGAAGGGGGCAGAGCCCTGACGTCAGAGGAAATGGTCTGCTCTACTAGGGTAGACAGAACTAGCAGAGATTCATACATGATGATATATTACACAAATACAAATGCAAAAATAGGCTACATGTCACATCAATAATGCTGTAGGAAAATACAGGTCCTATCATGTTGATGTTGATGCCAAACATAACAGCAAAATCACGCAAGGATATGATGTAGGAATCACACAGAGTAATGCATCTAATTAATGAATAATATAAATATAAATATAGCATAACAGTAGGCATTCCAATAATACAGACTTCAAGATCTCCCTAAATAAAGCAAGCAAGGTCCAGCTCCTCATTGAGTCCGTTAGGAGCGGAGGTATCCAGCCTGTGGATCCAGTGCGCTTCGCGCTGGAGAAGCGTCCTGTCTAGGTCGCCACCCCTCGGGTGGGGTTTGACAACGTCTATGGCCCAGAAGCGGAGGTCTGAGACACTATGGTCGTGTCGAATAAAGTGATCAACGATAGGGGCCTTGGTGTCCTGGCGCCGGAGCGCGCTCTTGTGCTCCGTGATCCGTGTGCGTAACGGACGCAAGGTCTTCCCGATATACCAGAGCGGGCAGGGGCAAGAGATGGCATACACCACTCCCTGCGAGGCGCAGGTGGTAAGGTGTTTGAGATGGACGGTGTGTCCGTTGGGGAAAGTGAGTGTTTTAGCCTTGGTGGTCTGTGGGCAGCAAGCGCAGTGTCCGCACGGGAAATGACCTATAGGGGGAGGACGGGAATCGATCGTGGTTTGTGTTATTATGTTGGGGGTGACAAGCGTCTTGACTAGACAGTCCCTAATGTTCTGATTTCGGGAGAAGGCGATCCTGGGGGGTGTGGCGAAGACATCATGGACCTGTAGCACTCTCCAGAATTTGAGCAGGCTCCGCTTGATTCTGTTGGCCAAGGGGGAGTACTGCAGGGTCGCTGTCACCCTAGGCGAGGGGGGGTCTGATGATCTGGGCTGGAGCAGGATGTCACGGTGGGAGTGTAGTGCGCGTTTGTACGCATGTGAGATGGGTCTCCGCCCATATCCACGCTCCTGAAACCTCAATTTCATCTGTGTGGCTTTATCCAAGAAGTCACATTTGTCGCTGCATAATCTCCGGAGGCGCATGAATTGGCCTGTGGGGAGGTTATCTTTTAGATGTGAGGGGTGGTAGCTGGAGGCATGGAGCAGGGTATTTCTGTCCGTGGGTTTTCGATAGATGGATGAATGTAGTTTGTTTTGCTGTTTGTATACAGTGACATCCAGGAAATTGATTCGATCTGGGTGGTGATCAATGGTAAACCGGAGGTGTGGATTCCAGGTGTTGAGGAGTGTATGGAACTCCAACAGGGTGGTGGCACTACACTCCCACCGTGACATCCTGCTCCAGCCCAGATCATCAGACCCCCCTCGCCTAGGGTGACAGCGACCCTGCAGTACTCCCCCTTGGCCAACAGAATCAAGCGGAGCCTGCTCAAATTCTGGAGAGTGCTACAGGTCCATGATGTCTTCGCCACACCCCCCAGGATCGCCTTCTCCCGAAATCAGAACATTAGGGACTGTCTAGTCAAGACGCTTGTCACCCCCAACATAATAACACAAACCACGATCGATTCCCGTCCTCCCCCTATAGGTCATTTCCCGTGCGGACACTGCGCTTGCTGCCCACAGACCACCAAGGCTAAAACACTCACTTTCCCCAACGGACACACCGTCCATCTCAAACACCTTACCACCTGCGCCTCGCAGGGAGTGGTGTATGCCATCTCTTGCCCCTGCCCGCTCTGGTATATCGGGAAGACCTTGCGTCCGTTACGCACACGGATCACGGAGCACAAGAGCGCGCTCCGGCGCCAGGACACCAAGGCCCCTATCGTTGATCACTTTATTCGACACGACCATAGTGTCTCAGACCTCCGCTTCTGGGCCATAGACGTTGTCAAACCCCACCCGAGGGGTGGCGACCTAGACAGGACGCTTCTCCAGCGCGAAGCGCACTGGATCCACAGGCTGGATACCTCCGCTCCTAACGGACTCAATGAGGAGCTGGACCTTGCTTGCTTTATTTAGGGAGATCTTGAAGTCTGTATTATTGGAATGCCTACTGTTATGCTATATTTATATTTATATTATTCATTAATTAGATGCATTACTCTGTGTGATTCCTACATCATATCCTTGCGTGATTTTGCTGTTATGTTTGGCATCAACATCAACATGATAGGACCTGTATTTTCCTACAGCATTATTGATGTGACATGTAGCCTATTTTTGCATTTGTATTTGTGTAATATATCATCATGTATGAATCTCTGCTAGTTCTGTCTACCCTAGTAGAGCAGACCATTTCCTCTGACGTCAGGGCTCTGCCCCCTTCACGTCACTCCACACTACCTGTGCCACGTAGGCTATGTTCTCTATTTAACCTGGTGCGGTGGCCGACGCCCTCCCATACAGCCTGATGAAAACCAACGGTTGAAACGCGTTGCGTTTGTGTCTTGCCCGTATCACCTATTTGAAGATGTACACTGTCTGTTAACTGTGAAGTACGCAGGTACAAATTACTTCTTATTAAATTGATTTACCTTTAAAACTCTAAGCAGCTCATTTTTTGCTGTGATATTACTATGTAAACACAGAACACGCAAAAAGAACAAGGAGACTCTATTGTATCATCAGCAAAAAAAAGTTTATTGATACCATTTTCCGTTCTTTAGTTATGAGCCGGAGAAGATAGGTTGTTTTCAGCGTTTTCAGGCATTTCAAATTATAAGCTGAGATATTCAGCCTTTTGTGAAATGCAGCATTTCAAGCACATTCACTGACTCTAGGTAATATTTTCTGATGTAGTGATGTGGTGTAGTTGTGTCCTGCCCTGCGTGCCCCAACCCCCTCCCCCCCCCTCAGCTGAAAACTCCTCCCCACACTAGTAACACACAGCCTCACGCATGCAGCGTCTATTTTCGGAGTGCTTTTGGTGCGCCGCCTCCCAGGCAGCGCAACATGGAGAAGCCACACGCGGACTGCAGTAAAAGGTTTGGCTTTTCATTGTCGGCTGCTGCTTTTCTAGCGGCTAATCGTGTGGAGAAACTATGCTGACAGATAGACAGAGGCAGAAGGGCTCAGTTGTGTGCGCGGATTGACTGTGTTCGCAGCCCCCGTCAGTTGCAGCCAGAACAATCTACATGGCTCTGGGCTGCAGCATGAGCGGGTTCACTTTGATCACGGCTATTTCAGGCTGTGTATTCCTGACATTTCTGTAATCTGGAGAGCACTGTCGCCACCTAAGGGTTCTGTGAAATAGGTTATTGTTAGGGTTTGAAGAAGTGTTTTTCATATTTGCTTAATCATGTTTTATCTGTTGGCTGTTTTCTGCCACTCTGCTGACTGAACGGTTTACTGCACTGTGACCTATATATTTTACAGCTTGTGCAGGAATGGAACAGTCATGTGTGTGTCTCTGTCAAAATGAGATGACCTATGCAAAACGGATGTTCACTTGTGTTTGCTGTGCTTTAAAATGAGGAAGTCTTCATCTAACGTTGCAGAATAACAGCTCGCGCAGTCAGCGTTCAGTCCAACCGTTGTTGATGTGTGTTGAAATTATGCATACGTGTACTATCTGATAAACAGGAACTGGGAGGATCATTTCTTCATGTTGCTTCATGTGTAACCACGAGTTATAGTAAATAAAAGACTAAGCACGGAGCGAGGAGAGCAGAAGTGTTTTGGAGACGGGCAGAGGTGCCGCTCGACACTGTCTCCTTGTTCAGCAAGTAAAACTGAGAACTCGAGTCCTGTCTATCTTTGAGTCTGAGTGGGTTTACGATCTTGGTAAAAGAGCCTGGGGAAGCTTGTCTTACAACCAAGCGCTTCATCTGGTAAAAATATCCCCTACAGTTATAGACCTCCAATAGCTACAATAGTTGTACAGGAAATGCGGAAGGCTTTGATCGACGTCCCACCGTCAAAAAACGCAATTGACGAACATGTCCGTCCTTGGCACTCTACGTTACTATTTGAAATGACGAACATGTTCGTCCATGGCACTCAATGAGTTAATGCTTTTTGTGTTAGAAATTCTAACACATTAAGCATTAACATTTCAGCATCTAAATAGACACGCCTTGTTTGGGCATGAGCTCATTGAGTAAATAGACACTTTTTTTTTTTTTTTTTTTTTTTTAAATATTAAAAAATTATGAATTAACCGATAGGTTAATCGATTATTAGCGTCGGTTAATCGAAAGCGAAATTAACCGAAAATTGACATCCCTAACTATGACGTAAGAAAATCACAGCTTTTGTATCATATATTATATTATACAACTCCTTTTGCTACAACAATGATTATAACAATATCAGTCGTCTGACTCACTCAAATCCATCATAAATCACTGATGATCTCATGTATAAGCCTTTTCTTTTTCTGGGTTTTTTCTGTGATGGTAAATCACTAGTCGTTTAATATTCCTATGTGGACTTACAGTGTAGTATCACTATAATATGTTTCTATAGGCTAGTTAAGTAGACAATACCCAGCTAAATAAATAGCATTACTACACCATGGGAAAAACCATATCACACAAACCATTAATCAAATGATAGTCGAGGGGATATTTTAAGTTTACAAGTCTTAGAATTATATGAATATGACGCGAGTTTCAGTTAGCTTTGCACAAAAACAGCTGCTAGAAATACTTTTTTCTTTTATACTTTATTACATTTCAGGGCCTGTACTTTTTACTTTTGCTTAAGTAAAGTAAGTTAAGTTAAAGGAGAACTTACCCCCAAAACACTTTTTTTCAGCTTTTAACCAATATATATGACTTTGGGGGTGATGTGTGAAGAATGCTGGTCAAAATTTCCACATTTGTGAGCAAACTGTTGCCATTTTACCATTTGTATCATTTTTCAGCAGCATACCTGGCATAAGCGCCCTCTATGGGTGGAACACACACTTTTTTTTTTGCCCTAAAATGAATGGGATATTTGATACGTCGTGACGTCACGATGAACCAAAGACTATGGGATTTCAAGATAGTTACTCCCCTCCTCCCCCTGTACCCTTTCGGCTCCTCACAACTCCAAGCCTATTCCCATGATGTCACTTGACCTGTTAATCACCTGTTAATTGATTACAATCACAACATCCTACTGACTGACAACGTCCTCCTGCCTCACAACGTCCTCCTGACTCACAACATCCTCCTGACTCACAACGTCCTCCTGCCTCACAACGTCCTCCTGACTCACAACGTCCTCCTGACTCACAACGTCCTCCTGACTCACAACGTCCTCCTGCCTCACAACGTCCTCCTGCCTCACAACATCCTCCTGCCTCACACCGTCCTCCTGCCTCACAACGTCCTCCTGCCTCACAACGTCCTCCTGCCTCACAACATCCCATCCTGCCTCACAACGTCCTCCTGACTCACAACGTCCTCCTGACTCACAACGTCCTCCTGACTCACAACGTCCTCCTGCCTCACAACGTCCTCCTGACTCACAACGTCCTCCTGCCTCACAACGTCCTCCTGCCTCACAACGTCCTCCTACCTCACAACATCCCATCCTGCCTCACAACGTCCTCCTGCCTCACAACGTCCTCCTGACTCACAACGTCCTCCTACCTCACAACATCCCATCCTGCCTCACAACGTCCTCCTGCCTCACAACATCCTCCTGACTCACAACGTCCTCCTGCCTCACAACGTCCTCCTGCCTCACAACATCCCATCCTGCCTCACAACGTCCTCCTGACTCACAACGTCCTCCTGACTCACTACGTCCTCCTGACTCACAACGTCCTCCTGCCTCACAACGTCCTCCTGCCTCACAACGTCCTCCTGACTCACAACGTCCTCCTGCCTCACAACGTCCTCCTGCCTCACAACGTCCTCCTGCCTCACAACGTCCTCCTGCCTCACAACGTCCTCCTGCCTCACAACGTCCTCCTGACTCACAACATCCTCCTGCCTCACAACGTCCTCCTGCCTCACAACATCCTCCTGCCTCACAACATCCCATCCTGCCTCACAACGTCCTCCTGACTCACAACATCCTCCTGCCTCACAACGTCCTCCTGCCTCACAACGTCCTCCTGCCTCACAACGTCCTCCTGCCTCACAACGTCCTCCTGACTCACAACGTCCTCCTGACTCACAACGTCCTCCTGACTCACAACGTCCTCCTGACTCACAACATCCTCCTGCCTCACAACGTCCTCCTGCCTCACAACGTCCTCCTGCCTCACAACATCCCATCCTGCCTCACAACGTCCTCCTGCCTCACAACGTCCTCCTGCCTCACAACATCCCATCCTGCCTCACAACGTCCTCCTGCCTCACAACGTCCTCCTACCTCACAACATCCCATCCTGCCTCACAACGTCCTCCTGCCTCACAACATCCTCCTGACTCACAACGTCCTCCTGCCTCACAACGTCCTCCTGCCTCACAACATCCCATCCTGCCTCACAACGTCCTCCTGACTCACAACGTCCTCCTGACTCACTACGTCCTCCTGACTCACAACGTCCTCCTGCCTCACAACGTCCTCCTGCCTCACAACGTCCTCCTGACTCACAACGTCCTCCTGCCTCACAACGTCCTCCTGCCTCACAACGTCCTCCTGCCTCACAACGTCCTCCTGCCTCACAACGTCCTCCTGCCTCACAACGTCCTCCTGCCTCACAACGTCCTCCTGACTCACAACGTCCTCCTGACTCACAACATCCTCCTGCCTCACAACGTCCTCCTGCCTCACAACGTCCTCCTGCCTCACAACATCCCATCCTGCCTCACAACGTCCTCCTGACTCACAACGTCCTCCTGACTCACAACGTCCTCCTGACTCACAACATCCTCCTGCCTCACAACGTCCTCCTGACTCACAACGTCCTCCTGCCTCACAACGTCCTCCTGACTCACAACGTCCTCCTGACTCACAACGTCCTCCTGCCTCACAACGTCCTCCTGCCTCACAACGTTTCAAGATGGTAGAAGGAGATAGAAGAAGCTGCAATGGCCAGGAGAGATTGACGCAAATATCAACCTATCCCTTTGGTTTGATGATGATGATGATGAGTGAGTGTGTGTGTGTGTGTGTGTGACTGTGTGTGTGTGTGAGAGAGAGAGAGAGAGAGAGAGAGAGAGAGAGAGAGAGAGAGAGAGAGAGAGAGAGAGAGAGAGAGAGTGTGTGTGTGTCTTGGACGCAGATGAATGAATTAGAATGTAAGAAGCTGTCTGACAGCGTGTCTTAAAGCTGAGCTCTTGTTTCACAGTGTGAGATCAGCTGTAAGCCCCCGCAGACGCAGACTAAACACAGCGCCTGTTACGCCTCTCCCTGGGGATTTAACAAGAGCCGTGACCCTACACGACTCTTCTTCTTCCTCCTCAAGAGCGTGACCCTACACGACTCTTCTTCTTCCTCCTCAAGAGCGTGACCCTACACGACTCTTCCTCTTCCTCCTCAAGAGCGTGACCCTACACGACTCTTCCTCTTCCTCCTCAAGAGCCGTGACCCTACACGACTCTTCTTCTTCCTCCTCAAGAGCCGTGACCCTACACGACTCTTCTTCTTCCTCCTCAAGAGCGTGACCCTACACGACTCTTCTTCTTCCTCCTCAAGAGCCGTGACCCTACACGACTCTTCTTCTTCCTCCTCAAGAGCGTGACCCTACATGACTCTTCCTCTTCCTCCTTAAGAGCCGTGACCCTACACGACTCTTCTTCTTCCTCCTCAAGAGCCGTGACCCTACACGACTCTTCTTCTTCCTCCTCAAGAGCCGTGACCCTACACGACTCTTCTTCTTCCTCCTCAAGAGCCGTGACCCTACACGACTCTTCTTCTTCCTCCTCAAGAGCCGTGACCCTACACGACTCTTCCTCTTCCTCCTCAAGAGCGTGACCCTACACGACTCTTCCTCTTCCTCCTCAAGAGGGTGACCCCACACGCCTCTTCTTCTTCTTCTTCTTCAGGTGCCTTGCGTGTTGCATGCTTGGGCAGTCATGGCTTCCCACATCGAACGTTCCCTCGCAGCCTTAGTGATGTCTCGTATATTTAGGGCTGTTAGTTCTTTCACCTCGTCCAGATACTTTCTTCTTCATCTTCCTAGCTCTTCCACATTTCCCAGGCATACGGCCTTCTAATGTAAGGCATTTTATCTCTCCCTTCCTGATGACATGGTCCAGGAATTTAAGTTTCCTCCAAAAAGAACTTCACATGGTGGAAATGTGACATCTTATTTGTTTGATATTTCCATTAGAAATATTTGATAATAAATATAAAACTGATATTTCCATAGGAGCTCAATGCCCAAATGACAGTGAAGATGGTTGTGGACTACAATAAGAACGCAGCCCCACCTTCCCCATCAGTCTAAGTGATTCCCCAGTCAACACTGTGGAGTCCTTTCACTTCCTGGGCTCAACAATCAGCTGGGACATGAAATGGGAGTCGAACATCAGAGCTCTGACCAAGAAGGCACAACAGAGGATATACTTTCTTCTGCGGCTGAGGATGTTCAAGGTGCCAAAGGCAGCGCTGGCACTCTTCTACACCTCCACCGTCAAGTCCATCCTCACCTCCTTCATCACCGTCTGGTATGCTGCTGCTGCCTGCAAGGACTTCTCCAGGCTGCAGCGCATCATCCGCCAAGCTGAAAATGTGGTCGGGTGTAGCCTGCCAGCCATTCAGGGCCTACACACTGCCAGGATGCTAAAGCGGTCTCAGAACATTATGGCCGACCCCATCCATCCAGGTCATAAACTCTTCAGAGTCCATTTAATTGCTCAGTCTGTGGTAAAGGTTTTGGTCATAAAGGATACTTAATGAAGTATGCAGTTGGAGTCAGAGGTTCATGAGTCTTTGTTTTATATTTTTATATATTTCATATATATATATATATATTTATTATATATTGTTTTATACGAGGGATCAGCGTGACATCACGACACCACAAAACACCCGGAAGAAACGAACGTTAATATCTCAAAAACTATACATGGCATCGCTTATATTTTGACATTCTGAGTGAGAGCAGAAGTACAGTAGCTCAAGAGTTTGATGTATAATATATGCATGTTGTGTCAAAGTTGTGTGAACTGTCGCGGTTTGTTTTTATCATTTATTTGGGAGGTTGGTCCTCGGAAATGTTTTAACAATCATAAGTGGGCCTTGAATTACAAAAGGTTGAGAACCATTAGACTAGAGGACATTGGACATGAAGGCATCAAGGTGCCGCAAGATCTTGATAATGGCATTAGCTGTTGGTCTGCTCTTCAGACTGATGCATTCCCTGAACATCAGCTACCTTCTGACCTCCTTCTGACCTTCTGACCTCCGCTCCACCTTTGAGACGACGATTTTCATGGAACTGCATGGAGGTAGACTTTCTAATAAAACACTGGCTCTTAAAAAAGGGCTCTTTCAGTGAAGGGTAAGAGAGACTGCACTGTCAGCGATAAACCACAACACATTTGAATGGCCCCAAAGGCATCTTTGGCATTGCTGTACCATATGGACTGCTTTTTCATTTCCTCTTGTGAATCCACTTGTAAGTTGACAGTATTTTCTCTTATGGATCCATGATGAGAGCATTGTTTCTGCTTGCTGCTCTGCCCCAAGCCCCCCCCCCCCACTAGTTCACAATTATTATTTGTATTTGTTCACAATATTGTTCACAATATTTTGTATTTGAATTTTGCACTTTTAGATCTACAAATCTAGTTCATAAATATAGCAAAATCCTACATAATTCTGTTTGCCTCTTTTCCTTTCCTTCCTGATGTCTACATTACATTTGGGTTCTTAAAGGAACACTCCGCCCAGTTTCAATCAGCTTTGTATCATTAGAACATCAGTATACCAGAAAACTGTAAACAGTTTTGAAGTCATTGATTTAGTTTGACAGTTATTGAGAGTTGATTTGAGTTAAGTTGTGGACCTCAAAACACCAGAAGCACACACTCAACACACCAGAAGCACACACTCAACACACACTCAACACACCAGAAGCACACACTCTATGGAGGAGAGTGAAAACGTTGCCAGTGTGTGGGCGTGGCCAACGCCTGTGATTTATTTACATGGAGTGCAATTAAGGCTCTGACGGCATTCCCTGGGTCCGTCCTGGGTCACATCTTTCATTGCTGGACCTCCGCTTTGTTATATGGACTTTGTGTGGAGCTGGCACCGTGCCAGACAGCTGACTCCACAAGCTACTGTGTGTGTGTGTGTGTGTGTGTGTGTGTGTGTGTGTGTGTGTGTGTGTGTGTGTGTGTGTGTGTGTGTGTGTGTGTTCCCATATTCACACATCACAGGAGTGCCAAGCATTAACCGCTAAAGTTTAATAGCATTTCCACTGCAGTTATTTGTTTTACCGTCCGCTGCCCTCAACTCCCATCGTGGCCGAAAAGTGACTGCAGGAGTGTGACATGACATGACCACAGGTGTGTGTGTGTGTGTGTGTGTGTGTGTGTGTGTGTGTGTGTGTGTGTGTGTGTGTGTGTGTGCGCATGAGCGTGCGTGCGTCTGCCTCAGTTTTGTCTGGTCACATTGAGGCCAATGCGGAAGGACCAAAAACTGCAGTTCCTCAAATAGCCATCTGAGGCTGGCTCAAAAAGCGATTCGTTCCCCATTCGCCCCATGTTAAAATGGCCATCTTTACAGCAGAAATAAACATGTTTACAGCCTGGTTAAAAAAAATAAAAAAGTTTTGGTCTCTGCAGCCAATTTCAGCTGTAAGGGGGGTGAATCTTTATATACAATAACTGTTTAGAGTCAAATAGAGGATAAAAAAAGACAATGTTTTTTGGTGTGATTGACAGGTCGCCTGTCCAGTGATCATGCAGCTTGCTGATCTCAGACCAATAGCAGGCGGCTCTGGGAAACACGCCTCATCCAAATATGGCTACAAATGCGTCACTTCTGACTAAAAAAACAGACATGTGTGTGTGTGTGTGTGTGTGTGTGTGTGTGTGTGTGTGTGTGTGTGTGTATTATGGAGTGGATCAGTTACACACACAGCTGGATCTCTCATTAGACAGCATGTAAAATCTGACCTCTCTGTCAACAGAGCCAACCTCAGGGAACACTCCGTAAACTGCACCAGCACATCAACTTCAATAGCGGTGCTAACAAACTTGACGACTGCTACCCTCCATTCCACAATGCTTACAAAGCCCTCCCTCGCCCTTCGGCAAATCAGATCACTCCTCCATCTTCCTCCCAGCCTACAGGCAGAGGCTGAAACAGGAAGTCCCTGCCTGTAGGTCCGTTCACCGCTGGTTAGACGAATCAGAGGCCATCCTGCAGGATTGTTTTGAGCACGTGGTGGTGTTCAAGGCTGCAGGAAACGAAAGCCCTATGTCTCCAGCCCTGACTGCATGCCCGTAGCTACCATTGAGGACACCGAGGTCATGACCTCGGTATTAAAAAAAAGAAAAAAAAGAAAAAAAATTAAATAGCCCCGGACAGATGACAGATCTATTCATCTGTTTGATGTTTTAAAGCCCTCATAAATAACATGATATATGACAGTTGATCAGAAATGCAACAATTTGCTTCCTCTCTGTGTGCTATATAGAAGGAAGAGGCATAACTCACCACAACGTTCAAATTTTGCATTGGGGCTAGATTGGGGCTATAGACTTTGGGGACAGTTCTATTGAAGTGAATGGATAAGTAACTCCCCTGTAAGTCATGTTTGTGGAGATGGGCCATTGTATTTGATTGAGCAGTATTCTGCCATATGTGACCTGTAGGCAGAATATATATTATGTGGGGAGACATTTATTTTTTGGATCATTGTAAAGCAACAGCACAGTAAAGAGGATATTAATCTAACATGATGTCTGTAGTTCTTTATAGGTCTAGCCTCTTAATTTTGCTCTCAAAGTGCACCAGATTGAAGCATTTTACTTTAAAATGGACAATATTTTCTAACAGGGAGGGCACAGCGCCCGATCTCCAACGACGACGAGACGGCCTACATGAAAGAGGTGAGTGTCCTGGAACAGTGGTGCCTGGCAAATCAGCTTTCGCTGAACATCTCCAAGACCAACGAGATCATCGTTGACTACAGGAAGGGAGGTGGCACCAGTCACCATCTACGGGACAGCGCTGGAGATGGTGGACCACTTCAAATACCTGGGAGTCAACACCCACCAGGACCCGACATGGGCCACCCACACCTCTACAGTCATCAAAAAGGCCCAAGAGCGCCTGTCCAGCCTCAGGCGGCTAAAGACATTTGGAGTCTCGACTGCAAAGACTTTTAGCGAGGCACCACAGAAAGACATTTGGAGTAAGGCTGCAAAGACTTTTAGCGAGGCACCACAGAAAGCCTGCTAACAGGCAGCTTCACCACCTGGTTCTTTTACCGAGGCACCACAGAAAGCCTGCTGACAGGCAGCTTCACCACCTGGTTCTTTTACCGAGGCACCACAGAAAGCCTGCTAACAGGCAGCTTCACCGCCTGGTTCTTTTACCGAGGCACCACAGAAAGGCTGCTGACAGGCAGCTTCACTGCCTGGTTCTTTTAGCGAGGCACCACAGAAAGCCTGCTGACAGGCAGCTTCACTGCCTGGTTCGGCAGCTGCATCATCAAGGGCCGCAAGGCGCTGGAGAGAGTGGTGCGCTCGGAGGTACCTCAGTAAAGACAAGAAGTTCATCTAGGACTCAACCCACCCGCACAACAGACTGTTCGCCCTGACGCCCCCTGGGAAGAGACACGGGAATTACAGGCCCCCGTTTGCACGCACCAATAGACTAAAGAAGAGCTTCTTCCACCAAACCATAAGACGACTCAATGAGAGAACTAACTGAATGTCAATTTACGACACTTTAGTGTGCAATATTAAGATGCTGCTGACTGACTTTTCAGTGTGTGATATAGTCAGATGCTGCTTCATGTTCACCCATGTTTAGTTATGTTCACTACTTATATGTATACTTATATTATACTATTTCATATTTTGTGTACCTGTGTTTTCTACTTTACTACAGGTTTACTTTGCACTATTGCATTTCCACCATGTAAAACAGTATGTGCAGCGTCTCAGCACAAGGATTTCACACATGTGTACCTGTACAACTGGAGTGTACAGGTACACACCAGAGTGTACCTGTACACACGTGTGTACCTGTACAACTGGAGTGTACAGGTACACACTTGCATTGTCTTCAATAGGCCAACTAATGTTTGGATCCTAAGTGCAAAGGAATCCAAAGCTCTACCATCCCCTGGTTGCAGTGGGGGCAGATCCATGATGCTCTGCAGCTCTTTTGTGACCAACTGCCTGGGCTGTCCATAGCGGTCATCCAATGCTTTAATAGCGCCTGCAAAGGGGGTGGATGAATACGAGAAGGCTAGGGCTAGTCTCTTAGCTTGGTCAAGCTTCAGATGGTCCAGGAGTACATGGTACTTGTAATGTTCCATTTCCTCAGGGTCCAACAGGGACAACCTGTTGGAATGCCAGCCGAAGCATCCGGTATTGAGTTTCATCCTCAAAGGTGAAGTTTGGGAAGCTTGGACCTTCCACTGATGACCGAGCAGTTCTTTTACTTACAGATGGTTGTAGAAGTGTAGAATGGGAGTGGGGATATGAAAGGTTTTAGTATGTTTCTTGTTTCTGTCCATTCTGCTGCTGCATGGGTTGGTTCAGTGGCAACTGGACCACATGTGAGACTGTAGGGAGCTGGGTAAAACCATGCTGTGCCTGGCCAACTGATTGATATGGAATGTGATCAGGAAAGGGCAATGGCTGTAATGGATGGCTAGGGAATTGTGGATGTTGGTAGCCTGGGTAAGGGTAACCTGGGTAAGGGTAACCTGGGTAAGGGTAACCTGGGTAAGGGTAACCTGGGTAAGGGTAAGAACCAACAGTGGTGTGGATTGGTTGTTGGACAAAACTTAATGGATTCACATAACCGGGGAAGAATGGATTATGTCCAATAGGCATATAAGGAATCTGTCCTTGGAATGGAACATGCGGCCATTGAGGGAAATTGTTAACTTGGCCTTGATAGGCTGCAGCTTGGCCATCAGGGAAACTGGGAAACTGGCTCTGGAAAGCTGTGGACTGACCAGCAAAGTGAGCACTCGTGAAAGGGCCTGAGAGTGCTCGAAACTGATCATGAGGGGGAGCATTGGCTAATTGGCCTGGAGTGGAGACAACTGGAGTGCTGGAAACTGACCATGAGCAGGAGCATTGGCTAATTGGCCTGGAGGGGGAGCACTAGACAACTGGAGTGCTGGAAACTGACCATGAGCAGGAGCATTGGCTAATTGGCCTGGAGTGGGAGCACTAGACAACTGGAGTGCTGGAAACTGACCATGAGCAGGAGCATTGGCTAATTGGCCTGGAGGGGGAGCACTAGACAACTGGAGTGCTGGAAACTGACCATGAGCAGAAGCACTGGAGAAATGGATGGGGGGTGCTACTGGTTGTCCAGCAGAGGGAGCACTAGTGGAAGGACCTGGGGGTGTGGTCGAATGACCAGTAGGGGGAAAACTGGAGACCCGACCAGCAGGGGGATCTGATATCTGTTGCTCCCGCAATACTCCTGGCGATCCACCTCTGAGCACCTGAAGCCTTCTCTGTTGATGATGGTGAAGGAATATAACCTTTCGTTCTTCCTCCTGTTAGAGAGTGGAAAGACTTCTCCGAGTGGGTTGGTGATGTGGTAGTTGATGATTGCTCCGACATCTGTTTTTCTATCATGCAAACCTTTTGTGCCGTCTGCGATCCTTGCCTCCCCACCTCTTCCACTTTTCTTTCCACTTTTTGTCCTTGCACTTTAAGTTCTTCCAATTTTGCCAGCAGATGGTGAAAGAAAGCTCCCTGTTCCATGGGAACTGCAGGGGGAGGGGGGGGGCACCTCCTCGTCAGACACCTCTCCTTCCTTTTCCTCCTCCATTTTCTCCTCCTCTGGAGCTGCCTCAACAGCCATGTGGCTATGGCCAGCCAAACCCACCTCAAAGTCCTTTAGTTTTGCTGGGAGTTGGGTTTTCCTCCCAGATTGTCTGGGTGGTTGGGGTCGGGTCCTCTCTCTCCTTTTCAGCCATGGTGGTGGTCAGGTCCCTGTTCAGGTGCCATTTTGTAGGAAAAGTTTTTGAAGGGGGTTCAACTGCTCCTGGTGCCAGCTGCATACTGAGCTGTGTTCTGCCAAGGAGGGACAAACATTTGCAGCAATCAAGCTCACGCTGCACAGCTTGGAGGGTAGTGTGCTAGAGTGTTGGTCATGTGGGGGGGTGGAGGATTGTGGGAAATAGAGTTCCATTTGGACAAATCCTTTTCTACAGTGTGCGTGTTAGCAGTGTAATAAAGTAATAATACTTTGTTAGTGTTAGAGTGCTTAAAGTTATAATGTCAACGATTTCCATGTAAATAACTGTCTGTTAAGTCACGATCTATCAGCGACTGAGTTAACACAATGGTGATTGAGTTAATGGCCCATTGATGAAAGCCTTTGCATTTTCAGTATAGCAACATTTATGAACTGGGTAGCGAGAGCTAATGCAATAGACTTGCTCTTTCAGTGCTGTTAGTAAGTAACGTTACTGTACGGTGACGGTCCCGACAAGTCTTGTGTGAAGTAGGATAACAAGCTACTTTTTTTCCGGTGGTTACTATGGCCAAACAAACTGACTAACGTTACATACAGTATGCAACACTGTTTGGATCTCACTTGCAATTACTGCTCATCGCCATAGGTGTCACCAAAGTGAAAACTGAAATAAAACTGAAATCTTCGAGATTATCACTTTAAAGCAGCTACGAGCAACTTTTTCGATTGTTATTAAACAGTATAAATTTAATATCAATGCATCACATCTTACCTCTAATAGTAGACGAGACCAACGCAGAGTAGTCTCACTTGAAGCCCAAGTGAATCGGCCAGTGTTAGTCTGTCTGTGGCCAGGGAAGATCAGGAAGTGAAATGAAACGGTTTGCAGCAGCCACTTCGGCCATAACCACAAAATAACTTCCAAAAAACCTGTTAGAATATAACGAGAGATGTTCGCGAGAGTATGCGTGGCGTTCACATTGTTTATGCTATGTTGCTAGGCAGCGCGAACGGGTGAAGGCAGGCAGCTGCGTTTCACTTCCGCGTTTCACTTCCGCGTTTATCCGGTCCGGCGGTAAGGAGAGAGAGAGAGAGAGCCCCCTGTTGACGCGAGTTTAGACAGACACAGACTTAATAATCATCTAAGGGAGCAATCTCCGATTCACACGGCTTTGGTCTCAGCTACTATTATAGGTAAGATGTGATGCATCAATATTGTAATTATACTGTTTAATAACAATCGAAAAAGTTGCTCGTAGCTGCTTTAAGTATTTTTTGGAGTATCTATACTTATGTATACAGTATTTCTGTCAACGTTCACTTTACTCTTTACACTACATTTCCAAAATAAAATGTATACATTTACTCCATTACATTCACTTTAAGCATCTTCGTTGCAAAGTAAACTCAGGAGTAATTTGGTACCATGCAAGCAAGCCGGTTTGGCGAATCTGTGCTCCTATAGCTTGCAAGTTACGTTAATCACGATCCACACTCCATTCCAGTTGGTGGCGGTAAGTGTGGCTTTCAGGTACTTCATCTACCATTGCTTGTTAGAGATAGAGGATGATGGAGGGAGAGAACATGACGCAGATTCAAAAGGAAAAACTTTCCCTTGTGTTGCATGGAGAATGTTTGCTAAGGGAATATCATGTGATAATGATGTATTACTGTAGCTTGACTAGAGGATCCCAGAGACTGAAATAAACAAGTGTGCTTATGTTAGGAGGAGGCTAACCTCAGCACATACCTGGCTTTGAAAACAGCCATGGCCTCTGACTGTGTAATTCATCAGTTATTTATGACCTGCTCGGACCTTGCCCAGCCGTAAAGCCTAGAACCAACTTTCATAAAGTCGTCAAATGAATACGTTCCAAATGTGGAGACGCTGGCAGGAGAATATTTCAAGGTTCATTTGTACACTTTGTTCCAATTTGTTTCCCCACATGACAAATTAACCTTTCCAAATCCATGGCCTAGTCTTACTGCGCGATCAAATCATGTTTATAGATGACGCTGTATTCCCAGTTAACCCGCTGCTCTTATTCCTGTTATTACTGTTATTCCTCCTGTCAGGTTTGACTTTGACTTTCTCATCAATTCTTTCCATCTCTAAAACGAATGAAAATAAGAGTTCAAAGAAGATGTAGCGTCTTAGTAGCACGGGAGTGGCCTTTGGTCGAGGAAAAAGTGATATTTAGTCGACATTTTACTGTAATGTGCGGCGCACATTTTAGTCCATTCGTGTGCATGAGATACAATTCGTTGCCTCGATTTTGTTTAGGAGATTTTGCAACTTAAAAGGCACATTTTAGGTATTGCAGATAGGCCTAGTATGGATTTGCTCTCCATTGTCTGTTTAGGCCTAAATCCCCTTAACTGAACTGAAACCTCTGTGCGTCTATCTTTTTGTCTTTAAGATGAAAATACAAGTCTGTTGAGACTGGGCGCACACACACACACACACACACGCACACACACACACACACATGCGCACACACACACACACACGCACGAACGCGCACACACACACACACGCATACGTACGCAAGCACGCACGCACACACACACACACACACGCACGCACACACACACACACACACACACACACACACGCACGCACACACACACACACACACACACAGACCGTAGAAAAACACGAGCGACGTCAGCGTGACAGATCGAAGCTAAATGATGTTGTCACTGGCCTCTACCGCCTGGACAAAGTGGTGTGTGTGTGTGTCTGTGTGTGTGTGTGCCGTGCGTGTGTGTGTGCGTGTGCATGCGTGCGTGCGTATGTGTGCGCATGTGTGTGTGTGCATGTGTGTGTGTGCGTGTGTGTGTGTGTGTGTGTGCGTGCATGTGTGTGTGCATGTGTGTGTGTGTGTGTGCGTGCGTGCGTGCGTGCTTGTGTGTGCGTGCATGTGTGAGAGCAGCAGAGCGTCCATTAGAGTGCAGTAATGGGGGGATATTGAGAGCCAAAGTCACACCCACTTCCGGGCTAGGCATGCACACCAAGGTTTCATCCGCCATCTATTTTCCCATAGACAAAAATTATACAAATAGTTTTACTTTGTCAAACCAAAAATTCTGCATATATATACACACACACACACACACACACACACACACACACACACACACACACACACATATATATAGGTCCGAGTTAAATGTTCTATGGTCTCTCCTCATTCTAAATATAGCCTAATCGCTTGGTTTCACCAAGTAAAACTCATAACCATTTTACGAAATGTCTATGTGAAAATAAATGGTGGATGAAATCTCTTGGTGCGCATGCCTAACCCGGAAGTGGGCGTGACTTTGGCTCTCTATTGATGCTGTATAAGTGTAATTAGCTCAAGCTAACATGGAGCTCAGGCCGCACGGCGCCTCCAACACAAATATGAACCTCAGAACAGATAGCACTTTGTCCTGCTTCCCCGGGGCCACTGTTTCTGTGTGTGTATGTATGCGAATGTGTGTGTGTGTGTGTGTGTGTGTGTGTGTGTGTGTGTGTGTGTGTGTGTGTGTGTGTGTGTGTGTGTGTGTGTGTGTGTGTGTGCACGCGCGTGTGCAAAGAAAGAACCTAGTTTGAGCTTTATGCTTTCGTACTTTTGATTGCGTGGGAGAGATTATATACCCCACCACCCCCAGAGAAAGCTATGGTAAGTAACTTTTACTGAGTACATTTTAAATTCGCTATTTTGTTTACTTTTGCTCAAGTACATTTTAGAGAGTTCATTTACGATTTGCAGTAGAAACTACAGTACATTGGATTGAAATGCAAGGAGCCTAAAATCATACATAACAGATCACACCGCCAATATGTAAAAACATTTAGATATAATGAAATGAGTAAAATAATAATAATAAGATCAAATTAAATAAAAGAGACAAATACACTTATGGGTAGGCCCGAATCATCTGTATCAGATTTAAAGTGCAGGATAATAAAGTGCACAATAATAAAGTGCCTATAGAAACAGCATTGCACGGATAGATAAGACATCTTATACAAATGAAAAACAACTGAAAAAAAGAGCATGGTCTAGGAATTCTAGACAGGTGCATCAATCTAACATTTGGAATTGTGATCATTCAGACTACACACTGCTGTGATCACTGAATCAATCAATCAATCAATCAATCAATCAATCAATCTCCTTTATTTAACCAGGTAAAAAAACCTCATTGAGATTAAAACCTCTTTTCCAAGAGCGACCTGGCCAAAACGGCAGCATAAAGACAGTTTAATCAATACACACAAACACAAAATAAACAGATAAAATACAGTCAGTCACTCAGGAAACAATAGTGAGGTTACACCACAGGGCAATCACAAGAGCCAACAGAGCTAATTTCTCTGTCTCTTAAGATTGACCTGAATTCTCCCAGAGTTATAAGATTTGATAGTTTCAAGTCCTTCTGCACATCATTCCAGGTAGAGGGGGCAGAACATTTAAAAGCCTTTTTACCCAGTTCAGTTCTGACTCTCGGGACCTGCATCTGAATGATATCCTGAGAGCGCAGGCCATAATGGCTGAGGCTTCTACACATGTGTAAACCCAGATATGTAGATATGTATTCCGATATGTATTCAGACTACACACTGCACTGTGATCATTCAGACTACACACTGCTGTTATCATTCAGACTACACATTGCACTGTGATCATTCAGACTACACACTGCTGTTATCATTCAGACTACACACTGATCATTCAGACTACACACTGATCATTCAGACTACACACTGCACTGTGATCATTCAGACTACACACTGCTGTTATCATTCAGACTACACACTGATCATTCAGACTACACACTGATCATTCAGACTACACACTGATCATTCAGACTACACACTGCACTGTGATCATTCAGACTACACACTGCTGTTATCATTCAGACTACACACTGATCATTCAGACTACACACTGATCATTCAGACTACACACTGATCATTCAGACAACACACTGCACTGTGATCATTCAGACTACACACTGCTGTTATCATTCAGACTACACACTGATCATTCAGACTACACACTGATCATTCAGACTGCACCCTGCACTTGTGAAGAAGCTCTCGAGCAAGGCAGGTATTAAATGAAAGCTAGATACAACCAACTGGGTAATTTGGTATCCCAGCACAACCCCCCCAGCACCCCCCCACCCCACCCCACCCCACCACACACACACACACACACACACACACACACACACACACACACACACACACACACACACACACACACACACACACACACACACACACACACACACACACACACACACACACACACACACACACACACACACACACACACACACACACACACACAGCCTCCGTTCCCGATATAAACCCTAGGAACATTGGGCCCTCGGAACATTGAGCTGACCCCGGTGAAAAGAAGCGGATGGCAACTGCACATGTATTGGAGGAAGCTAGTCTACAGCTCAACCCCAGATGGGAAGAGAGCGTGGAGCAACAGCTGGGACAGCATCGGGAACTGGCCAAGTAGCCTGTGTGTGTGTGTGGGGGGGTACAACAGCAGGTGGGAAGATGGAAGAGGAGGGAGACAGGGGAGCTGGCCCACAGACGTCTAGGAGCCGGTGATGTCATGGTATTGGTTTGGCTGATGTCATGGTGTTGGTTTGGGATATTTGATCACACATGGTTTCTGTATCAGCAGCCTGGGCTTGGCTAAATGGATGAGAGCAGACTGGACCGACCTAGCAGAGCAGATATGCAGATCTACTTTTTCACTCTTTGGCATTTTCCTGAGCGAATAGCTATTTGCATAGATCTCTGGGAAAGTCTGAAATGTCTGCGTTCCTCCTGGGAAACATACAGTGGAACGTTACTCCTGGGAAACATACTGTGGAACGTTACTCCTGGGAAACATACAGTGGAACGTTCCTCCTGGGAAACATACTGTGGAACGTTACTCCTGGGAAACATACAGTGGAACGTTCCTCCTGGGAAACATACTGTGGAACGTTCCTCCTGGGAAACATACAGTGGAACGTTCCTCCTGGGAAACATACTGTGGAACGTTACTCCTGGGAAACATACAGTGGAACGTTCCTCCTGGGAAACATACTGTGGAACGTTACTCCTGGGAAACATACAGTGGAACGTTACTCCTGGGAAACATACTGTGGAACGTTACTCCTGGGAAACATACTGTGGAACGTTCCTCCTGGGAAACATACTGTGGAACGTTACTCCTGGGAAACATACTGTGGAACGTTCCTCCTGGGAAACATACAGTGGAACGTTACTCCTGGGAAACATACTGTGGAACGTTCCTCCTGGTAAACATACAGTGGAACGTTACTCCTGGGAAACATACAGTGGAACGGTTAATTCTGTGTTAGGTACAGTAGGTTACCTACTATACTTTGAATTCCTAGACTAACTAATGCTAGCTAGCAAGCCAAAGTTAAGCTAACTGCATACACAATGAAGGGTAGCATACTTTCTGTCTTGGTAGGCCCTATTTTAACCTATTTTATGAATTGTCTACATTAATGAATTAGCTATTAGCATTAACCAGTTTGTTCTCTCTTTAATGTAGTGCAATCCAGATAGGCCAATGTTGTTTTCACTCTAGCCCTTTTCCCACATGCGCTTTGTACCGCAAAATGACCGGAACGTGGTGTAATGCCTGCATGTGAGAAAGGCGCCGTGCCGGTATAAGCGCGACCCCGTCGTCCCCGACATTTCACCAGTTTCGATCCAGTCAGAAGAGCGGTATGCCGCGATAGGCAGACAGGTGAGAAAGGGGACCAGTCATTTTCCGCTATCAGTGGGCTTTGCGGACCAGGTTGCACACAGTAGACAGTCCAACACCAAATACACAGCTGATTGTTCGATATTCCCCTGGTGTTGCGTACCACCAAAGGACTATTGCCAGTCGCAAACGCGCTCGAGCACGTAGTCGAACGTACACCGGGACATGCGAAAATGACGCTTCCATTCCACGTCGTCAAAATTGTTCAGAGCATCTTCCCAAAATAAATTCCCTCCTGGTCTCTCTCGCTTCCAGACGGCTCTAGTCTCACGCAGCAGCACAGAGGTATTTAACACTGTCATCATCTGTCCCCGGTTTAGTCTATCTTCATATTGTGCACGATGTTGAGCGGAGAAGACTGCGAACATGAATCTGTTTCTGTTCGCACGTATATCCCTTTCCATTTTCGCCTTAATTTGTCTGCGTCGCTGTCTACGTTTGAGGAAAAAGCGCGTCAGCAATATTATCAAAAGAGTGGACGCCGGCTCCATGTTTGTTGTTTTTTTGGCCTGCAGCACAGACCCCAGGCCACTCTCCCCCCCCCCCCCCCCCCTCAACATACCGGCTATTTGACGACTGAGATTCCCACATGCGAACGCTGAGGTGTGAAGGGAAATTCAGGGAAATGTCCGATATTGACTTACAGGTAATTTTCCGGTACGCATGTGGGAAAAGGGCTTCTGTGTCTTACATGTCTGCTACATTACTGTCTCTGACAACTTAAGGCTGTTTTCATTCCCCTCTCATCTGGATCTCTGTTATTCCTCTGCCTGTTTTTGTCATATGATGTCATAATGACATGTCATAATAATAACATCATCATATCGTGTCATAATGATACGATATGATGACAAAAACAGGCCAAATTCAATTTGTTTTCATACTTGCAACACATAATCATAAAGACGGGTCCAATATAAAGATAATGACCTATAATAATATAACAGCCTTCTGAGATTCAGAGAGTGACTGGTGAGGTTGATGGAATAAACTTAAAAACTAAAGAGAACGATGCCGACAGGCCAGGAAACATAAGACGAGTTGAGACAGATTTAGTTGACTTCAGTTTCATTTCATTTAGTAGAGTGTGTTTTGCTCATGATTAAACATACAGTTGTGACTTAATATGCCTCTTTCACTGCATGCAAGCGTGCACGCATGCGCACACACACACACAACACACACACGCACGCGCACACACACACACAAACACACACACACGCACGAACGCACGCACACACACACGCACCGAACCCCCTCAAGGACCCCTGGTGGTCCCTGGACCCCAGGTTGAGAACCATATGAACTAACACATCTATGTTTCATCTATGTTTCAGTTGGCATGAGGGTGAGTAGACGATGACAGAATTCTCTTTTTTTGGGTGAACTATAACTTTACAGTAACTGCCTGCAGAGGGGCACTGCACCTTGCCCCCCCCTACAGGTCAGATGGGGACAGAGGTTGGTTTGGGTGAGTTGGAGACCAGAGACCAGGCGTGCATATGAATAGCCTCTTCTATGATCCCTGCCTTAAAAGCAGGGCAGGGCATGTTGTTAGCCTGCGGAGGGAAAGGTCAGCGAAAACAGCTGACCCGTCGTTTCCATGGCTACCAGTGTTGACATAACCAACATATGTATATGCTCATGTATGTGCAATCACAAGGAAAAAATATATGAGTGACCGCACGACTACCCGCAAGGCATTATCTGCCATGGAGTCAATCAATCATGTGTGTGTCTGTCCATGTATGCATGTATTTATCTGTGTGTGTGTGTGTGTGTGTGTGTGTGTGTGTGTGTGTGTGTGTGTGTGTGTGTGTGTGTGTGTGTGTGTGTGTGTGTGTGTGAGTGTGCGTGCGCGTGCGTGCGTACGTGCATGCATGCGTGCATGTGTGTGTGTGACTTTGTGAGTGTTTGTTTGAATATGCAACTGTATCCGTCATTCCCCTCAGGCTTCTGAATTATGGATTATTGTATTAGTAAGCCTAACTATCATGGAGCCAGGCGAGGCGTGCTCTGTGGAATAAGTCAGCTCCACTCCTGAACGCAACATTACTGCTCTCCACGCTGCCAGGGGCAACAGCATTTTAAAACCCCACATAGAGAATTTATTGAAGAACTTTTTTACTTTTTATAACATCATAATTATAATAATAATAATCATAATAATAATAATAATAATAATAATAATAATAATAATAATAATAATAATAATAATAATAATAATAAAGACTGAGGGCTCATTTGGGTCTTTGGTTGTTTTTTCATTTGTGGCTATGGCGCTGACAAACTCCACTCCATCCTCGTCTGTCTGGAGGATGAAAGATACCACGCCCACCCTGCCACGCCCAGACAAGTTACTGTACATTTACATTCCCTTCATATGTACTGTATTTAAAATAGACACTTGCACCACACTTATTATTATATATATAGTAGCTACTGTAAATGTTGCTATGTCTAATGTACTCTTTTTTTTCCTTGGCTGTTCTGCATATCTTTCTTTCTTTCTTTCTCTTTCTCTTTCTTTCTTTCTTTGTTTCTTTTCTGTACTTTGAGAGCAATGCAAACCAGAGCCCAATTCCATGTGCACATACTTGGTCAATAAAGCAGATCCTGATCCTGATTCTGATATCTGTGATCTATCCTCCCACTTTTAATTCACAGCCAATTGATATTGTTCCTCTGCTCCGGGGACAGACGTGATTGGTCAGGTGCGCTGAGATCTGCGGCCTGTGGCCAATCTGAATTCAACACATTAGAGATCAGCCTGAGCTCACGTGCTTATTAAATGTTGAATCGGCCGAATCGGCCACATACACACCTGTTGTACCGGCGCCCAAAGCAGGCGGAGACGGACATTATCATTTGTGATGTCTTAGACTCATCTCAATCATGAAGACTAGGGTTAGGGTTATATCATCAACCAGCAACCAATCAGTGTTATCTAGAACCTATAAGTAGCCAATCAGAGCATACAACACAGGCTTTCAACACATGCTCACTCCCAACTCAAACTGACGACAAGGGGGAGGAGTTGGGAGTGAGAATGTGTTGGGGCTTTAACTGCTGAATACTGGACAGGGATTGGCTCCAGTATCCGTGATGTCATGCATCATGCTGGTTGAAAATGGCCTTTTCAGTGAGCACAGAGAAACTTTCCACTTTCAGCAGGTGATTGTGAAAACATGTGTCAAACTCTGCACAGAGAAGCCCAGACATCCACCTGAAGGAACAAGAAGAAACACACATTTGTAACTTTATGGGGTCTTTAAGAAGAGACAGAAATAAACCACCTGGTCAACAATAACCAAAGAGCAGCTCGCGAGCCATCACATCTCTGTTTTCCTTTTGCAAAACCTTCTAGTTCACCTCTGTTGTCATACTGAGAGCAGGAGGTAGGTGGTGAAATGATTCCCACATGTTTGAATATTACTCTGCTCATTAGTGTGTGTGTGTGTGTGTGTGTGTGTGTGTGTGTGTGTGTCTGTGTGTGTGTGTGTGTGATTAATTGGACCTGTCCACTAAGCTCTGGAAACACCAGGGTTTGGACCACGCCACTAATTGTCATAATCCACCTTTGTTTGTTTCTACTGCTGGACCAGACCTCACCGGCCAAGCCGTGTGTGTGTGTGTGTGTGTGTGTGTGTGTGTGTGTGTGTGTCTGTGTGTGTGTGTGTGTGTGTGTGTGCATGTGTGCACGTGTGCGCGTGTGTGTGTGTGTGTGTCACCTACACTCTCGACAGCACATGACCTGGCATCGGCATCTCTTCCTCCTCTGCTCCCCTTTCTGTCTAGACTGCAGCGAGCGAGTGAGAGAGAGAGAGAGGACGAATGAGAGAGAGAGGACGGAAGAGAGGGTAAGATGGGGAGAGAGAGGGGGAGGGACAGAGAGAGGAAGAGAGAGGAGGGAGAGAGAGAGGAGGAAAGAGGAGGGAGGCAGAGAGAGAGGGAGAGAGGAGAGAGAGAGGGAGAGAGGAGGAGAGAGAGGAGGGAGGCAGAGAGAGAGAGAGAGAGAGAGAGAAGGACAACAACATACTTACATATTGATGCATGTTTGGTCTTTCACTTTGTGAAGCGAGTGGTTGTCTGAGCGGAGCCGTTACAAAGTGAGCTGTACTGTAAAGGCAAGCAGCCTGGGTCACCACAATTACAATGCTCCTCATCATTTCCTCTGCTTTATTGGGCCCCGGTCTGGCCTGGTCAGTTTCGGTCAGTTTCTCTCTCTCTCTCTCTCTCTCTCTCTCTCTCTCGCTCTCTCTCTCAGCAGCCCTGCCTCTCTTCCCTCTGACACATCGTAAACATTGACAACAGTCCTTAACGAGCGACTAATCGCCGGCCATGCACCAGGAACTTTAATTAAAACTTTCCCAACAACAGCCAACCGGACGAGGCACCTGTTAACGATGACATGATGTCACTCTGTTACCACGGCTACCGCTCCAATTAGTAAAGAGAAGTGTTTTCCTATGGTGTTTTTTATTGAGAGCAGCTGACAAGGCCTTCTGGTCTTGCTGCTCCGGCCTGGTTTGTCTTTTCGTTTTTAATACAGTTGTTATTGAAGACTGGCAGGATTGATTTTTTTCTCTCTCTCTCTCTCTCTCTCTCTCTCTCTCTCTCTCTCTCTCTCTCTCTCTCTCTCTCTCTCTCTCTCTCTCTCTCTCTCTCTCTCTCTCTCTCTCTCTCTCTCTCTCTCTCTCTCCTCTCTCTCTCTCTCTCTCTCTCTCTCTCTTTCTGCCTCCACTTATGCCGAAATTAATGCTGGGATACGTGCCTTGCCAAGTTGACACAAGTCACCAACAACCAGAGCAGCCTCGGTAAAGTGGGCATGTCAAGAACACATCCGGGAATTTTAAGCGTTCTTGGTGAAATGTGAACTTTGCATTGGAAGAGTACTTGGGCTGCGACTGATGACGTTTCACAGGGACACAAGAACGCAAGAACACACAAGAACCCTTATTGAGAAACGGCCCTGGTCTCACATGGAAGTGAAGTGTGCTGGTATTGTTATTATTATTATTATTATTATACATTCAACTTGATATTTATCAGTCCAATTCTAACTTCCAACAGCTGGATAGAGAGCACATCTGGACTGTTTTTCTGTTCAGGCTGGAACCAAAGGGAAGCATTCGTTTAACAAGTACGCAGCAAAGAGTGGGACCTCCACCACATGTGTGTGTGTGTGAGTGTGTGTGTGTGTGTGTGTGTGTGTGTGTGTGTGTGTGTGTGTGTGTGTGTGTGTGATGTGTCTGTGTGTGTGTGTGTGTGTGTGTGTGTGTGTGTGTGTGTTCACAAGTGGTCACACATGTGTATCTGAATGCATGCAAGTTAGCCTGGGTCCTGCAGGGTTTGTGTTCTCACCTGCTCAGCTTGTGTTCCAGGGAGAGTTGTAGACTAGCACAGCTACTTCTTTTCATCTGACAGCAAGGAGTTTCACCGGCAGGACGTAGCACGTGGGAGGATCACGCTATTACCCCCAGTTCCCCTCCCCCCCAAACAGGCGCCCTGACCGACCAGAGGAGGCACTAATTGCAGTGACCAGGACTCATACCCTTAATCCGTCTTCCCACCCGCAGACACGGCCAATCGTGTGTGTAGGGACACCCGACCAAGCCGGAGGTAACACGGGGGCTCAAACCTGCGACCTCCGTGTTGGTATGCAGGGAATACTGCTGCTCTACCCTGATGCTCGTCAGTACCGTACTCTGAGTTCACTTAGACACTCTCTCCTCTGCCTCTCCACAGTTTGGCGTACTGCCAGCATGTAATGTTGTAACAAGCTCTCTCTCTCTCCTCCAAGGCACTGATATGGCTCCGGGAGCCTCAGCTTAGGAAACACGTTATTTACGGGAACAGATCTCTCACTCACTCTCACACACACACACACACACACACACACACACACACACACACACACACACACACACACACACACACACACACACACACACACACACACACACACACACACACACACACACACACACACACACCTAGTATGTACGTGCACACACATACAAATGTGGAGGCACAATTGCAACCATGTCCACTAATGAATATACAGTTAAAGTTGCTACATGCCGGTGTAAATATAATGTATGTGACAGGGATTGATGTATGTATATGATGTATATGTGACAGGGACTGATGTATGTATGACGTATGTGACAGGGACTGATGTACAGTATGTATGTGATGTATGTGACAGGGACTGATGTATGTATGATGTATGTGACAGGGACTGATGTATGTATGTGATGTATGTGACAGGGACTGATGTATGTATGATGTATGTCACAGGGACTGATGTATGTATGATGTATGTGACAGGGACTAATGTATGTATGATGTATGTGACAGGGACTGATGTATGTATGATGTATGTCACAGGGACTGATGTATGTATGTGATGTATGTGACAGGGACTGATGTATGTATGATGTATGTGACAGGGACTGATGTATGTATGATGTATGTGACAGGGACTGATGTATGTGATGTATGTGACAGGGACTGATGTATGTATGATGTATGTGACAGGGACTGATGTATGTATGATGTATGTGACAGGGACTGATGTATGTGATGTATGTGACAGGGACTGATGTATGTATGATGTATGTCACAGGGACTGATGTATGTATGTGATGTATGTGACAGGGACTGATGTATGTATGATGTATGTGACAGGGACTGATGTATGTGATGTATGTGACAGGGACTGATGTATGTATGATGTATGTCACAGGGACTGATGTATGTATGATGTATGTGACAGGGACTGATCTATGTATGATGTATGTGACAGGGACTGATGTATGATGTATGTCACAGGGACTGATGTATGTATGATGTATGTCACAGGGACTGATGTATATATGTGATGTATGTGACAGGGACTGATGTATGTATGATGTATGTGACAGGGACTGATGTATGTATGATGTATGTCACAGGGACTGATGTATATATGTGATGTATGTGACAGGGACTGATGTATGTATGATGTATGTGACAGGGACTGATGTATGTATGATGTATGTCACAGGGACTGATGTATGTATATGATGTATGTGACAGGGACTGATGTATGTATATGATGTATGTCACAGGGACTGATGTATGTATATGATGTATGTCACAGGGACTGATGTATGTATGATAGGGGTGGGAATCACCAGATGCCCACGATACGATACTGAAACGATACTTGAGTCACGATACGATAGTATTGCGATACTGCGATATTTTCGATATTGCGATATATCGATATTGCGATATATTGAATATTGCGATATTTCGATATATTGCGATTTCTTACTTTTTCAACTGCAAATGATGTCCCCAAAGGAAAACTTTGTCAACATCTGGTTTATATAAGAACAATTTTTCAGTCTGTACATCCGACTTCAACCATTTTATTGCAGCAACATTGTCAAGTAGACAGACCAACAACTTTCATAAAGTCATGTCATAGTTGCATGCACCTGACAAACTGAACTGTTTGTTACAGTCTACTTACAGTCCACCTTAACTGGATGTGTGTGTGGACTACTGTACTTATGTAGTTTTTGCAACTTCACTTCACTTCACTTACACAAAACATCTTGTGCAGCCCATTCAGTAACTGGGGAATTTGTAAATGACTGTTATGACAAAACTGTTACTGTTAAAACAAAATGAAAATATGCTACCGTTTGTTTACTGCTGGCCTTGGAACTAAAGTTTATAGTAGCCCGGTGGCCTGGCATGGCCTGCAAAAAAAATAAAAAAAAATAAATATATATATAATATTGCAATATCGATACTTGGCGTCCAAATATCGATACAATATCGTCAGGCAAAATATCGCGATACTGTGGTGTATCGATTTTTCCCCCCACCCCTAATGTATGATGTATGTGACAGGGACTGATGTATGACTGACTGTATGTATGAGTGTAAGCTTTCAAATGCTGTGTCACACATTGAAATCTGATAGTTGAAGATCAAATGCTTATTTGAACTGGGTTGGATACGTGCTCGTGGGTTGTATTACAGGGTAGGAATGAACGACCTATGTGGTCGTGAGTGTTGGGAGGAATTTTATTAAACTTTTATTAAAAAGAATAAATGGCTCAGTGCTTGGAGAACAGCTGTGTCCACTGATGGATGGCAAGGTCTATCTTCTAGTCTTCTAGTTAACATAAATATAATTTAACCTTATGAAGTGACTATAAAGCAGTGAACATCGTTATGGCCTCGCTCCACTAAGCCATCGGCCATCATCAACCATCAAAGGAATGATCCCTTTAAAGCTGAAGAAAAAGAAACATCGCAGAGGTGCACTTCGCCATGGCTGAATCACATGTTCCGCCTCTCGATGGCTGACGCACGCGTTCTGCCCCATTGAAATAAAGAGACATAAAGTTGATATTGGTGATTTTCTGGTGTCTCCAGTCGGAGACGGCACAGCACGCGCCTGAGGAGCAGGAGAAGGTCATTTGATGCAACGTTGATGGAAACATCACGTGAGCTCTAGTTATTTTCTTACTTTACTAGCTACTTTACTTGCCTTCAGCAAATCAGCACCACCAAATGCAATCCACCAAATCTAATCCCAATCCACTCCCCCTTCATATTCTGCAATGAGATTGGATTATTATAGCCGCCGTTAGCGTTACCTGTATCGTTCCAATTGTGTTCGGATGGTGACCGGCGTTACACACGGCTGTAGTAATGACAGCAATAAAGTCCCCGTGGTTTGTTTCTATTTCTACCGTCCACAGACGTGAAGGGAGCGAGACGGAGGATAGTTAGGAGAGACAGGTGAAACTTTCTGACAGCTCCTCACAGCAAAGTCTGTTCACCTCGTTTTTTCTTTTGTTTGTTATTACAGGCATTAATGGCAGCATACAAACAAAAACTCTGGGGTTTTTATTGCCGTCATCACTATCGCTATTTTGTAATCGAACAGAAACGACAATAAGGCCGTTACTATAGTTGTCAGCTGCAGGACGGTATGTCAACAATACGGCGCTGTCCGGGGTTAGCGAATAAGGTCTATACAATGGCATGTCAACCAAGCTGCTCACCAGCAGTCAAACACAACCTAAAGCCTTGCTTCTGTACGTTAGCAGCCCTGTAGCCTGAGGCTAGACTCCGAAATAATGAGATACCAGTCCAGCACCAAGCCTGCGGTCAGCTCCACCAATCAGAAGTAACCTAGTGACATGAGAGTCAGCCCTGGTTCAGGTGAATGATGTTCTACTGCCTGATTTTTAACCAATACAATCTGGGATCTAATCTATGGGATCAAAGCAGATATTACGGGCCAATTTAGGAATCTTTCAAATGAGTCGATGAACTCACGTCTTTGCTGTTTTGACCGCATCAGATGTGCATGAGTGTGTGTTGCAGCTGCACCACTACTGCACCACATCAAGACACCCCCAGGCCCCGCCCCACACACTTCCCTGCTCGCCCCAGTCAGTGCATCACCAGTACGTAGCCAGCTCCAGTACGTACGTAGCCAGGTCGGATGAGGACACTCTTGGATTTGGAGATGTGTGCGGTTGTATTTCAGTGACTGATGAGGTTCAGGCTCCAGAGACTTTTGACCCTCAGAGGGAAGAAGAGGATGCTGGGAAAGAAAAGCAAAGTGAATAAATTCCAGGAATTGTAAATGTGACCTAATGTGGGAAAACAGGCGCATAATGGATGGTTTTCTTTTTTAAATATTTGCATATTTGCTTTAATAGATTATTGCCAAGTACGTTCAGAGCCCAGGCGCCAGATTAAAATGCATTGTACATTTCTAGAATCCACAGAAATGTAAAATATGAAAATTTCTTAATGAGAATACGTAGCATTTCACGTTTCTATACATGAGTAATTAATGTCCTAACGACAGTCTGAGGTTTAAGTGGGGAGAAGGTATGGGGATGGAGGACCCATGAGGTTCCTGACTTGTATCTTTCTCGTCATGAGACAGCTGAGCATGAGAGACACCCTAACCCCAACCAAGTTGCTTTGTTGCCTAAACTTAACCGGCGATGCGAGCCGTGGCTCCAGCGACACGTTACCGGGCAGAGTCGGTAGTCACGGTAACCAGGAAGGGCAAAGGAGGCGGTAAGTAACCAGGAAGAGCCAGTGTGCTGGAGGACCCAAATGTTCATATCTTACATTTCCGTGGATTCTAGAAACCTGCAATGCCCACATTTTATTCTAGTGATTGGGTCATTTTAAAATGGTCTATTTGTAACATAACTGGCTATTCCTCCACAGGTATGAAAGACCTCGAGAGGGGCCTTTTATGCCCTGGGCTGTACTGATGATGACATCATCAGTGCAGCTGAGACAGGCTCTGATTGGTAGAGCACAGTCCATCTCGATCCTGCGTTCTGATTGGTTTCTGATTGAATGCCGTACAAACAAATCCGACACTGCACTTCCTCAGGTCCCCAGCAGCACTCGTCAACGCACACTGATGGCCGGACTAGGGATGTCAACGGTTAACCGTTAATCGATTAACCGTCGCTAACGTCGTTGTTCGGTTATTGCTGTCGGTCTATCAGTTAATATAATTTTTTTTTTTTTTTTTCTATTTACTCAATGAGCTCATGCCCAAACAAGGCGTGTCTATTTAGATGCTGAAATGTTAATGCTTTTTGTGTTAGAAATTCTAACACAAAAAGAATTTGTGTTGAAATGTTGATGCTTTTTGTTAATGCTTGTTAATGCTTTTTGTGTTAGAAATTCTAACACAAAAAGCATTAACATTTCAGCATCTAAATAGACACGCCTTGTTTGGGCATGAGCTCATTGAGTAAATAGAAAAAAAAAAAAAAAAAAGAAAAAAAAAATTATATTAACTGATAGACCGACAGCAATAACCGAACAACGACGTTAGCGACGGTTAATCGATTAACGGTTAACCGTTGACATCCCTAGTCCGGCCATCAGTGTGCGTTACATGCGTTTTTTTTTTTTTTTTTTTTTTAATATTAAAAAATTATGAATTAACCGATAGGTTAATCGATTATTAGCGTCAGTTAATCGAAAGTGAAATTAACCGAAAATTGACATCCCTAGGCCGGACAGTTCACGATGACACACACACACACAAACACACAAACACACACACACACATTCCTGGAAATACTAGATAGATACTAGATATAATAAGTACATTTCATAAGTAAGTTTTATGAATTATTATTGAATCACAAAAAGGTATTTTTTTCTGTGTAAAATGGATCCCATGTGAATTTAAATGAGCCTGGATTCATGGCATATGGCCACTAATGATGAGGTCATTAAATGTCTCAGCAGCGATGGGCCACGGTGTAAAACATCCAACAGGCATCCTGATACTCATCTGTCTTCTTGTTGCTGGCTCTCTCCTGTTGGCTCGTCTTATGTGGGAAAAGCTTATAATGAAATGCCAGCGATGTAAAAATATAGCAGATGTGTCAGTTATGACAGTGGTGCCGACTCCTGAAACTGAACAGATCGCCTGCTGCAAGAATAAACCAGCAAAACGCTGAACTTTAACACGCAAAAATATGAACTATATTTCCCCTCATTTATTTGCTTAGTTCTTGAAAGAAGCCTGGAAGCTGTGAATATTAATTTTGTCACAGAAAAGGAACTAGATGTGACCAGGTCTAGATAAATGCCAACAGATAGACCATACAGATTCTTTACAATGGTAAAATACCAATGAGAGAGCAGAGACGTGGTTTCCAAGTACAAAAAATGTGTATTATTGATTTAGAGATGTCTGGACAAGTTGCAAATGCCAAAGATTAATATTTATTACAAAAACACAAGCAATAATAAAAACAGCTGAATTGCAAAAAACAATGGAATGCACCTTTAAAATGTCCACACTACAGTGTGTGTGTGTGGGGGGGGGGGGGTTATAAGAGCCAGGGCACTGGAACGAACGTAAGTGAGGGTTTGGCTATAGGTGGCCTGGCTGCCATATAGAGCAGCAGCGGCGCGTGCTCGTGTGCTCCATCAGGGAGGCGGCAACACGTGGCTGCTCGGCCGGCAGGAAGTGCCTCAGACTCCAGTGTTTCCCACAGGATTTTGAGAATTTGTGGTGGGGGACCGCAGACCCCCTAGGGGGGTGCGGGGGCATGCCCCCCAGCGAGATTTTTTTAAACATTTTAAAGTAAAATGCATGAATTTGGTGTACTTTGAGAAAGCTTAAGAGCAAAATGAAAAGGCTAGATCTATGAAGAACATGTCATCATTACTGTGCTGTGGGTTTACAATGACAAACTAAATTTCTCCCTATAGGTCAGGGATACTCAACTTGCTTTGCCACTTTCGTGAAATGATAGAAGGCGAGGGGCCAGTTAATAAACAAACAATATACATTTTTCTGTAGCGGATTGTAGGTTTTTGGGGTGTTAGCCGGAGTTTAGGCTGACAGTGTTGTGCACACCGGATAGTTAGTTAGGTTAAGTTAGTTGGGTTAAGTACATACATAAGTGCCTGGGTAGCGAGCAGATGGCGGTATTTGACAATTTAGCAGCTAAATCATAGATTATTGAAAGATATTCCATATTCCAGACTGAAATGCTATAACAGAAGTATTGGCCAGAATGACATGAACATTTATTGGACACTTATTCAGCGGATATCTTGCATGTTGCGTTCAGGTGCACTGTAAAAAAAAAAAAAAAAAAAAAAAAAAAAAAAATTTTTTTTTTTTTTGGTCAACATCTTATTGTGGCGGTCCAAATATTATTGTGGCGGCCCGCCACAAATTCCTTTATGTATGGGAACTCACAGGAAGTGCCTCAGACTCCGAGTGAAAATCCTGTAACATCATTTGAGCTCATTCAGGTTAGATATTAATAATGTAACGACACATCCAGCGAGAAACTGACTATAATGAAGACGTGCCAACTTTGACGATGTGGTGTTCAGTATTTTGAGAGCACATTGTTGTTGTTTTCATTTCATTTCATTTCCGTTTTGGAGATGTGTGGTTGTCTTCGGACAGCGACGATATTTTAGTATATTAGGCCTATATTTATGTAGCCCCTGTTAACCAGCCCTGTCCTGCTCCCACCTGTCCTGCTCCCACTCACCCACCTGGGACATCGTCCCCTCCTCTGTTTGGACAAGTCACATCTCATGTTGTCTGTTTTTGATGCTGTGACAATAAATGTGTGTGTGTGTGTGTGTGTGTGTGTGTGTGTGTGTGTGTGTGTGTGTGTGTGTGTGTGTGTGTGTGTGTGTGTGTATGTGGGTGCGTGTGTGTGCGTGTGCGTGTGTGTGTGTGTGTGTGTGTGTGTGTGTGCGCGTGTATCTGTATGTGTGTGCGTGTGTGTGCGTGTGCGTGTGCGTGTGTGCCAAATGAGCCATCCCTTGGCCAAACACTTGGGCACAGATATGTTGGCTCTATTATTTTATTGATATCTGTGCTGGAAGACTAATGTTGTCGTCTTGCAGGTCTGTTTGCTCAGGCTTGGTCTTGCAGGTCTGTTTGCTCAGGCTTGGTCTTGCAGGTCTGTTTGCTCAGGCTTGGTCTTGCAGGTCTGTTTGCTCAGGCTTGGTCTTGCAGGTCTGTTTGCTCAGGCTTGGTCTTGCAGGTCTGTTTGCTCAGGTTTGTTGTCATCTTGCAGGTCTGTTTGCTCAGGCTTGTTGTCGTCTTGCAGGTCTGTTTGCACGTGCACACTCTCTGCGAGGCCAAGTGCACACTCTCTGCGAGGCCACGTGCACACTCTCTGCGGGGCGACGTGCACACTCTCTGCGGGACCACGTGCACACTCTCTGCGGGGCCACGTGCACACTCTGCGGGGCGACGTGCACACTCTCTACGAGGCCAAGTGCACACTCTCTGCGGGGCCACGTGCACACTCTGCGGGGCGACGTGCACACTCTCTGCGGGACCACGTGCACACTCTCTGCGGGGCCACGTGCACACTCTGCGGGGCGACGTGCACACTCTCTACGAGGCCAAGTGCACACTCTCTGCGGGGCCACGTGCACACTCTGCGGGGCGACGTGCACACTCTCTACGAGGCCAAGTGCACACTCTCTGCGGGGCCACGTGCACACTCTGCGGGGCGACGTGCACACTCTCTACGAGGCCACGTGCACACTCTGCAGGGTGACGTGCACACACTCTGCGGGGCCACGTGCACACTCTGCAGGGTGACGTGCACACTCTCTACGAGGCCACGTGCACACTCTGCGGGGCGACGTGCACACTCTCTGCGGGGCCACGTGCACACTCTGCAGGGTGACGTGCACACACTCTGCGGGGCCACGTGCACACTCTCTGCGAGGCCACGTGTACGATCTCTGCGGGGCCACGTGCACACGCTCTCTTTATTTTGCCCTCTAAATACTTTACCCAACCCACTTGCTCTTTCGAGACTTGCAATGGGTTTTTTCAGATAGGGTTCCTGCTAAGATGTTTACTGGCTGCCAGCCTAACGACAAACTCTTAAGTTCCTTTGACTTTCCACTCAGAATTAATATTCAAAAGTTGCAAAGGTTCTGGCAGTTTTATAGACATCCGCTAATTGTCAGTGAGAAAACCACCCTTCCCCAAAGTGGTTACACTCTACAGTAGAGATGTAACGATATGAAAATTTCACATCACGATTATCGTGACCAAAATTATCACGGTTATTGTATTATCACAGTATTCGTAAAAAATTGCTGAAAATGTTCAAAAAGTACAGAGACTCATCGTAAAATCATCATTTTACGATGTTTTATATTGAAAACTCAGACCCAAAAAGGATTGATACACTCACTGAAATAATTTCTCCAAGGCTGCACGTTTGCATCTGGGAGACTGTTGCCAAATTTGGTTGATGATGGACAGTATTTACAATGTTTTTCAAAGCACTGTAATCATGGTAACACGGTAATCACGGTAATCACAATTTGAAACGGTACGGTTATCGTAAGGAATTTTATCACAGTTATCATTAAAACATACATACATATATGTATATACATCCCTACTCTACAGTGGCTGCACTTATCTCAAGTGTGCTTGAGTTTTGTGCTAAGAGTAGACAACTTCGTGTGCAGTCGTTTCCTCAAACACCTCTGTAGTTATACATTTCTAATATTTTTATTTATCTAGACTTGAAGGAGTGTCTCAGACAGTATTTGTGCTCCACCACGACCGGCGATTCAGAGGGCTACGATTCGATTCGATTACGATTATCGATGCATCTCGATGCATCTCGATCCATCTTCAATCGATGCATCACTTTTTTCCCCAATACATGATTTATTTTTTCTCACTTTCTTTTTTCTCACTGTGTGGCTACTCTTAAATAAAAGTGCATTTGGAATTGCATTGTATTATGATCCAAAAAAACAACTGCATGTACTTCCATTATATTTTATTCACATAGATAGCACAAACATGTATGCATGGCACAGCAGCCAGACACACACAGCACAAACATGACGCATGGCATGGCAGCCAGACACACACAGCACAAACATGACGCATGGCATGGCAGCCAGACACACACAGCACAAACATGTATGCATGGCATGGCAGCCAGACACACACAGCACAAACATGTATGCATGGCATGGCAGCCAGACACACACAACACAAACATGTATGCATGGCATGGCAGCCAGACACACACAGCACAAACATGTATGCATGGCACGGCAGCCAGACACACACAACACAAACATGTATGCATGGCATGGCAGCCAGACGCACACAACACAAACATGTATGCATGGCATGGCAGCCAGACACACACAACACAAACATGTATGCATGGCATGGCAGCCAGACACACACAACACAAACATGTATGCATGGCATGGCAGCCAGACGCACACAACACAAACATGTATGCATGGCATGGCAGCCAGACACACACAGCACAAACATGTATGCATGGCATGGCAGCCAGACACACACAACACAAACATGTATGCATGGCACAGCAGCCAGACACACACAGCACAAACATGTATGCATGGCATGGCAGCCAGACACACACAGCACAAACATGTATGTGTAAAACAGTATAGATCACCAGCAGTTAAATATGATCATCTGCTGTTCTAAGTTTCGACTCTGGGAGCGGATGGATCACAGCTAGGTTATGTAGTTTAACAGAAACAATATTTATTGCCACAATTTTATATAGGAAAATAGGAAAATCTGGCTGACTTGACGCCCGTGCAGTTCATGCTGCTAGATCCCCATAACGATGCATGCGTAGATTTAGACCATTTTTAAAGGGGTGGGGAGTGGGGCAAGTACCCGAACAGAACAGCGGAAACGTTACTCGAGTACTGATGTTATGAACGAGTACTCGAGTACCCGAGTACTCCCGCCCATCCCTAGTGTGTACAGTGCACGCACTACCCGGGTGTGTTTCAAGTTTAGTGCTTATCTGGTTCAACAAAGGATCCTCTGCGATGCAGGTGATGAAGATGGAAGATGAAGATGCAGGATGGTACCTTGCCCGCCCTCTGACAGGATGGGGACCCTGGCTCTTCTTCACCCTCTCTGTGTTGTAGTAGACTAACAAACAAAAAACATGCACACCGCATGGAATAAAAATCTATATTAACACTGTACAGTAGTCTTCATTTATTTTCTCTAAATCTCTGTGTAATTGTAATACTGATCCATTTCATACTAGTGAAATATATGCTGTGACACTTCATGCCACAGTCAGCATTAATGTTCAACAGTAGGCTATAATAAACACCCTACACATATTTCTTTTCTTTCATATCTCATTCTCAGATCCAGTCTTAAGCATTGCAACTCGACCACAGCAATACAACTGCAGTGCATGTCTTAAAAGAAAAGCCATCATACCAAAATAAATTATAATAATCTTAACTGTAGGCATTGATACAACACAGGAAAAAACGTAATGAACGACCGTCAACATGGCCTCGTTGCTAAACGGCTGGAAACTCCTCTTAAACATAGGCTACACAACAACATACAATATAGACCTATTCGCTAACCCCGGACAGCGCCATATTGTTGACACACCGTCCTGCAGCTGACGACTATAGTAACGGCCTTATTGTCCTTTCTGTTCCATTACAAAATAGCGATAGTGATGACAGCAATAAAAAACCCAGAGTTGTTGTTTGTATGCTGCCATTAATGCCTGTAATAACAAACAAAAGAAAAAACGAGGTGAACAGACTTTGCTGTGAGGAGCTGTCAGAAAGTTTCACCTGTCTCTCCTAACTATCCTCGGTCTCGCTCCCGTCTCGCTCCCTTCACGTGACGTCTGTGGACGGTAGAGATAGAAACAAACCACGGGGACTTTATTGCTGTCATTACTACAGCCATGCCTAAACGCAGGTCACCATCCGAACACAACCGGAACGGCTACTGACTGCCTTTCCGAAGCCCTGCCACTCCGAACGTTAACTTCCATTATTCGGACTGGCAGTCGTTCACCTTAGAAGCCGCAATGCCGACCTTAGGTTTAGGCGTGGGGGTGGGAGAGGTTAGGTTTTGGGTTAGGGTCTGGGGGAGGTTAGGTTTAGGCATGGGGGGAGGTTAGGTTTGGCGTGAAAAACGGGGAATATAGAACCCGGGGAACATAGACATGATCCCTTTCTGAGTGCCGATATTTCGGAGTGGCAGAACGTCGGAGTGGCAGCACGTCGGAGTGGCAGCATAGGAGCTAAGCATAGCATTGCTAAACATGCTGACTCACCCGGAGATTTCACGGAGATCCAAACAGAAAGGTAAAACAAAGAAAAAACATGCACCACGGCATGTCCCGCATCAAAACAGTGATAAACAACCAAAAAGCTTGTTATCTTGACGAGGAAAGTTCACCATCCTTGATAACTTCAGTAGAAATTAATATTTTAATGTGACAGTTCGCCATGCCTTCAGTAGCTATTTTCTCTCTCTGTGTTTTCGGCAAGGACTTCTGATGCACGCGCTCTGGTAAAGCATAATCAGCCCGCCTCTATCGGTGATGTAATCTGCTACTCACTTGACCAGAATGCCCTCTAGCGGTCTTTTTGTGCAACTACACCATTTTGACTTAATCCACTGAACAGTAGATTTCATGTGGGTTATATTATATGCATGGCAGCGAGACACACACAGCACAAACATGTATGCATGGCACAGCAGCCACACGCACACAGCACAACTGCTTCACAAGGCCAGCACCATGACCAAACAATTATGACCAAACCACAAAACAACAGAATAAAACATGCATGTCCTGCCTTATTAAATCAGCTGCTTCAACCATTACCATAATTTGTATGCAGAAATTCTGAACACAGAACAGACACACTAAATCACTGATGAATCACAGATGCGATACGGCCTGATAAGCGCAACTAAGCCACATTCGCCAGACTAATTAAAGGAGAATTTCGTTTTTTTACACCACGGTCCTCATTTCCAGTTTAGAATATGATGTTTTACTCACCGAAATAGTTTTGCGTCATTCAGATGCCCAGGGAAGATTTTGAGCTCCGAGTACACTCTTCAAACAGTCTAGAACCGCTAGAACGTGAGCCCACGGGGCATTCTGCACGGCAGTGCACGCGCTCTCTAAATGACACTTTTTCTGTCAGATCACGGTTCATTATGGTTGTAAATATAATTATCTAGCTAATAGCTACAAGCTAGGCTAACAACAACACCGGAGTCAGCGTTGATCTGCCCCGGTGGGGTTACAGTGCGTATCGTCCCCCTCTGTGAAACCACTTCTTCAGAGAAACCACAGAAGGGGGACGATACGCACTGTAACCCCACCGGGGCAGATCAACGCTGACTCCGGTGTTGTTGTTAGCCTAGCTTGTAGCTATTAGCTAGATAATTATATTTACAACCATAATGAACCGTGATCTGACAGAAAAAGTGTCATTTAGAGAGCGCGTGCACTGCCGTGCAGAATGCCCCGTGGGCTCACGTTCTAGCGGTTCTAGCCTGTTTGAAGAGTGTACTCGGAGCTCAAAATCTTCCCTGGGCATCCGAATGACGCAAAACTATTTCGGTGAGTAAAACATCATATTCTAAACTGGAAATGAGGACCGTGGTGTAAAAAAACGAAATTCTCCTTTAATTCTCAGTAATAATAATAATACAATTTCTCCACCGAAACATGATAATAGCACTACACAGCCACAGCGCATTATAATTTCCCTACCGGAGAAGCATCCAATGTGTCTGCCTTCATGTAGTCTTCATAGTAGCTATGGAGAACATTGCCTTTCTCTGCCAGCCTCGTCAACCACCTCGTCAGAGTCCAGCTTCTTTAGGATCTCGTATTCAGTTGGCACCAGCCTGAAGGCCTCCGTCTGCTCCTGAGACCATGCTTGTTGAACTTGAATGTGGAGAAAGTTCTTTCACATGCCACGCGTGTGTAGGAGAGGCTCGACTTAATGTGTAGGCTACAGTATGTTCTGCTATGCATGAGTGAACCAGTTCACCTGCTGCATGAGGACATATATAGCAGCACAGGTCTTGCAGGTTGTGCATCTTTTGCTCAACACCCATTTCTTCATGACCCATCTGGGTCCGCTTCCTCAGACCTCAGACCAACAATGTGCAGAAACAACATGTGGAGGGTTCCTGCAGGCCACCGCACACATGCTACACACATGTTCCTCACATGTTCCACAGGAGAAGGCTCTGCTGTCTTGCAGATCTTCTGGTCCAAGTCTGAAAACATAATTGTCCAAATCTCCAGTTTATCCAAAACAATCTCTGATCAACAATTTTTTCTGTTCTCCATCAAGCTGCTCAAAGCTGAGGAAACTGAACTGTATCAAACTGAGATAGATGAGCACATGCACAGAGTGAGAGCAAAATGGCCGCCTGGCTGCTTAATGATGTGTGAAACAAGGTGGTTGTGGGAAATGAGTTCATGCAGTCCGTGGTGTCAAAAATCACACTAATCTCTTCGTCTTCTTTTTGTGTTTTAGATGGTGGTTGGTGACAGCGTCAGGTGCGTTAGTGCTAGGGTTGGCACGATGGACGATGGCATCGACCATCGTGATGGGCCGACCCCCCATCGACCTCTGAGCCTTCTACATCGGATCATCGTAATTAATTATCTGTTCAAATTAGATTTTTGCTGTTTTCATATGATAAAAAGTCCACTTACCGTGGGGGACGCGCCGGCGGCATTAAACGAGCGCACCCAGTTCAGACTCAGAGAAGCCTCCCCTCCCCCTCCTCTGCTCTAGTGCTTCTCTGCACTGGGTGCGATTGTTTAATGTCGCCGGGGCATCCCCTGCGCGTGAGAAGTTAGTTGTTTTGTTGTGAAAACTTTTAAGACAAAGAAGAAACTTCACGTTCTTTCCTGTTTTCAACCCAAAGTGAGTACAAGTCTTCAACTGTGAATTTAACTCGCCTGTTTCCAAAGTGAAAGTTGAAGTCGCTCCATTACATACGATACAGCACTACCAGCAATATTGAACGGCGCAAAACAAATAACGTTAACGTTACAGATCCTGACCAACAACGTGTGTGTGTGTGTGTGTGTGTGTGTGTGTGTGTGTGTGTGTGTGTGTGTGTGTGTGTGTGTGTGTGTGTGTGTGTGTGTGTGTGTGTGTGTGTGTGTGTGTGTGTGTGTGTGTGTGTGTGTGTGTGTGTGTTTCAAGTTTTGGGCTATAGTCCAAGTCAAGTCTCAATTATTTGGTCACACGATCAAGTCAAATCTCAAGTCTCTTATGGATGAGTGTTCTATCATCTGCTGCATGCCATCCGGTCTGCTTAGAAAACTGCATAGCTCAAACTAAGGACTTCAAAGCATGTACTGTATTATCTATTAGCATACCGTATCAGCATTGATTATTGACGAGTCCCAAATCGAGTCTCAAGTCTTTTGAGTCTCAACTTAGTCAAGTCTCAAGTCACTGTGTATGTGACCAAGTCCAAGTCCCCATGGTTCCGCCCCAGTGCAAGTCAATAGCTACATGTTGCACTCTAATGGATTCTGTAATAAGATGCCATGAAGATAGGTGTCAGCGTGGCACTCACTGAACAGAGGATTTACCAGTGGGGGGTACAAATAAAATATATCAAAACCCATTTAAAAAGGTGTCTGTGTGTTATAAGTGGCTAATTTATATTTATATTTTAAAACATTAGGCGCTTGCCTCACCCACTCACTTTTCTCAAGCCCAGAGCGTCTTGGCCCCTTCTTCTGTTGGGGCTGCACAAACAGTTAGCTTACAGTACGTGGGAGGGGAGTTTTTACCATTACTCAGAATCAGATAGTGGGCAGTTACCCTGACATCATGTCATTGAGAATGGCCCGGGACAGAGGGCTGAGATTCTTATAGACTGTTTTGACGGAATTGTGTTGCTATGGAACAGTTTGAAACCTAGCTTATTTCCTGTCAGCTATTGTATTAGCAAACACTGCAACAGGAAGTAAGCTAGGGGCAATTTACAATGTTTATGTTGTCAAGTTAAAACCATCTAGCAACCGTGAAAGCAATAAGCCCTGTGAGTCTGTGGTTTACAGTGATTTTACAACGGAGAGGTGTTTATGGCACGCCGCAACGCAGCACGTACAGCATGTACAGCACGTACAGCATGTTTTCGTGCGGATCGGGCTGCCATCCGACCCTCTATCAAACATAAGATGACAAGATACAGTAACACTTTGTTTTTCTATCACTGTCCGCAATTGTGGTTTAACGATCTGACGAAGTTCATGGCTTGCCAGGAAGCTTAGAAGTCCAGTAGATCTTTGTTTGTCACCAGTTGCTTGTCATCACCTGCTGCTCCAAGCCTCCGCCTAAATTGAAGACAGGTGTGAGAGTAGAGGGAGACAACAATAGCAGACAGGCAAAGGGCGAGAAGCGCTGCTCAGGGAGGCTCCGCCCCCGGCCTCATGACATGCCGGGGAGGATCCGCCCCCGGCCTCATGACGTGCCGGGAAGGCTCCGCCCCCGGCCTCATGACGTGCCGGGGAGGCTCCGCCCCCGGCCTCATGACGTGCCGGGGAGGATCCGCCCCCGGCCTCATGACATGCCGGGGAGGATCCGCCCCCGGCCTCATGACGTGCCGGGGAGGCTCAGCCTCCGGCCTCATGACGTGCCGGGGAGGCTCCGCCCCCGGCCTCATGACGTGCCGGGGAGGATCCGCCCCCGGCCTCATGACGTGCCGGGGAGGCTCCGCCCCCGGCCTCATGACGTGCCGGGGAGGCTCAGCCTCCGGCCTCATGACGTGCCGGGGAGGCTCCGCCCCCGGCTTCATGACGTGCCGGGGAGGCTCCGCCTCCAGCCTCATGACGTGCCAGGAAAGATCGGTCGACCTGCAGTTTTCCCGACTTGGAACGTTGGTTTGAATCCCGACCCAAACCAGAACCCTAACCCAAACCAAGTTGCTTTTGTTGCCTAAACCCAACCGTTATTTTACTTACTTGCCTAACTTAACCGGCGATTTGAGCCGTGGCTCCCTCAACATGTTACCGGGCTGAAGCAGGCCGGTAGCCATGAGTTGGTAGCCGAGGCTCCTGCAACTCTCTATCGGTCCTTGAGGCGGGACCAAAGGAGGCGGTTACGTGGGCAGCAAGAAGAGCCGGTGTCTGTGTTGGAGGACAGAAATGTCCACATGTATTATATTTTCATGGGAAGGACATGTAAGTTATCAACATTTCAGTGGATTCTATCAACGTACGATGCCGACATCTTATCCTGGAGATTAGGTCGCAGCCATGAGCCATGTCCCTCACCTCTTTCCTCTGTAGCCTTCCTGTCCTTGAGCCAGGCTCATGGAGGCTTGTTGAAACCTGGGCAGCACATGGCTGATGATCACATCATCACAGTCTGTGCTGCTGACGTAACAAAGAGCCATTTACACAAACAACATGAGGCCAATTTACCAAAGCCATTTTCTATTTATGCACCATTAGCCTAATGTCTGCAGAAATGGTCAAGAGAAAGAGGAAAAGGGGGGAGAATGCATTTTGGATCACTTTGGTGCTTTTAGATCTAATTGCAGATTTACAAGTAGTCAAGTACTATAATGGTTGATATGGCAAAGTGGCACGCATGCACACACACACACACACACACACACACACACACATGCAAATTAATTCATTGTAGAAGTCACACTTGTTCAATGCAATTCAGTTCAAATGTTTTGCAATTCCACCTCACACATGTCACAGCGTAATGTAAAAGCCTTTGTTCTCTGGGTCCATACTCAATTAAAATAGGAGCAGCACAGACAATACACAAGAACATATAGGATCAACAAAACAGTGCAATGAATCAAAGAGGAAGGCTGTGGCCACGCTGATGCATGGTGTCTGTACGTCTGTGTTCATTTATCTGTTCACTTCCATGGCCGTAGCTAGCTATGAGCACAGGACACCGAGGTCCGGACTTCGGTAATTATTCCCTGACAAAAAAATGTTTTTACCATAATGAAACGAAAGAGGACTTTGAATTTGAAAGTTGAGACTGACCGTGACTGTCCCATTGAAACGCTACGCTATGGACCTTTAAGTTGAAAATACGGTTAGGTCTATAGGAAGTTAACTGCCATCTATACTGCCGGAAACTTGAAAGAAGATGACGTTAGTCAGAAAACAATGAAGTGTTGCCGATCTCTTTTCCGCAGTCGTGTCGTATACATCCATACATAGAAAATTTTGTCCATTTTAAAGTAAAATGCTTCAATCTGGTGCACTTTGAGAGCAAAATTAAGAGGCTAGATCTATAAAGAACTACAGACATCATGTTAGATTAATATCTTCTTTACTGTGCTGTTGCTTTAAAATGATACAAAAAATAAATGTCTCCCCATATAATATAATTTATATTCTGCGTACAGGTCACATGGCAGAATACTGCTCAATTAAATACAATGGCCCATCTACAAAAACATCACTTACAGGGGAGTTACTTACCCATTCACTTCAATAGAACTGTCCCCAAAGTCTAGCCCCAATCTAGCCTCAATGCAAAATCTGAATGTTGTGAGTTATCTTCCTTCCTTCTATAGCACACAGAGAGGAAGCAAATTGTTACATTTCTGATCAACTGTCACATTAAAACATCAATGACAGATGAATAGATCTGGGGGCCGGGGCTATTTTCCTAAAGAAGAAATTTTGGAAAATACCGAGGTCATGACCTCGGTATCCTCAATGGTAGCTACGGGCCTGTGTGTGTGTGTGTGTGTGTGTGTGTGTGTGTGTGTGTGTGTGTGTGTGTGTGTGTGTGTGTGTGTCCCTCTCTATCTCTCTCTCTGTCCAAAGTTGACACTTTCTCAAAGGATTTCAACATTGGAAATCCCCCCTTCTGACAGCTCTGCTTTGTGTTCAGGATAATCAGTGAGTTCCAGTGTGGAGCCCAACCTGTCATTACAAGGGAAATTAGCGATAGATTTGTGTGCGTATGCAGGTTGGCTTCGACATGTCTGCTCCAGAAGCTTCCTCACAAGTCACAAAACCTCAGTCAATTACAAGGGAGGAATAGCAGGGATGCTGGATGTGTGTGATGATGACAGCGCTGGGGCATTTAAATTCCCATTCATTGTAAGACAGCTGCCTGTGTTTTTATCAACAAGATGACACTGTTTTAACGTTTTTATTTTTCTGTTCAACTGTTCAGTATCAGTTGAGATTGTATTGGAGCCTGCCCTGGTTTATATTTGACATTGTATTCAGCTGACGTTCTTATCGAGTCAAAAGTTTCAAAAGGACACATCACATTTTCTTTATTTCGACTATTTTCCACCTTTTAGAATAACAGTAAAGATATCGAAACTATGAAATAACACAAATGGAATTATGCAGTGACCATCAAAAAAACAAAATAAAACGAATTGATCTTATGGATTTATTTGAGATTCTTTGCCTTGATGGAAAGGCAAAGGCTTTGGAAATAAATGTATAGGATCAACTTCACTATTTATATTTGTCTAAGAAAGTAATTTAAGCATTTAAAGGGATAGTTCAGATTTTTTTGACGTGGGGTATGAGGTACTTGCCGACAGTGAGTGTACTACATGCAGAAATGGAGACAGGCCGACAAACAACACCAACAACAACAACAACAACCATAACATGCTTCCATACTACTCACCTCGCATAATCCAAGTCTCCATAAGCCCTGAGATGCCAAGTTGACTTGAAAAGATGTCATTTAGTCATTTAGAGCACCTGCAGATCCAAGGGCACCTGGCTAAACGAAACGAAACTGGGACAAGCACGCTTATCGCTTTATTTATTCCACAACACATCACAACATGCAGTCCCCCCCCTCCCCCCCCCCTCCCCACACACACACACACACACACACACACACACACACACACGCTGACATGGTGTGGTCAGTGAAATTTAGTCTCTGCTTTTTTCCCATCGATGCATGTCCTTCCTCTGGGGTCAGCATGGAGCAGTGGCCAGCTTTACAGACTGCAACCAAGGGAACACTTCATCTTGTTATCATCGCTGGTCAGATGATGATCTTCTGCATGTTTTTAGTGGGGATCCATACCGATGTTGTATGGAGGAACCCTGGTGGAGCACGGGGAGAACATGCAAACTCCACACAGAAAGGCCCTTTTCATAACGGCCACCTGTGCACCAGGCACAGAAGGCATGGGGAAACAAGCAGGCAGGTGGGAATCAAAGCCAGGACCTTGTTGCTGTGAGGCGAGAGTGAGCATGCTATAATACTACTGTGCCACTGTGCGCCTACAGTGAAGATTTCAGCTAGAACAGGGTGTAAATGAAGTATTTTCAAGTCAACTTGTCATCTCAGGTCTTGTGGAGACTTGGATTACACCAGGTGAGTATGCAAGCATTTTTGTTTGTTTGTTTGTTTTTTCCATTTTGTTTTGTTTTTTACGTTTCTGTTCACACTCAGCAGACTTGCCTGATGCGGTCGGTCTACATTTCTCCAAACTGGGACCACGCCGGCTGCGTTCTAATAATAATAATAATTCATTTATTTTATATAGCGCTTTTCCAGACCCAAAGACGCTTAACAGAGAACAAGAGACAAGCAACAGGGAACAAAACAGGCAACAGATACAAGTAACAGGCAACAGTTACAGGGAACAGGGCAGGTAGTATGGAGAAGCAGAGGGGAGGAAGATAAAAGGAGGGAGGAAGAGGGGGGGGGATGGGGGGGGGAGGGTGATGGTTTGGAGCTATGGTTTGGAGGAGGTGGTCAGGGGTAGGGGAGGTTGTAGGCTTGGGAGAACAGGTAGGTTTTGAGTCGGGTTTTGAAAGTGGGGAGTGAGGGAGAGTCTCGGACGGTCTGGGGGAGGGAGTTCCAAAGTCGGGGTGCAGCGCGGGAGAAAGCACGGTCGCCGTAGGTTTTGAGTCTGGATGGGGGGATGGTGAGGGTGGCATGTTCTACTGCATGTAGTCCACTGACTGGCAAGCAGTGTTGGGGGTAACTCATTACAAAAGTAACATAGTACATGTAATATATTACTTTTAGCAGTAACTCAGTAATATAACTTATTACTTATAGGATTTCAGTAATATTATACCAGTTACTTTGTCAAGTAACTCAAGTTACAAATTGAGTTACATTTTATTAAATCAATGCACATATTTAAAAAAGATACAATAATTTCTTAATTAAACTGTGTGTTTTTATGCAAATAACCACTATTTTGACGACAATAACAAAGGAAAATGATAACATTTAGAATTTTGGATTGTTTACACTGACTAGAGGTACTTGCCAGTGGCAAGTACCTCATACAACCCCACATCAAAAAATCTGAACTATCCCTTTAAGCAGAAGCCTTTGGCTCAATGGCTTTAAAGACTACCTGTTTTCCCTCTTACCTTGCTATTTATTCATCTAGATCACTTTGTTGTGAGTTGCTGAGTTTTGGAGATATCGGCCATAGAGAGATTTCTGCCTTCTCTCCAATACAATGGAAATGGATGACACTCGGCTTGTGCTTTTCAAAGCGAAAAACAAACAAACAGACAAAAACAGCAATCTCTTTCCAGAAATCATGCCCTAGCTATAGTGTAGTTTGGTGCGCTGCCGAGAACAACATGAAAACACATTGGGCCAGGCCTGCATGAAAACACATTGGGCCAGGCAGACCTGCATGAAAACACATTGGGCCAGGCAGGCCTGCATGAAAACACATTGGGCCAGGCCTGCATGAAAACACATTGGGCCAGGCAGACCTGCATGAAAACACATTGGGCCAGGCAGACCTGCATGAAAACACATTGGGCCAGGCAGGCCTGCATGAAAACACATTGGGCCAGGCCTGCATGAAAACACATTGGGCCAGGCAGACCTGCATGAAAACACATTGGGCCAGGCAGGCCTGCATGAAAACACATTGGGCCAGGCCTGCATGAAAACACATTGGGCCAGGCAGACCTGCATGAAAACACATTGGGCCAGGCAGACCTGCATGAAAACACATTGGGCCATGCAGACCTGCATGAAAACACATTGGGCCAGGCAGGCCTGCATGAAAACACATTGGGCCAGGCAGGCCTGCATGAAAACACATTGGGCCATGCAGACCTGCATGAAAACACATTGGGCCAGGCAGGCCTGCATGAAAACACATTGGGCCATGCAGACCTGCATGAAAACACATTGGGCCAGGCAGGCCTGCATGAAAACACATTGGGCCATGCAGACCTGCATGAAAACACATTGGGCCATGCAGGCCTGCCTGAAAACACATTGGGCCAGGCAGACCTGCATGCGCTTTTTAAAGCTCAAACTGTTAAACGCTCCAGGTTGCTGAATCACTCGCAGCTGCCGCAGTCACCATACTGCCAGGCAAGTCATTCACTTCTCTGGCCGCTGTGCACAGTTTAGCTTAGCTTGGTTTACTTCTGCAAATGATTCAAAAAAACACATTGCAAAACACAGCTCACTTATCTAATATATCTATATCTAATATATCTATATCTAATATATCTCCCTAAAACACACAGAGCCACAGAGAAGTTGAGACGGCAAACAGTCACAATGATGGCATCAAAAGCTCAATGGAGCGGAGAATTGTCTAACAAAATAAAAGAAAGCAGCGAGAGGCAATGATCAAACACACCCAGCACATAATTCTGATCAAACACACCCAGCACATCATTCTGATCACTTCAATGTCAAGTTAAATGGGGGCGTTCTGATGCATCAGTGGTCCAAGGCGTTGTCACTACGATGATGTGGGTTTGAATCAAGCCTCTCTCCACTTTCAAAATCTGTAATAATGACACAAAATAAAATGTAAAGTGAACTTGATTCCTCGACCCTTAAAAATCCCCATAAGTTTATCTCTAATATTGTCATCAATATAGCTAAAAAAAAAAGAAATGGTAAATGTCTAATAGAAATCCCAGATCTGAATCCCCCACCAAAATCTAACCGATTGTTCTTTGGTCCATTGGTCTGTCTCACCCCATTTACACCTGGTTTTTAAATGTGACCTGTATCCAGATAAGTTATCTGGATAACGGTCACATTTAATGGTCACATTTAAAATGATCTGAACACAATGTGAGCCAGACTACCTCCAGATGTGGCCAGGAAGATCTGATCACATCCTGATCACGATGCATTTACACCTTGCATTTACATGCCTTTCTCCTTATCCAGATAACATCCTGATGACTTGGTCACATTTAAAAACCAGGTGTAAATGGGGTGTCTGTCTGTCTGTCTGTCTGTCTGTCTGTCGGTCTGTCTGTCTGTCAAATTTCATGAAAGTCTGTTTCTAAATGAAGGCATTACAATGGCATTATTTTGTTCGCTATTGTTAAATGCCCCCTTTATCTGTTTATCCTGCATCTATCCTGAACTAGCAATACAGATCATTCTTTCTTGGACTTGAACCAAATTAATAAATTGAGACAAAACACCTCATCTAGTTCCCAGTTTGCTCATTGTAACTTCCAGCAGCTTCCGCACAGTTCAGTTCCTCTCTGGGGTCTAAAGTGCAGCATCATATGCAGCATGTTAGTTTTAGCATTTTTATATGGAGTGAAAAAACGAAACTCCTAAAATGGCTACATCTGCATATAATTTATACCGTAGGCAGTTTTGCCCTGTTGGGAAGCAGCTTGATCCAGCTGCAGAGGAGGATCAGACGCCGGTATGAGCAGGGATTTCATGGTGTAGGAGGACAGAGTTTTGGTTGGATCTCACAGAAGGCCTGAGATCCTGAAGCAGACGGAGACAGATGAGACTCCCAGACGTCTAGTAATGTCTGGCTCATGCTTCCTTATGTTTGGGATTGTTCTATGTCTAAAAGACTCTGTGGGAAGTGAAGTGCTGTCTGGGATCACAGCAATTGTTTTGATTCTCTGTGAATCAGGCAAGTTTCAAACGAGCGCGATGGACTATCTATGCTTTTCTTCTGATTTCACCCCAATTGTCTCCCAAATTGTACTTGGCCAATTTCTCCCTGCTGCCCCGGTTGCTGCTCCACCCTCTGCCGATCTGGGGACAGCCGTAGAATAACACCATGCTTCCTCCGACACGCATGCGCAGTCAGCTGCATTTTTTCCACTGACAGCGGAGAGCTTCACTGGCAGGACGTAGCACGTGGGAGGATCACGCTATTCCCACCAGTTCCCTTCTGCCCCGAACAGGTGCCCCGACTGACCAGAGGAGGCGCTAGTGCAGCGACCAGGACACATACCCCCAATCTGGCTTCCCACTCGCAGACACAGCCAATCTTGCCTGTATGGACGCCCGTCCAAGCCGGAGGTAACACGGGGGCGCGAACCTGAGACCCTCGTGTTGGTATAGGCAGGGAATCTACCACCAGATGCCCAAGGACTGGCTATGCTTTCTTAACACTAGAACAGCCTTAACACAGTTCATTTAAACTTTTTTGAAATGTATATGTGCAATAATTTTGTTGAATTAAAAAAAAAACAATGCTGGTGGTACTTGACTTTTCCCAAAAGTATCTTTATTTTAATTTAAAAAAAATATGGTCATTTTTACCTAGAACAGCCATAGGCAGTCATTTTGACCTCACTGAATTTCACTGAACATTTGTAGACGTTTTAATGACAAATACAAATTCTCTCTCTCTCTCTCTCACACACACACACACACACACACACACACACACACACACACACACAGGGAGAGAGAGAGAGAGAGAGAGAGAGAGAGAGAGAGAGAGAGTGCCTAAGTTAGCACGGTGCTCTCCAGTATCCACAGTAGCTTGCAACACATTTATCTCCCTTTTATCTCCAAATGTCCCTTTTATCTCCAGATGTCCCTTTTATCTCCACATGTCCCTTTTATCTCCAGATGTCCCTTGGCACCGAGGTGGCACGTCTCTTGTTATGTCCCTCTGTTTGACCTCTCTAACATGTGAGAGATGGTGAGTGAGTGGACTCTCTGTCTGTCTGTCTCTCTGGCTCATATACATACACATGCCACCATCATGATCTGCCCTCATCAGTACTATAGTACATGAGCTCAGGGAGTATTAGCCAGCAGCAGCGTTTGGCGCTTGTTAATGATGTCATCACCAGCTCCCTGTGGGGACGTTGAGGTCAGCAGAGGAATGATAACAGCTTTTAACTAAACGGCAGAATTGTGTTGTTAACCCCAAATTGGCAGTACAAACAAGATTACTGTGTTTTTGGAGGAAGTCAATCTTTGCAGATTTGTGTGCTGTTCCCGGAGTCTGGGTTTGTGTGGAATGTGAGGATGGGCATGGTGTGGGATCGGAGAGCAAAGACAACAAAAAAAAGACTGTAAGAGACAAATATAATGTGAAAGTACTGTGAGAGTATATGGAGTGTGTACATGTGCTTGTGTGTGTTTTATGCATTTTGGTTAGTTAAGCGGAGCAGTAATGTGTGTGTATATAAAGCAGAAGTTTGTGATACTCAGCCTCACCGTGATGTTTACTCTGCTCAGATGGGTGGAGCTTGTCTTTTCTGTTGATGCAGTTTGAGTCACTGCACATGCTAACTAAGCACCCAGTTCTGCTTGGGACTCCCAAACAAGCTACTACAATTATCTTCACAAAGGACCATTTGTATGATTTTTGAAGCGTTTTCTATCCCAATTTTTGGCGATCACATATTTATGCTTGAAAAATCATAACAATTGTGTTCATTTGTTCACACACAATTTAATACTACCAAAGATGATTAGGGTCACATGTGATTTTTTTATTTTAGTACTGAGTTTAAAGTGTTCATCTCTAAGATTTCAGTTTTGTTCTCGTGGGTGACACCTATGGCGATGAGTGGTAATTGCAGGTGAGATCCAAACAGTGTTGCATTATGTGACATTACTAATGTCACATAATGTCACTATATACTACAAAGGCTTCCATCAAAGGACCATAGCCTCAATCAACATTGTGAGTGACTTTTTTTTTTTAGATGAAAATCTTTGAGATTACAACTTTAAATGAGAATTTTGAGGGGAAAAGTCGGAATTTTGAGCTTAAAGTCAGAATTCTCAGATTAAAGTCAGAATTCTGTGGGGGAAAAGAAGCATACTATGTGACATCACTGACGATGTCACTGATGATATTATCGATGGTGTAAAGGAATTTTAATGTCTCGGGTCCTAGATTTTTGTGACGTCAAAGTAGGGTCACAAGCCAAAAAGGTTTTGGAACCCCTGAAGTGCAGTGTTCAGGTCATGAACACTGTATAATGTGAACTGTATCATTCTCTGTACACTGTAAGTGCAGTGTTCAGGTCATGGAGAGGCGGAGGATGCAGACTGTTAGAGAAAATATAAGTTCCATGGGCGTTTCCTAATGAATAAGCTAATAATTGCCTAATAATTGCAGACGCATAATTAATGCTATGAGTTAACATGACATGACATCTCACACATATAGATTCACCCATGGCAGAGGACTTCTCCTTTTGCTGAGACCTTCTCAGCAAAAGGAGGTCTCACATTCCCCCTGCTCTCCTTCCCCTGCACCCTCCCACCTCTCCTTCTCTGTCCTCTCCTCCCTCTCACATTCCCCCTGCTCTCCCTCCCCTGCACCCTCCCACCTCTCCTTCTCTGTTCTCTCCTCCTCCACATTTCCCATTTCTCCCCACCCTCGCCCTAATCCGGGCCTGTATCCTACTCCCTCCCCCCCTCCCTATACCTCTACCCTGGCTCTCCCTCCCCTGCACCCTCATCTCTCCTCCTCTGTTCTCTCCTCCTCCACATTTCCTATTTTCTTCCCACCTCCCCCCTCTCCTCCCTCACATCCCCCCGCTCTCCCTCCCTCCTCCACTCTCCTGCTTTCTCCTCTTCCCGGTGTTTCTTCCTCTTCCCCCCTTCCCCCACTACTCTAAAGCATAGTACACATTCTACTCCAAAGCATGGCACCCACTCTATCCCCTCCAATATTTCGCCACTATTTAAAGCATGGCACCCATGCTCTTAGTATTTCGCCACTATTCAAAACATGGCACCCACTCTTCCCTAAAGCAAGGCACCCATAAGCTCTATATGTGAACATGTGCTTATTTGGCAAAAGGACTCACTACTAAAGGCTTGCAGCCAATTAAATTAGGCATAGTTTGGTTGCTAAGAAATTGACATATGTCCGTTTGCAAGATGTGCGTCTATATTTCTCATTCTCTCCCCACCTCCTCCCTCCCCCTGCTCTCTTCTCCCCCACACCCCCCCCCTTCCCCTCTCCTGCTCTCTCCTCTTGCTCCTTCCCCACCTCCTATACCCTCCAACATCTCCCATTCCCTCCCCACCCCATCACTCTCTCACATTCCCCCTGCTCTTCCCCCTTCTCCTGCTCTCTCCTCTGCTCTCTCTTCATTTCTATATTTTCTATATTATCAATTGTTCAAATGTTATCTTTATTCTGTATATTCTTGTTACTGTTGTGTCAGCTAGAATCAGCTAGACATACTTTCTGTGAAGCCCTCTGAGACATGCTTGTGAATTAGGGCTATATAAATAAACTTGACTTGACTTGACCTTGGTCAGTGCATCGGGTTCCATAACAACTGATAACAGTTTCCCTGTCAGACTCGACACGATGCACTGACCAAGGTCTCAGCAAAAGGAGAAGTCCTCTGCCATGGGTGAATCTATATGTGTGAGATGTCATGTCATGTTAACTCATAGCATTAATTATGCGTATGCAATTATTAGGCAATTATTAGCTTATTCATTAGGAAACGCCCATGGAACTTATATTTTCTCTAACACAGACTATACAGTGTACAGGGAAGGCCCGCTTATTAATGACTTCTGTCCATCATCTGGTTGGCTGAGTCAGACGTAATCTCCCTCTACGAGAGCAGCAACCCCCCCTCCCCCACCGCACACACACACACACACACACACACACACACACACACACACACAGAGACAAGCCTCTGCAGGTGTGTAACACAGATGAGAGGGTGGACAGCTGTGGATACAAGATAGTACTCTCTCTCGCGGTCTATAAACACCAACTTTTGCTTGCTGTGTGGTTGGTTTTAGTTCAGTGTATGTGTGTGTGTGTGTGTGTGTGCATGTGTGCATGTGTGTGCGTGTGTGCGTGCGTGTGTGTGAGGGGGGCGTTGACCGTCGCAGCTGCAGTGTCACTGACATCAGCACCTTACCTCTTGCAAGACCTCTCTAATTAGACCTGTGTGCCCTGTCATCACATGCTGCTGTTACCCCCCGAGCAGCTGTCTCACACACACACACACACACACTCGCATGCACGCAAACACACATACACACACACACACACACAATACGCACACACGCACGTGTGCGCACACACATACACACACACACACACACACAATACGCACATGTGCGCACACACACACACACACACACACACACAGGAGCACACGCCCCACACAGGTGTCCAACGCAGGACACAGCTGAGCTAAACATCATAGCAACCTTCTGGGAACTTCAACTCGACAAAACACAAGACAACAAATGTGAGAAAAAGAAAGAGGCAGCTTTTAGACGACGCATCTCCCTCCTGTTCTCAGTTTCTTCTTACCAGCCGCCACACGTGTGGCGGCCATGTTTTAACCGGTCTCTCTGAGGAACTTACTAGCCGCCACACGTGTTGGCGGCCATGTTTTGACCTGTGACCTGTCTCTCTGAGGAAATTACCAGCCACCACAGCATGTGGCGGCCATGTTTTAACCTGTGACCTGTCTCTCTGAGGAACTTACTAGCCGCCACACGTGTTGGCTGCCATGTTTTAACCTGTGACCTGTCTCTCTGAGGAACTTACTAGCCGCCACACGTGTTGGCGGCCATGTTTGAACCGGTCTCTCTGAGGAAATTACCAGCCACCACAGCGTGTGGCTGCCATGTTTTGACCTGTGACCTGTCTCTCTGAGGAACTTACTAGCCGCCACACGTGTTGGCGGCCATGTTTTGACCTGTGACCTGTCTCTCTGAGGAACTTACCAGCCACCACAGCATGTGGCGGCCATGTTTTGACCTGTGACCTGTCTCTCTGAGGATCTTACTGCCGGTAAACCTTCCAGTGACTGATATCAATATCACCCTGTATTAAAGGAGAATTTCAGTATTTTTCAACCTGGACCTTATTTTCCTCATTCTTTATGTTTCACTGATTGGAGCAGACATTTTTGAAATTGATGCAATATTGAGCTATAGCTGCACAATGGGCTGGAACAGAGCCAGGTGGGGCATCAGAGCACCGTGCATGTACGTCCTGTAGAAGTTTTTTTTTTTTTTTACCACGCAACGGCTCATATCGTTAATATATCAAAGAGAACTGCGAGTGCTTCTGCGCTTACATGAGAAGTTTGTTCTCTCAACAACTCGGGAAGTCTCGAATTGGCAAGTATGAACTTGGCGTTCTTGATAATCTGCTCTTGTGTCCTCCATTACAAGTTTCATGTAAGATCTAACAGCCAAAACATGTTTCCAAAAAGAATGCAAGTACAGAGGCTGGATGAAGATCCCAGGAAGAGACTTGCCAGTCGAGGAGGCGTCAGATAGTAACTTGGCAGATGATTTCCTGAGAGAATGAAGTTGGAACAATCCAACAGCTTTGCGTTAATTATGTGCGTTGAACGTCACACAACACACGGACACTTCTCTGCTCTCTTCCACCAGAAGTTTGTTCTTCTCAAGACAACTTGGGAAGGAAAACTAGCGAGTTTGGCGTTGTTGGATGGGAAATGTAGCCAGGATGTCAGATAGTGCGCTCTCCAAACAAACAAACGCTGACAAGCCAACAGTAGAAACCAAATTATGCATCTTGCAAACTTGCTAGTGTTGAATTCCCTGCACGCGCTCATTCCTCCAACAACTTGTTGACATTGACCCGTGGTGTCATAGCGAAGTTTATCTACATCTGTTTTCAACACAGAGAAAAGTTTAGCACTCCTTTTTCAAGCTTCTTCAAGTCCTTAACTGTAGAAAGAAAACAATGTTTTAACTGGGTATATAGTGCCTGAGCATATGGTGTTGCCCGAATTCCTCCTCAAACTTGGCCTATTCTTCAAAACATGCTTCCCACTCAAGCTGGTGTGTGTGTGTGTGTGTGTACATGCTCGTGTGCCTGTGTGTGTGTGCGTGTGTGTGTACATGCTTGTGTGCCTGTGCGTGCGTGCGTGTGTGCGTGCGTGTGTGTACATGCTTGTGTGCCTGTGCGTGCGTGCGTGCGTGCGTGTGTGTGTGTGCGTCCGTGTGTGTGTGTGTGTGCGTGCGTGCTTGTGTGTGTGTGTACATGCTCGTGTGCCTGTGTGTGTGCGTGCGTGCGTGCATGGTGAAGGACAGTGTGTTATTCCTAAAATGAGTGCTTAGCAGTGGTGTGGTAATCCCTGGATAAGTGAGAATACTCTTAATTTATGCCCCCCTTCCCCCATATATATTTTGTTGTAAAATGGCTCTCTCAAATCAAGCAATCTCATTGGCTCACAGCTGTGGTATATTTAGCATATACCACAGTAAATATACCACAGTTAGAGCCACTCACTGCCCTGAACTGCACTGACCTGAGTCAGAGGGGCTCAGATCTAAACAGGTCCAGACATTTAAATATAATACTAATAACAATAACAACAATGACAACGACAACGATAACGATAACGATAATAATATAAATAATAATTTTCATATTTCCATAATAAATATAATGAATATAACGTTTTATAAAACGGTCACCGTTTTATAAAAGCAATAGATCACTTCAGACCGTGATATATATGCTTATTATACCACACCTAAGGGTGTTTGAAGCACGACCCTTAGGTGTGGTATAATAAGCATACTGTACCACGGCCTGTCATGATCTAATGCTTATATATATATATATATATATATATATATATATATATATATATATATATATATATATTCCCCAGGGGTCCTTGGATTTCAACTCTTCTTTTAGCTCTGGCCAGTCATTATTGGTGTCTACAAAGATCTACATGAGTGATTGAAATATATAATATATAGGCTAACCTGCCTGAACATTACTGAATTTAGTTCTCACAAGAATTTCAAACAGAATCACGTTAATTTGAACCTATAGTAGCTGCCAAAATAATGGAAGCATTCAAGTAGGGATGCATTATATTAAGATTGCCAAATTGGTCCCCCCTCAATATGTGACTGTTTCTCCCTTGAAATAAGCTACTGCAACGGATTTTATTTTGAAACTTGATAGGTTTTATTCTGCCCAACTCGATCGAGAGAAAGAGCGAGAGAAAGGAAGAGAGCGTCCTGTAGCTGAAAGGCCACAGGTTCAATCCTCCCCTCAGCCATGCACTCTTTGCACAAGACGCTGACGCTTGAGCTGTGGCTCTGCTGAAGCCTAAACACACAGAACATAATGCTGTCCATACTGTCTCATTATTGCCTTAATCCTCCCCTTCCCCTGGTGGATGTGCAGAGGCACACACACCACACACACCCACACACACACACGCATGCGCGCGCACACACACACACATACATACATACACACACAGATACGCAGACGCGCATAAACACACACACACACCTCTCTTGGAGGGTTTGTTGGCTTTTACGTAGTGCTGTACTGCCCCCATCAGGTCAGAGTTGGAACTGTGATGTTTAAAAACCTACATTATTTTACATTTTAGAGTTAGACATTTGAGGTGAGGCTCTTTACATGAGTACGAGTATTGTGGTTGTATTGAATCCTGAACTCTATATTACATAATTGAACCCTATGGCGAGCGATATTCCTAGGCTTGCCCGCTGCGTGGGCTCGCCCATCCTGCACCACGCCGAGCTGGCCCTGCAGCTCGCATACGCAGCTTGCCTGCTGCGCGGCCTTGCCCGGCTGCTCCTTGATGGCATACTTCAGGGATGCTGGATCACCTGTCCTGGAGCTGGCAACATACAGCTGTCCATGGCTGAAGATGGGGGTCTGAAGCCAGACTCCCACTTTCAATATCTGCCCCTGGGACTTGATTTTGCTCTTATGACATCACTGATGACATCATCAGAGCCAAGATGGCGGAGGCGTAGCTCTGCTGCTGCGTGCTGATGTTGCAATGGAGTGATCTGAGGAGAGGACAAGCGGTGCATCATCTCCAGAGTCACCACCCTATTAGACACTCATGAAGGCTTGAGAATATTATGACAGTGTCCCTCACGTTGTCCACCAAATGCACATACCGACTCCTGGTGGCCACTTCCTGTATGAACAGCTTATCAATTATCAACAGGGTGCCAATGACCATGGTGTCAGCAGCTTGCGCCACATAAGTCAGGCTCCTCTTCAGGGCTTCACCTCTCCTGTCAGGCTCCTCCTCAGGGCTTCACCTGTCCTGTCAGGCTCCTCCTCAGGGCTTCACCTCTCCTGTCAGGCTCCTCCTCAGAGCTTCACCTCTCCTGCTGCCTTGGTGTCAGAAAGCCTACTTGTGACAGTGTGATCAGAAAGGACCTGATGAAGTGGACCAGCATGAACTTGGGTCTGTTCGCCAGTAGGACCTTGTTGTTCTGTCGGACTGCCTCCTTAAAGAGGTACATCATGAACTGATCCTTTACAAACCCTGGACTGCACCAGCATACACCTGCATCACTGCCTCGTAGACCCTCTCCAGTGCCTTCTCGTGCTGAGTGCAGCTGCCCCTGACCTTGCGAGGGATAGTGACTTCCAGGTGTCAACAGCACCAGGGTGGACAGGCTCTTCTGCATCAACACAGCCGCCGTCTGAGCAGCATCACACGCCTGTTCGATCCTATCGAGCACAACGTTGTCCCAGACCTTCTTAGCAAGAGTGAACTTCCTGGTGAGCTTCAAGCTCAATGGTGTGGTAGGCCCCCATCTTGATATACTGGTTCTGCTCAAGGTTGGTGCCCTTAACCCTCAGCTGACAGGCCTGGGAGTCACACTTGTCGTCAGAGTAGTCCACTCCCTGGAGCAGGCCACACCGCCAGTGGAGGATGCTCTCAGGCTGTCTCCCACCTGCAGCAGGTTGTAGGTGTGCCACATGTCCTCTGCATCCTCCGGCATCAGAGTCACCTGTCTGGCATGATCTTCTTCCATATCTTTATGGAGCAGTTTATGCTTAGTTGTGTAATGGACAAACCTGGATCAATACCTCATATTCAATAGCTTTCTTTAGAGTCTGGATGATTTTGTCCTTCTAGTGTCAGCAGGTTATGGTCCTACTTATACCTCTGCAGGGAGGGATGTCTATGCACGCTACACCTGCACAACAATATACAGGTGGATCTCTGCATAGAAACACATGATATACTCACCTCCATCCGGCAGTCCTGACCATGTCAGCAATGTTGGTCCTGTAGGGCCAGTGTCCCTCCTCGTCCTCCTCCTCCAGATGAAGGGATAGCAGGCCTGTGCTGATGGTGGGACACCTTTGGAGTGAGGAGGACCTCAGTTGCTGGTTGCTCAGTCTCTCTTGGCCCTCTTGGTCTTGGCTATATTTCTCTGACGTCTCAACTTTCTCTTCTGTTCACGCTCACGCGCCTCAAGCGCCTTGAGCATTTTCCACGAGCACAGCGCGCTGCCAATGAAGAGCGGTGTGAGAGACAGTATGACCGTGGTCAGGAAGCCATACGGGTCCTGGTCAGCCCACTCCACCACATACTCTACCCACGCCCACAAGTCTATCATCCTGCTCACCAATGACAACTATAAGGTGGCTTAATACCTTCTGAGTTAACTACACTCCCTCTGTCGTCCAATTTGTAACCTCGGGAGGGAGGGATTTATGACATCACTGATGATGTCACAATGTCTATGACATCATCACTGAGTATGGCAGATTTATGACATCACTAATGATGTCACTGACGATACAATGTCATTGCGTGACATCATCAGTTCACTAGACATTGCCATTGTGACATGTTACGCTACGCCCTTCAGACTATTAGGATTTTGCTGACGGTGATAGAATCGTACACATGATATGGATTTAGGTGAACACTAGGTGGATGACTAGAGCACAGCAGGGCTAATACTCTATATCTATCTTCTTTCTTTCTTTCGCGGGGACATATGGACATACAGTTGGGAGGGACAGACCTTATAGATGCCTCTGCCCCTACTGGCCACAACATAAAAATACATACTGATTCCTTACGTAAAACTTCTTCTTCTAATGGCTTTCTGGCAGACTGGATGCCTTGCGGCACATTGCTGCCTCTCAGAATATTACACAAATTCCAGAGGAGCATTGAATTCCAGACTCAATGCTCCTCCCTCCGGCCGCCTCGCTCTCCTCTTCGCCCGCTGTGTTCCCGGACCTCTCGGGCCTCGTGCGGCGCGCCCACCTCCCTCGCTGCTCGACGGCCTTCGGTGAGGAATCCCAGGAAGACATCTCCCGTCCCCTTAAGTAAAACAAGCTCCACTTCGCTATTTGGCAGGCAGCGTGTGACTGATGACATCACTGATGACATCATCCATCATCTGGCTGCCTGACAAAAACATTTCCAGGCAGCTGCCACTGATGACGTAAATATCGTCTCAAGCTACAACTCAAAAAGACAAAGAGACAGTTTCACAGTAACTGAAACTGAAAACAAATCCACCTTATGCGGCTAAATTGTATTTATAACATGGACCTACAGCCACACTACATCTGCCTTTTACTGCTTTTTCTGTGTGGTTATTAAGGCTAATGAGCATGTTTCAAAATCCCAGATACTGTGGTGCTGCGGTCAAGAAAATGAAAAGAACAAATTAGCATCGATAGGCAAACTTCCAGTTTTCCTCGCACCATTTGTAATCAGCATTTTTTAAAGTTCCAGTGACCAGTTTATGCAAATAAAGAGAGGGAGATATGTGGTTCAGATGGTGGACCACAGCAATAATGGGCTGGTAGCATGATGTTGGAGCCAATTCAAACAACATAAACCTAACTTCATCTGGAAACTTGACACACACACACAGCCTACAGTACTTACATGCTCACACACACACACACACACACAATTTGGCATTAATAAACAAACATTACCCTGTGCTACTCCACTTGCCCGGTCCTGTCCACTTAAATCTAAACCAGTGGTTCAGTCTGTTTGACCAGTCCACTTTAATCTAAACCAGTGGTTCAGTCTGTTTGACCAGTCCACTTTAATCTAAACCAGTGGTTCAGTCTGTTTGACCAGTCCACTTCAGTGTTTCAGTCTGTTTCATTTTCCAACCTGCTGTACTCTTCTTTTGGAACAAAAACTCCCCACACATTGAGTTGTTTTCAAGAGACATCACAAGACCTTGCATTTTCTAGCCAAATAATAAAACTGGATTAATAAAAGTGCTTTGTTATGAAAAGCAGTTGTCTTATTCAAATAGTTAGCATGATGATAATATTCCCTCTTAACTAGATTTCTCTCTTGGTTCTCTGCTCTAATTAGCTAGCTTACTTGTTTCTTTTCGCGGAAATGGGGCTTTGTGCTACCATAAGGCTGGTTTCACACCGACGACCCAAGCCTTGCCTATGCCTTGCCTTTACCCACGCTTTTTAATAGGCGTCCGTTTTAGTCAACGAGGCTGTGTACACCGGGCGCCTGAGCGTGAACCCTGCGTGTACCCACGCCTTGCCTATGCCTTGCCGATTTTATCGAATAGGCGTGAGTTCTATTTTGAAGCCGACAAGGCGCGTGCAGGCAGACTTCTTCTGTCAAGCCATGAAAGAAAAACGCACAATATCCGTCGGAAATGGAAAAGTCAACTGAATTTCAAAATAAAATGGAGTTACTACAACATGTTGAGCAGAGAGACAGAGATATTGACGGGTGGCTATCACGTGGGGCTTTCTCCCCGTCGGCAAACAAATCTTCATGAGAGAGAATAGCGACCGAAGAAGCAAGATGGACAATGTTGTTGTGCCAGGCTGCCAGCACATATTCTTGCAAGATCACCTCTCTAAAATGTCCGACTATAGTCAGACCTGGTTATACATATCCAGCATCAATATAACATTAAATATATCCGATTTATTTTACCTAGAGGCTACCCATGACAATTCTGGACAACACGTGAAAAAATACAGTCGGGAGAGAGGAGAGGCGCTTGTGACTCGGCTCCAGGTTCGGCGTGCAAAAGGCGTGCGGTGTGATCGCAAAAGCGTGTAACAGGTTCACGCCCAGCTCGGCGTAGGCGTGGGTTGAGGCAAGGCAAGGCTTGGGTCGTCGGTGTGAAACCAGCCCAAGGCTTCGTTCACACCGACTGTGTGTGCCTTGCCTATGCCTTGCCTTTACCCACGCTTTTAAATAGGCGTCCGTTTTAGTCAACGAGGCTGTGTACACCGGGCGCCTGAGCGTGAACCCTGCGTGTACCCACGCCTTGCCTGTGCCTTGCCGATTTTATCGAATAGGCGAGAGTTCTATTTTCACGCCGACAAGGCGCGTGCAGGCAGGCTTTTCTGTCAAGCCATGAAAGAAAAACGCGACAATATCCGTGGGAACTGGCAAAGTCAACTGAATTTCAAAATAAAATGGTGTTACTACAACAGTGTTGAGCAGAGAGAGAGAGCGAGAGAGAGATTGACGGGTGGCTATCACGTGGGGCTTTCTCCCTGTCGGCAAACAAATCTTCATGAGAGAGAATAGCGACCGAAGAAGCAAGATGGACAATGTTGTTGTGCCAGCACATATTCTTGCAAGATCACCTCTCTAAAATGTCCGACTATAGTCGGACCTGGTTATACATATCCAGCATCAATAGAACATTAAATATATCAGATTTATTTTACCTAGAGGCTACCCATGACAATTCTGGACAACACGTGAAAAAATACAGTCGGGAGAGAGGAGAGGCGCTTGTGACTCGGCTCCAGGTTCGGTGTGCAAAAGGCGTGCGGTGTGATCGCAAAAGCGTGTAACAGGTTCACGCCCAGCTCGGCGTAGGCGTGGGTTGAGGCAAGGCAAGGCATAGATTGTCGGTGTGAACTAAGCCTTAGGGGGTGGAAGGGTGAAGCAAGTCAATGTTGCAATTTCTCCTATTCACCAATAGAGGTCGATAGATGAAGTCATAGATTACTTAATGGCGCTTTAATCTTGAAGTGGACCGCTCAACTAAACTGCACCAATAATCATACATTAATGGATCGACTGTGTTTTTAAAAACTGTTGCATGGTGGCTGACTAGGAGACCGTGTTGCATGGTGGCTGACTAGGATACCGTGTTACATGGTGGCTGACTAGGAGACCGTGTTACATGGTGGCTGACTAGGAGACCGTGTTACATGGTGGCTGACTCAGAGACCGTGTTACATGGTGGCTGTGTTACATGGTGGCTGACTAGGAGACCGTGTTACATGGTGGTTGACAGAGGTTCTCAAATGTTTTTCAGCCAAGGACCCCTTACAAGATAGAAAATATACCGCGGACCCCCTCATTCTGATTTGTGATTTTGGGCTAAGCTTAATTGTTTCCACGGTAACGTGCTTGACTTTTAATTTGATAGGTTTATTATTAGAATGTAATCCATGAACCATTTTAGATTTAAAGCATAAACTATTTTCGTTGAACTATGAAGATTTTGCAAAAAAAAACATTTTTTATTTTTATTACATTACATTTACATTACGTCATTTAGCAGAGGCTTTTGTTTTGTCCAAAGCGACTTACAATATCACAATTTGTCAACAGTCCAGAAAACCACTATGCAACACAATCAATGATAGCCAAGATATTTTGATAGACTAGCACCATGTAGGAAGTAGTTTGAGAAGGAATAATTAACATGTAGCATTTTCTTTTTAATTATTAAATTTTTTTTTTTTTTAACTTGAAAACTTTTCGCGGACCCCCTGGCAAAGTGCCACGGACCCCTGGGGGTCCGCGGACCCCCATTTGAGAACCACTGGACTAGGAGACCGTGTTACATGGTGGCTGACTCAGAGACTGTGTTACATGGTGGCTGACTAGGAGACCGTGTTACATGGTGGCTGACTCAGAGACCGTGTTACATGGTGGCTGACTAGGAGACCGTGTTACATGGTGGCTGACTCGGAGACCGTGTTACATGGTGGCTGACTAGGAGACCGTGTTAAATGGTGGCTGACTAGGAGACCGTGTTGCATGGTGGCTGACTAGGAGACCGTGTTGCATGGTGGCTGACTAGGAGACCGTGTTACATGGTGGCTGACTAGGAGACCGTGTTACATGGTGGCTGACTAGGAGACCGTGTTACATGGTGGCTGACTAGGAGACCGTGTTGCATGGTGGCTGACTAGGAGACCGCGTTACATGGTGGCTGACTAGGAGACCGTGTTGCATGGTGGCTGACTAGGAGACCGTGTTACATGGTGGCTGACTAGGAGACCGTGTTACATGGTGGCTGACTAGGAGACCGTGTTGCATGGTGGCTGACTAGGAGACCGTGTTACATGGTGGCTGACTAGGAGACCGTGTTACATGGTGGCTGACTAGGAGACCGTGTTACATGGTGGCTGACTCAGAGACCGTGTTACATGGTGGCTGACTCGGAGACCGTGTTACATGGTGGCTGACTAGGAGACCGTGTTACATGGTGGCTGACTAGGAGACCGTGTTACATGGTGGCTGACTAGGAGACCGTTGTGGTATGTTTCCACTTTAGCTGTGATTGTATTCCTCTTCATTATTCAGGCAGTGGCCAGCGCTCACAGCAAATGCCTTCCATGTGTTTCTAATTGCCCCAGCAGAGGTATTTAACACGAGGTGAGGTCATTAACACATGGACACTGCTGTCAGATGCAGAGCCAGCTGCCTCCGGGTGAGAGAGCAGGCTGTGCGTCAAGAGACAGCAGGGCGCCACCTAGGAGAGATAACGCAACATCCCACTTCCACCCTGAAGAAAGCTCAAGTTGGACTTTGCTGCCATTGATGTTGCGATTGCAATAATTAATGCAAATTCAACCAATCTCCACAATATTTGCAGGGGTTTGCAACTTTTTCAGGATTCTTGCAATTTCTCTGCAAAAAAGCAAAATACGTTCCTCAACTTGAAATTGTTTGCCAGTTCCTGTAATTTTACCGCAAAAATTTCACAAATTCCATTGCAATTTTTGAGAAAAGCTGCCATTAGGTAGCAGTTGGGGGACTACAAGGAGATGAAGAAAGTAGGCAGGACTACAAGGAGATGAAGGGAGATGAAGAAAGTAGGCAGGACTACAAGGAGATGAAGGGAGATGACGAAATTAGGACTACAAGGAGATGACGGGAGATGAGGAAAGTAGGCAGGACTGCAAGGAGATTAAGGGAGATGAAGAAAGTAGGCAGGACTACAAGGAGATGAAGAAAGTAGCCAGGACTACAAGGATATGAAGGGAGATTAAGAAAGTAGGCAGGACTACAAGGAGATAAAGGGAGATTAAGAAAGTAGGCAGGACTACAAGGAGATGAAGAAAGTAGGCAGGACTACAAGGAGATGAAGGGAGATGAAGTAGGCAGGACTACAAGGAGATGAAGGGAGATGAAGAAAGTAGGCAGGACTACAAGGAGATAAAGGGAGATTAAGAAAGTAGGCAGGACTACAAGGAGATGAAGAAGGTAGGCAGGACTACAAGGAGATAAAGGGAGATTAAGAAAGTAGGCAGGACTACAAGATGAAGTAGGCAGGACTACAAGGAGATGAAGGGAGATGAAGAAGGTAGGCAGGACTACAAGGAGATGAAGAAGGTAGGCAGGACTACAAGGAAATGAAGTAGGCAGGACTACAAGGAGATGAAGGGAGATGAAGGAGGTAGGCAGGACTACAAGGAGATGAAGAAGGTAGGCAGGACTACAAGGAGATGAAGAAAGTAGGCAGGACTACAAGGAGATGAAGGGAGATGAAGAAAGTAGGCAGGACTACAAGGAGATGAAGGGAGATGAAGAAAGTAGGCAGGACTACAAGGGGATGAAGGGAGATGAAGAAAGTAGGCAGGACTACAAGGAGATGAAGGGAGATGAAGAAAGTAGGCAGGACTACAAGGAGATGAAGAAAGTAGGCAGGACTACAAGGAGATGAAGAAAGTAGGCAGGACTACAAGGAGATGTGACATAAGGCAAAGAGAGAGCTGGCAAAGGCTAAGGAAAGGGCACATAGAGTTGTATGAAGGTTGGACACTAAAGGCCTAAACATGGTCGTCCGTCCGCCTCGAATTGGAGCCGTCTCGCCGTCTGGCGGCGCCAGCGAGCCCCACATGCTCGGACGCCACTTCGCCCCCGCTCATCCCCCCCCCGCGGAAGCTCCGTGTGAAAATGGCGGAGATTGTGTGCCAGGCAGTCTGAATGAAATTGAATGTAACGTTCCCAATTCTATGTATTAAATTCTAAAAAACGACCCTCAACATTTGGGAAGGCTAAGCCACACAACTAGTTGTTATAATCTAACATCATGCTTTGAAAGGCGACTTTACGACGAAGAGCCAGGGCAACGGCCAATCACAACTCTCCTGCAGCTGTCGTCACGCACGTATCGTCGCCGTGAAGTCACATTTTCGAGCAGCCCCCATCAGCCGACGGCGGCCCCTCCCCGTAGGACAGCGCTCCACCCGCCGTCACACGGGGAGGGCGGGGCGAGGCTCTGACGGACGACCATGTTTAGGCCTTAAGGAAGGAGAAAAGGACTTGGAAGGAGAAAAGGACTTGGAAGGAGAAAAGGACCGAGCTGGGAAGGATGTGCAACAGGTTAGGGTGATGAAGGATAGACATGGAAATGTGCTGACTAGCGAGGAGGGTGTTGAGAAGGCGGAAGGAGTACTTTGGAGCTGGAGGTGGTAAGATTTTCGTTGGGAATGATGATGGACATAAGGAATGAGTAGAGGGACACCTCATGTTGGACGGTTTGGGGACAAAGTGAGAGGCCAGATTGTTTGCACATGTGCAGAGGACAGATGCTAGTACGATGTGGTGAGGGAGGACATGCAGGTGGTTGGCGCAACAGAGGAAGATGCAGAGGACAGGAAGAGATGGAAACGGATGATCTGCTGTGGCGACCCCTAACCGGAGCAACCGAAAGAATAATAACAATAACATCTTTCCTTGCATGATTTTGAAATTCTAACACTGGATTGTAGGCTGTAAAAAGTAGATATAGGAAAAGTTATAGAAGCATAAAAATTATATATATATATTTTGAAATGAAATAAAAACTAAAATACAAAAACCACATACAATGAAATAACAAAAATATAGATTCATTCAAACATAATACAAACACACCCCACATGAGCATGATGTAAGAGTAAGATGCACCTTGTGAACTTGGTGCCATTGAGCTGAGACAAATTGTTCAGCAACAGGGCGATCAGAACAGTGTTGTGAGGCTTTCGAGTGATACAGGACTGTAGAAATGCACTTGAACTTGGTCATCAATGAAACAGAAGTTGCGGCTCATGGCTTTTCCCTCATACCCTGGTCAATACCACCATCTGCTGGTCGACTGTGAACAATGCATTGTATCCCAGCTGAGCTGCAACTGCAAACAGCAAAGGGAAACTAGCAGGATTCACATTGGAAATTGGCTGCATGTGTTATTTTAAGACAGTATTGTACTGTATTGTATTATATTGTGATGTATTATACTGACTGATTGAATGATTGTTGTTGAGATTGAAAATAAGAACAAATAAATACAAAATAAGTGTAATGTAGGTGAGAGTAGTGAGTGTAGACAGAAGACAGCCCCTCCACCCCAGAAATATAAACATTTTTCCTGGTGATCTTTGCCATAGGCTTATAATGGACGTTGTTTAAATCACTTAAATAAGACCTGTGCTCCAAATACTCCTGGAATTCTGTTAGGTGTCTCTTGATCCTTGCTTGTCACAAAACCTTTTTGACTATTGGGTTTAGGGGAGTCTGGTCTGTACATTTGCACTTGCTCTGCCCTTTTGCCGCTTCTGCATCCAGATTAGTTTACCAGGTGTTTTCAAAGTCTGAGACTGTGGGCTCCCCCCCCCCAGACTTGTCAGAGACACCTGTTTTTGATCCTGATGTTTCTGCTGTCATAAAGCTTCTTAAACAAACTAAGATCAAGAGCCCGGGACCAGACAATATTAGTGGTCGAGTGCTCAAGTCGTGTGCCTTGCAACGGAGTGACATTTTTAAAGACATCTTCACTCAGTCTCTTCAGCTGCAGACCGTCCCTAAGGTGTGGAAACATGCCACCATCGTTCCTGTGGCAAAAAATAAACAGCCCAAAGTCTTAAATCACTTTAGACCTGTAGCTCTCACCTGTCTGGTGATGAAAGTCTTTGAGAAGCTGGTTAAGCAGGAGATACTGAAACAGCTCAAATGTCAATTAGATCCTCTTCAGTTTGCCTAGCAGGCAGGCAGGCAGACATGTGGAGGACACAACTCTAACTTTGCTCAATATTTTAGTCCAACACACTGGAGGCCCCCAAAACGCATGCTAGGCTTTCATTCGTTGATTTCTGCTCTGCATTTAATACTATCCAGCGTTATCTACTCGCAGAGAAGCTTCTTTCACATTTTCATTTGAACTTAAATCTTGTTGGCTGGATAGTTCACTTTCTGACAGATAGGTCACAGTGTGTCAGGGTCAATGGTGTGTTACCTTCCAAGTCATTCTCTTCTACTGGTTCCCCTCAGGGCTGTTCTTTCTGGTTTTTATATATACACCCTGACACTTCTGTAGAAGTATTTATCAAAATAGGCATATCTCAAAGTTTGCTGATGACTCCGTCATAGTATTTGATGATAAGGAGACTGAACAGTCCTGCAGTTGATGACTTTATAACTTGGTATACTGACTTTTTCCTGTCAATCAACGTGTTAAAGGCTAAAGACATGATTATTGATTTCCTAAAATCTCAACCCAGCAGTATTACTCGGAGGATAAGGAAGATGAGATTATCCCTGAGTATAAATACCTGGGAACTATTATTGATAAACTGAGCTTCGAATATGCTGTCTGCAAAAAGATCCAGCAGCAGGGGGCAATGTTTTAATGAGTTGCTTTGTTTGATCAATGCTTCATTGAGTCTGTTCTTACTTATTGCTGTGTGGCTTCATTTGGTTGCCTCACTCTGTCCAGTCAAAATAGGCTGGCAAAGCTTGTTCAATGGAAAGTAAGGTGATGGGGTGCAGCAAGCCCAGTTTCAGGACATTTACTTTAAGCGAATGAGGAATAAGGCTCAACTTATTCTAAACTGTCCCGACCATCGACTTTATGTGGAGTTTGACCTCCTCCCCTATGGTGCCGGGATGACCACAGCCCGAACTCATTTGACTGGCCGCTGCGACTGGTTCTTCTTCTTCTCGCTGATTCCCAGGAGTGTGCCATTGACGGTGACTGAGGAAAAATGAAACGCTAGTTATATTGATTCTGACCCTGGCTAAATGTGTAGAGTACAACACATGTCTTGGTGGCCATCACTAGCGCCGCAACTGCTCCACAACTGCTCCACAACTGCTCCACGCCCCTTGAGCAACTTTTGTACATATTTGCCTGTCTAATAGTAATAGTGCAGTGATCCCTTTTTATATGAAGGACTGCTAATTTAGTCCATATTAGTGCTGCTGTTGTTTTCTCTTGAACCCAAATCTGAGAATATGTTTTAATGTTAGATCAGATTTTGTCCAGATTTTCACAACTGTCTGTAGTGTAGGCAGAGCGATATCAGAGAAACTATGATCAGAACAGACATTCTGCTACGGTCTACCTATAATGGCAAATAGCTGGGGACTAGTAGAACTCCCTCGAGGACCCCTGGTTGCACTGATCTCAACAATAAACATTTTGCATTGTTGAAACTGCATTCTGCTGCTGTAGTATTATTTATTATATTGAAGTATTATGGTGATGATGATGATGATGATAATGATGATGACGGTGGCGACGCAGTATACACTTCATAAACCTCAAAGACACATTATCTGTTGTTTAAGCTGTACCCATGCAGTGCACATTTTTCCTCATAACGTAGGACCAAAGTAGCCTGGTAACCAGCCCCAATGAATCCCTATGGAGTGCTGACTACTGTGATTCATATGGAGCTGGATACTAGGCTAGGACCAAAGTGACTTTGGAGGAGATTGTTAATACTGCAACGTAAATACTCAATATCGTCTCTCTTTCAAGCTACAACTGAACAAATTATCAAAATGTTTAAACAAATTTGTGTTTTGTGACAGGATGTTATAACCGCATTTTAGCTGGGCAAAAGAATGTCTTTAGACGTTCAGCTATCACCCAGAAAAGAGCGAAGAAGAAGAAGTTAGGTTAGGTCACCTTCTTCCTCTGTCAGTTTGGTCATCTCTTAGGTTCAGTCAATTTCCCAGTAACCTTCAATAATGATCTAAAGATTCGGTGTGCACTCCCATGTGTCTCATCAAGTTTCCTTTACGACTAAAACTTATACTACAGATCAAGCAATTAAATGGTTTCTCTCCTCTGTGGATACTCATGTGTCTCTTTAAGTCTGATTTACAACTAAAACTTACACTACAGATCAGGCAATTAAATGGTTTCTCTCCTGTGTGGATTCTCATGTGTTTGTTCATGTTTCTTTTGTAACCAAAACTTTTACCACAGAGTGGGCAATTAAATGGTTTGCCTCCTGTGTGGACTCTCATGTGTCTGTTCAAGTCTGAGTTATAACCAAATCTTTTACCACAAACTGAGCAACTTAAGTGTTTCATCCCAAGAACTTCACTGTTTTTCTGTGAGTCTAAACCAGACTCAGCTTCACTAGTTTCCATCCAATCATCACTGTGTTCCGTCTCAGGTTCAGAAGAGTCTGAAGTCTTACCAGCACTAGTTGGTTGTAAATGACTAGCTGGATCAAAGTTCCTGGCTGGTTCTGATACTCCACAGTCCCCCCTCTCAGCTTCTGTGTTCATCTGTTCAGTTGAGCTGCTGGCTAGAGGCTCTGCCTCTCTGTTCTCCTCAGTTTGGCTTTGATGAAACTGTGAGGACTGAGGTTTCTCTTCTTCATCTTCACTCTTCACAGGGACAAGAGTCAATTGGAACTTGGTGACATCAGCTTCCTCCTGACTAATCCAGAGTTCCTCCTCTTCCTCTTTAATGTGTGTGGGCCCTGGGTGCACCTGGTCCAGACTGAAGCTCCACTCCTGCTGCTCAGGGGGAACCTCTTCTTTACTGACCAACAGCTGCTGGACGTCTGGAGGTAAAGCTGAAATACAGAAATATACTCATTAAGGAAAACTAACCTATAGGCTACAGTGAGGAAATGCTGATTTTGTGCCTCTGTTACCTGACTGAGTGACTGACATATAATACAGTAGTTTACCAATATAGGGTGCTGGCTCTGACATATAATACAGTAGTTTACCAATATAGGGTGCTGGCTCTGTGGTGAAGCAAGGTCCATATCTGTTTCTCCAGTTGCCCTTCCTTTTCTTCCTCAGCCCATCATCACCTCCTCCTCCTCCTGCTGATGCTCCTCCTCCTCCGGTTGCTCCTCCTCCTCCTGATGCTGCTGCTCCTCCTCCTCCTGCTGCTGCTGCTGCTCCTCCTCCTCCTCCTCCTGATGCTGCTGCTCCTCCTCCTCCTCCGGTTGCTCCTCCTCCTGCTCCTCCTCCTCCTGCTGCTGCTCCTCCTCCTCCTCCTCCTGATGCTGCTGCTCCTCCTCCTCCTCCGGTTGCTCCTCCTCCTGCTACTCCTCCTGCTGCTGCTCCTCCTCCTCCTGCTGCTGCTCCTCCTCCTCCTCCTGCTGCTGCTGCTCCTCCTCCTCCGGTTGCTCCTCCTCCTGCTACTCCTCCTCCTGATACTGCTCCTCCTGATACTGCTCCTCCTCCTCCCATCCCCGGGCCTGCGGTGGAGGGTTGAGCTCGTTTGTAGGCCGTGGTTCCGCTCAGGCTCGTGGTCTCGTTCGCTGCGTGACTGTGCCAGTTCCCATACAGCTTCCTGCCCACTACAGTGATACAAAGCACCATTGAATGGCCTCATCCAAAGCCCAAACACGCTGTGGTGATGTGTGTCGTTTCAGCTCCAGTCGACAACAGAGAGCTGGCGAGTTTGTCGGTTTATTTTCAGACCTTCCTTGGTAGGTAGGAGATGACTGTTGGTCTTCAGTCATGATATGAGGAAATTCTGTGATGTCTTTCTGCTTAATACTGCTAACGTAGACCCCAAAACATTGAATAGCTTATGCCCACAAGCATGTCTCTCTGTTATTTAATTTTTATATATATATATATTTTGGGGCATTTCGGTCTGCCGAAATACCCCGAAGGGCCGAGCCTTCGTGGTATGCATGCTACCAGGTGAGCTACCAGGACGCACATGTCTCTCTGTTAATGACTCAAGCTGAAACTACACACAGCGTGTTTGGGCTTTGGCAGAGCACACCCCTGCAAGGGAAAGGTGTGCGTTGGATTTCCAACACAAGACAAAACAATCACATGCTGAGTGTGAATGCATGGCGTGTGTAAATAAAATTATTTTTGTTATTCATCACATTTCAGTTTTGACGATGAAAATAGGATTTATCGTGCAGCCGTAGTCTACAGGAAGATTCTAACAAATTAATTTGTGTGGAAACTCCACAAAGACCCGCAGCACAAGTTCAATTCTACGCACGGAAGCAGTGCGACACAAGCCTGCTAAACCGTCCGCTCACGTGAACTCACATTTGTGTTTGGTTCTGCGAGACCGAAGGCCTCTGCTCCGGGGCGGGCCCTTTCACAATCCACAAGGCGGACGGGCCAATCAGGGACCTGTCTCATAGTTGACATCGTAACCGGCCAATCAGGAACGCCACTGGCACAGTAATGGCTGCCTCCATAGCTCTCCAGCTTGAGCAGTTCATCGAGTTAAACAGCCATAAGTTATCCTTTATTTATCCCCATGGGGAATACATCCTCTGCATTTGACCCATGCTCTACTAGGAACCTTCCTAGAACTAGGAGCAGTGGGCAGCTGCAGTGGGCAGCCGCAGTGCAGCACCCAGAGAGCAACTCCAGTTATTTTGCCATTGCCTAGGTCAGGGGCACTGACAGGAGTATTAACCCTAACATACATGTCTTTGATGGTGGGAGGAAACCGGAGCACGGGAAGAACATGCAAACTCCACACAGAAAGGACCTGGGACGGACCGGGGTTCGAACCGGGGACCTTCTTGCTGTGAGGCAACAGCGCTAACCACTGAGCCATAAGTGGAGTTATTGCAGAAATAGACTCAATAACAACAATTAAACAAGAACAGGAGTTGCAACAGCGGGGTTTCTCGGCGGAAAATGTTTTCGCCATTCTTCCAGGTGGATTTGGATTTGACTGGATCCGATGCTGATTGGCTGAAGGACTGGCTACTTCCAAAAACTGAAATGACTGTGCAGTGTGCACAGCTCGAAGTCCAGACAGATCCACAGAACCAAACACAATGTGAGTTCGCGGTTTTAACCAGGCTACTGCGACACGGTTCAATGACCTAAAGTCACCTACCGTTAATGTCCACAAATCCCTGTTACTGACTATGGAATGGGAAGTTTCACTTTTTACCCCAATTTACAGTCATGACATGATGGTGACATCATGACATGATGGTGACATCATGACATGATGGTGACATCATGACATGATGGTGACATCATGACATGATCGTGGCATCATGACATGATCGTGACATCATGACATGATCGTGGCATCATGACATGATCGTGACATCCTGACATGATCGTGACATCATGACATGATCGTGACATCATGGCATGTCACATCAGGCAGAAACCTCGCCGACATGACTGTTTTTCAGAGGCTGTACCATGAAAGTAGAAGACCTAATGCATCTATTGGTACCAACTATATCATGCTAGCTTGTCGGGAAGGAAGAGAAATAGCGCTCCAAAAGTTAGGCTACATTTTGGCGAGGGGAAAACTGGCATGGCCATTTTTCAAAGGAGTCCCTTGACCTCTCACCTCCAGGTATCTGAATGAGAACGGGTTCTATTGGGGACCCACTTTATGCTAATCCATGCAGCCATTTTAAATGTCAGGCCTAATTACTATAAGACTGTGTTATAACTTGTTATGATTTGTTCAGAGCTTTCTGACACTGATTTGAATAAGGAGCAATACGTTGATTATTTTCAAGTTGAAGCACTTACAGAATGTTAGCTTTAGACTGGTCATTTTAAATGTCTGTGTTCATTAGGAACATGCCAGTCTTGCTACTGTACTGAAAGCTTTTAAGATCAATGAATGGAAGAGTAGGCTATAAATGCTGTCAAGTTGAGGCCAAATGCAGTGACAGCATCAGTGACCGCATCAGTGACATAATCAGTGATGTCACATGTAACAAGTTGTATGGTGTTAACATGATTCATATTGAAATGTGTTTCTGTTTATCATGTAACAGGTGTGAAGTATTGACGTTGAAATGTTTTAGAAGACTAAATTGTTCCAATGACGTCTAAAAGTAGCCTACAAATGTGGTAGTATGCATGCTTACTCGGTGTTAGGATTATGAGGGAGTCCATGGAAAATGGTCTTCCCTGTAAGCGGTCCCTGGCCCCAAAACGTTATAGCTATAGGCTATAGTGAGCAACTATTGATTTTGTGCCTCTGTTATCTGACTGAGTGACTGACATATAATACAGTAGTTTACCAATATAGGGTGCTAGCTCTGACATATAATACAGTAGTTTACCAAAATAGGGTGCTGGCTCTGACAGCTTGACGTCTGTGGTGAAGCAAGGTCCATATCTGTTTCTCCAGTTGCCCTTCCTTTTCTTCCTCAGCCCATCATCACCTCCTCCTCCTGCTGATGCTGATCCACCTCCTCCTGATGCTCCTCCTCCTCCTGATGCTGCTGCTCCTCCCTCTCCAGCTCCTCCTCCTCCTCCCATCCCCGGGCCTGCGGTGGAGGGTTGAATTCGTTTGTATCCCGCGGTTCCGTCCAGGCTCGTGGTCTCGTTCGCTGCGTGACTGTGCCAGTTCTCGTACAGCTTCATGCCCACTACAATGATACAAAGCACCATTTAACATTTAAGTTTTGTCCATGTGATATTCAAGGTGTTCTTCGACCTGAGAGCAGTCAAAAAAGCAGGTGAAAGAGGAATGTATATTTAAACTGTCCAGTAATTGCCAAACTAACACTAAAGCCGCTTTCAGACTCGGGAGTTATCTAGAGCAGAGGTTCTCAAATGTTGTTCAGCCAAGGACCCCTCCTTACAAGATAGAAAATATACCGTGGACCCCCTCATTCTGATTTGTGATTTTGGGGTAAGCGTACTTGACTTCTATTGATAGGTTTGTAATCCATGAACCATTTTAGATTTAAGCATACAATATTTTCGTTGAACTATGAAGCTTTTGCAAAAAAAAAAAGTTTTTATTTTTATTTTCCTGAAAACTTCACGGACCCCCTGGCAAAGTGCCACGGACCCCTGGGGGTTCCCGGACCCCCATTTGAGAACCACTGATCTAGAGGGCATCCGGATGGCGGTGTATGTATGAACACATTTTGGTGAGCTATGCGCGCTCCCGCGACCCTCCTATTCTCCTGCTGTAAGACCAGCTCCGACCCTAGTATGAGGGGCGGATTGTTCCCCCCCCTCCAGAGCTCTGTGAAGTAGCCAAATCAGTGACTGCATGAGGCGGGGGAGAGGGACAGAAAGCCAGCGTGACAGATTATTATGATATAAATAGTCGATGTGAATGAGCGAGAAAAAAAAACATCATGCAGTTTCAGTTTTTCCAAATGAAGCTCGAACCTGCTCCGTGTGTGTCGGCCAACAGGCTACAAGTTGCTGGATTGAAACGCTCATGGCTTTGATCTTATTTCATTTCTGCATAGCTTCGCACAGCACACACATTTAATGAGCATTTTTGGACGCGAGGGTCGTCCTGCTTCCAAGTATTGGACATCGCTAGGTAGGGTATCTGGATCTGGTTGCGTTCATGCCTTTGATTTAACGTTTACACAGCGTTTGTGAAGATTCACGTGCAGAACCGCAAATTCCAAGTAGCATCAAGTCAGGCAGTATAAAACGGAAACTTCCGAGTATAACCTTCGCAATAATAATGTCAATTAAAAAAAGTAAATGCACGTGTAATGTTTTTTTGTGTGTGTGATCCGAAAGATACAGAACAGAGATAAACTGGAAGAATATCTGCTCCCTCCGAAAAGTCAATTTTAAGCCGTAGTGAGTCGACCGTTCTGATTTTTTGTTACTAAGCAATACAACATTGATTTTATTTTGAAGGTAAAAACCTCTAGCTTCCTGTATTATGTATAATTCTAGTAGGTTTGATGCATTTTAGGACTGCACATAGCAAAGACCTGTTCTCTTTGTAGCGCTTGAGACTCGAGGAAATCGATGCATCTGGCCGTGAGTTGTAGGGTTGTTTAATTAATTACTAACGTTATGCGCAAACGATTATATGCCGTGAACGAGCAGTTATCGCCCATTATGTATTTTTAGCAACTTGTTTTCAGACTCTGCATGTCGTGATAGTTTGTTGAATGTTGAATGTCAATGCGATTCACTTAAGGCTATGCTCAGACAGTGAAGTGCAGCTGTGTGGTCAGTTTTCACAACTCGCCATTGTGTGGTCATGACCAAATTCCCCCCACCCCCGCCCCCTCTCTACTTTACACCCGGAGGTGCTCCCACATGTATGAAAGGAACATGCCTCATGTCTGAAGGGGTACACTTCACGTAAGAGAGTTGAGCAACTGATATTGCTAAAATGGTCCATCGTTTCTGCATTCACAAGCATAACATTAGCAATATTGTTATTCCAACAATTGTCAGAGATCTAAATCATTCAAAAAAAATCATTCAAAAAGCAAACCAAAGTAACACTGAAAAAAAGCACATCCCTGAATAACAACAACACAGAACAGATACAGGGGTGTCAAACATACAGCACGGGGGGCCGAACCGGGACACCAAAGGACACTGAGAAGTCATTCAATCCAATGAGATGCACTTGTAAAGAGGTATCAGGTTTCAGAAGCAAGTGAAATATTAAGTCATGCTTTCGGTTAATCACTAAATGTTAAACTATTTTCATGACCATTGAATATAGAGAATTGCACAGTTGTCGTCAATTGTAACGCACAGTTACAGACAGTAGATTTGTTAATTTGTTTGATGGTAGCTGAGATAACCCTATGTGAAAACATGATCTTAAAATGTACCTGTAATTATTTACACTAAAATAAACAGGAACATTTGGAGGTGTTTGTTATTTATAGGTTACGTATGATTTTCTTTGTCTGGCCAACTTGAGAGTAAATTGGGTCACCTGTGGCCAGTGAACTCAAATGAGTTTGACCCCCCCTGCATTAGAATATAAGCTATCTGCATTAAAACTAAAAGTACTGTACCTCCAGGCGCTGTAGTGGCAGATATGAGAGAACTGAAGAGTGTTGTGGTTCCCTTCGAAGCTCCGCCCTCTGAGCTCGGATTCACAAGGCGGCTGCTGAAAGAGGGTGGGGAGGAGAATGTGGTCCCGCCCCCCGGACGCAATGACGAATCAGAGAAACTCAAAAAGCGGGAAGAGGAAGGAGCAGAGGGCATCTTGCTGGCGCTGGTCAACACGAGGCCTGGGAGAGAGACAGAAAAAGAGAAAGAAGGTGGAAGGAAGAGAAACAGTGAGAGCTGGCACCCTATATTGGTCAACTACTGCAGTAAAACAAGCGCCGCAGACCAGTGCTGGTCCAGACCGGTGCTGGTGCAGACCGGTGCTGGTCCACAAAGCATTTGCTGCCGGGCAGTGAGGGAGTGGGAGAGAGAGGGGGAGAGAGGACACTTTGAGGCCATTTACACCTGGCACTAACACATGTTTTCTGTGATCAGATTGCAATCGGATAGTGCTTGACCACATTAACCTGATTTCATTTACACCTGGTATAATATGTGTCTCACATTGAGACCCGTTTGCAATCAGATCAGGCAAACTCCATAGCATAGAGCAGTGGTTCCCAAAGTGGGGGTCGGGACCCCCCGGGGGGACGCAGGACACCACTGGGTGGGTCACAAGATTATTTCCAGAATGTGTGAACTACAGAATGTGTGAAATACAATTTAAAAGTTGTTAGAAAGAACACTTTTAACCATGATTGTTACATTTTGTTTGTTTGGTTTACAAAATTCTCAGCATGTGCTAGCCCCTTTCGGACTCTTCCGGGTATGATGTCATCGTCACATGATCTACCCTACAAGTGTCCCTTATCCGTACATAGACTTGCCTGCGACTCTCGCTCTCAAGCCTGATATTATTTTTTCCGGGTTAGAGCTCCCAGCCGTCACAGCGCTCAACAGCGCCACTCCTCGAAAGCTCGGTAAAAAATAATGTCACCAGCACAGAATTCGGATAAAAAGAGGCATTTATGAGCAGCACCGAGCTTTCAAACCACTCCATCGAGAAGCAATGAACCCTTCTGCTCTAGTATGTGGCTTTGAAATGTTTCTGTGACACTTGGAAATACGTGTGTATCGCTGATTTAGACAGCTTGAGAGCGAGAGTCGCAGGGAAGACTATGTACGGATAAGGAACTGTTAGACGGCAGATGATAGAATCATATGTGGACAAACAGTTATGAAAGGAGCTAAGCATGTGCGCACAAAAGTATGTATGCTTCAACCACCTCCGGGAATAGTGGGGGTCGCAAGCCTCTGGCACCGTTATTTTGGGGGTCAGCACCTGAAAAGTTTGGGAACCCTTGGCATAGAGCAGCAGAAAAACAGCGTTAACTGTTGTATGTGGATGGAGAACACTTTTGCATTTGCACTTGTGTTCAATGCGGTCACAATGAATGCATCCCTGTCCACTTCCGGAGCACAGGCGTGAATTCTGTAGGCTAAATAAATTAAGTAGTGGTTTGAGCTTTGGTTTTTAGCCCGAATATTACAAAAGACCCCACTGATTCATAACAGCTCTAAAGTCATGTTATAGCAGTCAAGCGCACTTAGTGACAAGCAAGACAACAGTAAATCTGACAGATTTTTGCATTGAGTTTAGCATCAGTGGACGTAACCATAGAAGAGCGAGCCCCGTACTCCAGCGTAATTATGCAACCCACTTTTGTTCCTTTTTGACAGTTCAAATCTATCTCTCTGACACACGCACGCAAACAAAAACACACGCGCGCGCGCACACACACACACACACACACACACACACACACACACACACACACACACAGATTTGTTTATCCTCAAATAATTCGACTTGAGCGCAAGACTCAGGCTGGCCCCTAGCCAATCTCGGCGCTTGACTGCTACGTAGGCGGGCGCAGGGCGTGTTCTGCCCAAAACTCCAGTGGGTTCCATAATAACGCGTACCCCCAGCCAGCGTTGAATAGCAACAACACCAAGTAAGTCCAGCGTGTGAAAGTAACATGTACGAGCGTCAAATGAGCAGGAATTTCACTTCCGGCCAGCAGGAATTTCACTCGGGTTTAATGATTTTGCCTTCAAAGTAAAAGCATGATAAAGTTCGTTTTTTTTAACCATAAAAATTGAAGTAGAAATGTAACTATGTCCAATATAATGAACATACGAACACTAAGATAAACCTCTAGTTTAATGTTTGAATGAAAATAGACATACTGTACAAAGGAGACCGTGTGTTATTTCTTGAAAGGCTTAACAGGGTGTGTCGCTAGCTCACACTGGTCAATAGAGGCTAGGCCTACCTCTCACCTGATTATGGCCTCTATAGGGAAGACATCAATAGAAGAGATTATCAAGCTATAGGCTAGGCTAGGTGACCCATTATGCAAAGCATGAACAATGTGGTCTTGTGAGAAGTAGGTAGCCTATTAAATGTTCTTTGTATCCTTCTTGGGACCACAGTGGAAATCAGTTGAACAACTGTCTGTGTTCTTTATCCTTGTACTACTTTTTGTCACATACTTTATGTAATACTATTGTACTAAACATAAATCAATCAATCAATCTATCATAGGGAAGTCATCTTGAGGCTGGATGGGTGTCAATGTTTGTGTTTTGGACATGTATGTACAGTGTCAAGTGAGCAGGAATTTTATAGCTGTCCGCTCCCATTCAGAACACAATGAAAACGCTCCGATTTTGAATAAAGATTAAAAATCTAAAGTCAATTGTTCCAGGGCAAACTCACTTGATCCATGTAGAGACATAGCCCAGCTATCATAGCGAAGTCATCTTGAGGCTGGATGGGTGTCAATTTTTCTGTTTTGGACATGTATGTACAGTGTCAAGTGAGCAGGAATTTTATAGCTGTCCGCTCCCATTCAGAACACAATGAAAACGCTCCGATTTTGAATAAAGATTAAAAATCTAAAGTCAATTGTTCCAGGGCAAACTCACTTGATCCATGTAGAGACATAGCCCAGCTATCATAAGGAAGTCATCTTGAGGCTGGATGGGTGTCAATTTTTCTGTTTTGGACATGTATGTACAGTGTCAAGTGAGCAGGAATTTTATAGCTGTCCGCTCCCATTCAGAACACAATGAAAACGCTCCGATTTCGAATAAAGATTAAAAATCTAAAGTCAATTGTTCCAGGGCAAACTCACTTGATCCATGTAGAGACATAGCCCAGCTATCATAAGGAAGTCATCTTGAGGCTGGATGGGTGTCAATTTTTCTGTTTTGGACATGTATGTACAGTGTCAAGTGAGCAGGAATTTTATAGCTGTCCGCTCCCATTCAGAACACAATGAAAACGCTCCGATTTCGAATAAAGATTAAAAATCTAAAGTCAATTGTTCCAGGGCAAACTCACTTGATCCATGTAGAGACATAGCCCAGCTATCATAAGGAAGTCATCTTGAGGCTGGATGGGTGTCAATTTTTCTGTTTTGGACATGTATGTACAGTGTCAAGTGAGCAGGAATTTTATAGCTGTCCGCTCCCATTCAGAACACAATGAAAACGCTCCGATTTTGAATAAAGATTAAAAATCTAAAGTCAATTGTTCCAGGGCAAACTCACTTGATCCATGTAGAGACATAGCCCAGCTATCATAAGGAAGTCATCTTGAGGCTGGATGGGTGTCAATTTTTCTGTTTTGGACATGTATGTACAGTGTCAAGTGAGCAGGAATTTTATAGCTGTCCGCTCCCATTCAGAACACAATGAAAACGCTCCGATTTCGAATAAAGATTAAAAATCTAAAGTCAATTGTTCCAGGGCAAACTCACTTGATCCATGTAGAGACATAGCCCAGCTATCATACGGAAGTCATCTTGAGGCTGGATGGGTGTCAATTTTTCTGTTTTGGACATGTATGTACAGTGTCAAGTGAGCAGGAATTTTATAGCTGTCCGCTCCCATTCAGAACACAATGAAAACGCTCCGATTTCGAATAAAGATTAAAAATCTAAAGTACTAGGTGTGTTTTTATTTTACTTTTATCCTGTGTTTACTTGATCCATTTTCTGCTGGAAAACTGCTGCCATGCTCCATGTTTGTTTTAATTTGTTCATGTTTTGTTTTTTCATGTATTCGCTATGCTTTTTATATCTGCTTGCACACAAATTGCCCTTCTGGGACAAATAATAAACTTGAATCTTGAATCTTGAATCTTGAATCTTGTATGTACAGTGTCAAGTGAGCGCACGTTTCATTTTTTTTACACTATATATAACATGTAGTATGAACATACGAACACTAAGATAAACCTCTAGTTTAATGTTTGAATGAAAATAGACATACTGTACAAAGGAGACCGTGTGTTATTTCTTGAAAGGCTTAACAGGGTGTGTCGCTAGCTCACACTGGTCAATAGAGGCTAGGCCTACCTCTCACCTGATTATGGCCTCTATAGGGAAAGACATCAAGTGAAAAGATTATCAAGCTATAGCCTAGGCTAGGTGACCCATTATGCAAAGCATGAACAATGTGGTCTTGTGAGAAGTAGGTAGCCTATTAAATGTTCTTTGTATCCTTCTTGGGACCACAGTGGAAATCAGTTGAACAACTGTCTGTGTTCTTTATCCTTGTATTACTTTTTGTCACATACTTTATGTAATACTATTGTACTAAATATAAATCAATCAATCAATCAATCTATCATAAGGAAGTCATCTTGAGGCTGGATGGGTGTCAATGTTTGTGTTTTGGACAGTGTTGTCCATGGGCAACCAGTAGACTTGGTGACCAATTATAAATATCTTGGCACTATTTTTGACAGCAAGTTGAAGTTCGATCTAAACTGTGAAATGCTGTGCAAAAAAGGTCAACAACGTCTCTTTTGCCTAAGGAAGCTTGCCAGATTCCAGGTTGACAGGACTCTGATGAAACTGTTTTATTGTGCCTATATCGAGTCTGTAATCTCATTCTCTATTATCTGTTGGTATGGAAACCTTGGTATTCAAGGGAGGAACTCTCTCGGGAGGATTGTGAGAGCGGCATCTAAAATAGCCGGAGTAAATTTTAGTAGCCTGGACCACATTTTTAACAAACAGGTGCTTAAAAAGGCCATGTCCATTCGCATGGACGATACTCATCCTCTCTGCCCAGAGTATGTGCTGCTCCCTTCGGGCCTTCGGCTAAAAGTTCAGAGGGCTACGAAAAACAGATATAAATTGTCTTTCGTTCCTGTTTCCATCACAGCTTTAAATGCTGCTGAGAGGAGGAGATAGTGCACTCTCTCTCTCTCTCTCTCTCTGTCTCGCTCCCTTTTCTCTGTCTCTCATGCAGCTTAAACGCTGCTGGGCGGAGGATATGATGCTCTGAATGGGAGCGGACAGCTATAAAATTCCTGCTCACTTGACACTGTACATACATGTCCAAAACAGAAAAATTGACACCCATCCAGCCTCAAGATGACTTCGCTATGATAGCTGGGCTATGTCTCTACATGGATCAAGTGAGTTTGCCCTGGAACAATTGACTTTAGATTTTTAATCTTTATTCGAAATCGGAGCGTTTTCATTGTGTTCTGAATGGGAGCGGACAGCTATAAAATTCCTGCTCACTTGACACTGTACATACATGTCCAAAACAGAAAAATTGACACCCATCCAGCCTCAAGATGACTTCCTTATGATAGCTGGGCTATGTCTCTACATGGATCAAGTGAGTTTGCCCTGGAACAATTGACTTTAGATTTTTAATCTTTATTCGAAATCGGAGCGTTTTCATTGTGTTCTGAATGGGAGCGGACAGCTATAAAATTCCTGCTCACTTGACACTGTACATACATGTCCAACACAGAAAAATTGACACCCATCCAGCCTCAAGATGACTTCGCTATGATAGCTGGGCTATGTCTCTACATGGATCAAGTGAGTTTGCCCTGGAACAATTGACTTTAGATTTTTAATCTTTATTCGAAATCGGAGCGTTTTCATTGTGTTCTGAATGGGAGCGGACAGCTATAAAATTCCTGCTCACTTGACACTGTACATACATGTCCAAAACAGAAAAATTGACACCCATCCAGCCTCAAGATGACTTCGCTATGATAGCTGGGCTATGTCTCTACATGGATCAAGTGAGTTTGCCCTGGAACAATTGACTTTAGATTTTTAATCTTTATTCGAAATCGGAGCGTTTTCATTGTGTTCTGAATGGGAGCGGACAGCTATAAAATTCCTGCTCACTTGACACTGTACATACATGTCCAAAACAGAAAAATTGACACCCATCCAGCCTCAAGATGACTTCCTTATGATAGCTGGGCTATGTCTCTACATGGATCAAGTGAGTTTGCCCTGGAACAATTGACTTTAGATTTTTAATCTTTATTCGAAATCGGAGCGTTTTCATTGTGTTCTGAATGGGAGCGGACAGCTATAAAATTCCTGCTCACTTGACACTGTACATACATGTCCAAAACAGAAAAATTGACACCCATCCAGCCTCAAGATGACTTCGCTATGATAGCTGGGCTATGTCTCTACATGGATCAAGTGAGGTTGCCCTGGAACAATTGACTTTAGATTTTTAATCTTTATTCGAAATCGGAGCGTTTTCATTGTGTTCTGAATGGGAGCGGACAGCTATAAAATTCCTGCTCACTTGACACTGTACATACATGTCCAAAACAGAAAAATTGACACCCATCCAGCCTCAAGATGACTTCCTTATGATAGCTGGGCTATGTCTCTACATGGATCAAGTGAGTTTGCCCTGGAACAATTGACTTTAGATTTTTAATCTTTATTCGAAATCGGAGCGTTTTCATTGTGTTCTGAATGGGAGCGGACAGCTATAAAATTCCTGCTCACTTGACACTGTACATACATGTCCAAAACAGAAAAATTGACACCCATCCAGCCTCAAGATGACTTCGCTATGATAGCTGGGCTATGTCTCTACATGGATCAAGTGAGTTTGCCCTGGAACAATTGACTTTAGATTTTTAATCTTTATTCGAAATCGGAGCGTTTTCATTGTGTTCTGAATGGGAGCGGACAGCTATAAAATTCCTGCTCACTTGACACTGTACATACATGTCCAAAACAGAAAAATTGACACCCATCCAGCCTCAAGATGACTTCCTTATGATAGCTGGGCTATGTCTCTACATGGATCAAGTGAGTTTGCCCTGGAACAATTGACTTTAGATTTTTAATCTTTATTCGAAATCGGAGCGTTTTCATTGTGTTCTGAATGGGAGCGGACAGCTATAAAATTCCTGCTCACTTGACACTGTACATACATGTCCAAAACAGAAAAATTGACACCCATCCAGCCTCAAGATGACTTCGCTATGATAGCTGGGCTATGTTTCTACATGGATCAAGTGAGTTTGCCCTGGAACAATTGACTTTAGATTTTTAATCTTTATTCGAAATCGGAGCGTTTTCATTGTGTTCTGACTGATTGGAGCAAGCTTAATATAATAATATAGAAGTAGTTAGTACTACAATACCAAAGGATATATAGATCTAAATGGAATATAACCTTTTCCATGTGTATTGTTATTCAATTTGTGTGATATCACTTAAATTTGTGTATTTTATCGAGTTTGAATGATCGCTTTTATTCTGAAAAATCCTGACCGGAAGTAAGAAATTCCTGCTCAGAAATTCCTGCTCATTTGACACTGGCGTAACATGTATCCTTTGTCACCAACCTGCTCTCCGCACGTCCAGCAGTTTTCGTTGTCGTTCTATCTCCTGTTTTGAACGAGAGGCTTCCTCCTCGTACTCGGCTATCGTGCTTTCCAACAGCCCAAATATCTCTTCAACAGCCGCAGTTAGCCGCTGCTTCACCACCGCTCTCAGCTTCTGGACTTTAACCTTAGACATTTTCACACAGTAAGGGTAACACCTTTTACCCCTCAACTATTTAGTGACAAAAGTCCAATAGCTTACAGAGTTAGCGTTAGCTTCACAGCTAGCTAACGTAAACCCTTCACCTGAGTCCAGAGCATAGAGAGGAGCTTCTTCTTCCTCCTCTCAAGCCTAAACGGAACCTCCAGTCTATATATTCGTGAATACCATTAATGCATAAAGAGTCTTCTGTTGGTCGTAAGAATAGTAAACTACAACATGAATAATCGGTAAGTAGGCCTTATCATTACCACATCCATTAGGCCTACCGCTAGCAAGCGAATCTGGGTTGTTGATGTCCCGCTATGTTCTGCTCTTCTTCTTCTAAATGGCGGATTGCAATCTTTGACTTTGAAGGTGCATACCGCCACCTACTGGACCGGAGTATGCAGAAATGTTTTACACTACATTACAGATCAAATCCCTATATATGAACACTACATAACACATTATTTCCTAGATTCATTGTATAATATAAAAAATTCAATGACCGCTTTCTGGGGGCCCATTACAGCGAATATAAGAAGTTCCTGTGAGGTTTTTCAGAATAAAAGAACGATAGACATACAGTCCATGGATAGACCAGACAGAGGCGATTGAAAAAAATTTTTTTCCCACATTAAACCTAAACTAATAAGCATTTAACGAAGCTATAACCTACAATACAAATTATGTTTCTGTATCACAATAACTGTTTTAATAACATTTGAGAACGTTCTAAATTGATAAAGGCTGTGGAGTGCATAGCCTATACAAATTGGACACTAGAGGCCATTGAAAAGTAATTATTTTCCATATTAAACCAATAAACTAAGCATTTAAATTAAGCTATACAATACAAATTATGTTTCTGTGTGACAATAATTGTTTCAAAAACATTGAGAACGTTCTTCTCAGTATCTAAATGGATAAATGCTGTTCACTGGAGTGCATCTTTACAAATTGGACACTGGACAGGTGTGTGTTTAAAGTGGCAGCTTGCCAAACATATACACACACTCAGGAAGACCACCTCTATGACATCAAACTGTCACCCAAGCTCCGAGCTAAGCTCGGGAGGAGTGGGAAAAAAAGATGGTGGCCCCTCAAACCCACCCAAAGGTCACCCGGAGTGAAATTTTTGGGCAAATATTGGACACTGGACAGGTGTGTGTTCAAAGTGGCAGCATACACACACTCAGGAAGACCTCCTCTATGACATCATCTATGGACACGTTTTATAGTATTCAATCTTTTATTTTTTTAACCCCTAAAACAAGATCTTACATCAGTAGCCTATGTACAAGACACATCAACAGGGAAAAGGGAAAATAATATATATTATTATACGGTATTATATTTATATTATATTATATTATATTATATTATAGGTATAAAGTACAAGGTAGATTTGTGTTAAAAAAAAAAGTTTGAAAATGTCCCTTCATTTTCATATTAAAATCAAACACACCAAAGGCAATTAACATCATCCTTCAATTAAATATGTTTGAAAAGTTTTATAGCGTTTAGGTGATTAATATAATCATGTATTAGAAAACATTTTCATTCACTTTCCATGTAAACGTAAACACACCTCTGCTCACGCTCTGACAGCCTCATAGCCGTAGCGAGCCCCGTGCCCCCTCCCTCCCACTCCCGACTGCTCGGCTTTCTTCTGTGGCGCAAGGCACTCTGGCAGTTAGGTGGCATGGTTAGATGCTCCCCTCTCATCATCACAGCATTCAAATGTTGCATTTGGGGCTAGACTTTTGGGGACAGTTCTATTGAAGTGAATGGGGCAGGCATGGAAGTCCCATGCACTATAAACCATCATGCAGTATCTGTGTTGTTTCACCTTTCATTGAAAAATGCTTAATTACTTCCACAAATTGCAAAATTTGAATGCTGTGATGCGAGTGATGTCTTTTCATTCTTTATAGGTTCCTTGTCTTTTTGTCAATCAAGGCTAATGCTGAAGTTTAACTATTCATGAATTTTCTATGGGGACTGCCTCGAACCCTCTCAAGGACGACGACAACAACAGCAACAACACATATTTATGGTGTTAGCAATAACAAATGACGAAACAGCAATATAATATAATAATATCACATATAGGCCTAGTATAATATAATATAATATAATATAATATAATATAATATAATATAATATAATATATGGTAGTTTTATATGATACAGTATAATGACCATTTTGACATATAGCTATATGGCAGTGAGGACTGAGGCAGCAGTGTTTTATGTCTTATTATAGCCTATCACTATCACTGAAGTATTTACATTTTAATAGGCTATAAGTTCACTTCTACATTTCAAATTAAACTGTTTTTCCTCCAATTCATGAAAGAAAGTGTATATTATCAGGTCTATAAACATTTATTTTCCATCTTTGAACAATCTACTTGTCCGATATCCAACCCAACTAATTGGACACACGCAAGAGAAACTGCAAAATCACCAGAAGAGGGCAGCACTGAGATATTGGGATATTATGGTTAGTGGCTACTGCTGCTTACATTATCCAATAAAAGTCAAGCAACAGTAAATTATATCAATAGGAGATCATCTTGTTTACCCCAGATGACTTGAATAACTATAGAGGCTATGACATGGATGATTCATTTCATGTATGAATTCAGGCCGTTTTGAGGCGCCAGCTGAGTCGCCGGGCGCTTCTCCTGATCTCCTCTGGACTTATCAATCTCTTTCTGGACAGGAGTCTGACGCCACGGGAGGCCGACCGGATCGATAATTACCTGCAATGATTGTCCCAGTCCAAATATTGACCATGACGTTATTTCTTTCATGTGGGGCGATGCGTCTTCAAGGCTGTTGCTGCTGCTGCTGCACACCCTGTTTGCTCCCTGCGTCCGTTTTATAGCCGTTAGAAAGTTTTTGTCATGGCGCTTTAAAGACCCGGCCGCAAAGCAAATCGAACCATATAAATACTGCCTCACATGATCAATATCATATGCAAATATGCTTCCTCCTGAACGCGCGCCTATCAATTATCGGGCCATATAAGTGCAAATGAATCCATCTGAAAGGAATGGCAGAGGGGCCGGTCTGAAACAGAGAAGTTAGGCTATTAGTTATTGTTTAACTAATTTAGGGAAACGATATAGGCATTGGTGAGCTATTAAATTGACTAACGTTTATAGTGTTATCGCGTTACCGCAGCTTCACAGGAACACATAAAACATTCAAATCGTGAGTGAATCACTCTCCTCTGCTGCCGTTGGGGATGTGTATTGTAGGTAATTGTATTGCATTGCGTCGTTAAAGATTGTTTGATTAGTCAAAACGCCATAACGTTTGGCCCGTGTGGTTAATTCCAGTTTAGTAAACCTGACCAGCCCTATAATTTGAGGGGTGAGGACAATGGTGCATGGGAAAATGCACCTCATGCCCCGCGGTGTCACCCTCTATGGGCCTATGGTGCGTAAGCTTCGGTTTAAAGCAGTGTTTTATATTTATATGTTGCAGTGTGGTCGCTAGGCATCTGATTCCGCCATATTAAGTTATACACTGGTTACAGCTGTGGCTAGGACTGTGGTTTTGGTAGGAGGATCATGATTCATGATAGACCGACCCAGCGACCCGAAGTGAGATCTATGGTAGGCTATTCCTAAATAAAACGAAACATGACAGAGGAGCGGCTTGCCTGTTAGATCGCCAAAACAGAACAACACACATCGCAAACACGAGAGCCGACGGATGCAGGGCCATCTGATCATTCTGCTGATCCACTGGAGCTGCGGGCCAATCAGAAGCAGCCGCTGGCCACCTGCAGGAAGTTGGCCGTCCCAGAATCTCCTCCTCCGCCTCTCGCCAGATAACAAAACAAACAGTCCAAATACACGGCTCAGGCTACAGTACAGCTCACTGCCCCTGATGGACACACGTACCACAGCCTCTCTCCCTCTCTCTCTCTCTCTCTCTCTCTCTCTCTCTCTCTCTCTCTCTCTCTCTCTCTCTCTCTCTCTCTGGTCGGTAGAGGATAAATCTGCAGTGGAAGTTAGGTGTCTGGTAGAATGTTAAACAGAAGCTGCTGTCTCTCTCTCGGTCTTCTGAACTAAAAGAGGAAGGTTGCAGAGAGAGAAGGGAGGGACGCGGGTGTCTTCGATTCTAGCGCAGCGCAGCGTCTCCAGCGATGAGCGTCCCCCTTTACGCACCGACTCCCCTCCAGCCGGCGCAGCCGACCCCCTTCTACATCGA
>NC_139626.1:12653571-12668571 GCF_964638095.1 Poromitra crassiceps | reverse complement strand
AGCTGGATTGACTGGGATTTATGAATTATGATTTTCAATTGGACAAATAAAACAACTATAAAACAAAGAAAGAAAAGGTGGTTATACACAAGGGACATTCTGCCCCCCCCCCCCCGCCCACAGAAAATTTGATTATTATTATTGTTATTTTTGCTCCTTAAAGGAACACTCCGCCGATTTTCAACCAGCTATATCATAACAAAATAAGTGGTGTATCAGAATAAAACAGGCTAAACAGTTTTGCAGACATTAATTTAGTTTGGAGTTATTATTGTGCTTGCTGCAAGCAAGGCACAATCTATAATTCACTTATTATTGTGCTTGCTGAAAGCAAGGCACAATCTATAAAGTCTGCCATACTTATTATTATATATTTATTTATTTATATCTGCCACAAAGTTTGGCGCATAACTCCCACATTTTTCACACCACATAGACATGCCAGACCTCAAAACGTGCGGCTCATCGATGACAGTTATGCTATGACTTTGCTAAGGGTCAAGCGAGCGGTCTACTATATTCGCGCGATTAAGTCGAGTTTTTTTCCCCATTCACTTGAATGGGGTTTCGAAAAATATTGCATTCAATTAGCTGTATCTCAGAAACCATACGCCCTATAGAGCTACCAAACTTGGTATGGGAGGTTTACAGAGGGGCCTTTTACTATCCCCCAAAAATTACACCAATTGACCTGATGGTGGCGCTATAACAACCCTCTTTACGTTTTGGTCCATAACTATGGAACCATATAGGGTCCACAATCAAAACTATGTTTTCCCTGGATTCCTTGGGTCCTTTCCAACTACTGGTAAAGGCCACGCCAATTTTCATCTGACTCGATTTTCCGCCATTTTGGATTTTGTACAAAACCGTTTTTTTTTGCAATTCCTCCTTCAAATTTTGTCCCAACTTCACCAAACCAAAGCACACATAATGTGTGGACTGTCCTGCACATAAGTGATTTTGTGGTTTTGCGATATAATAGACTTACAAAGTTCTGTGGGTGGGGCCTATTTCACAAAAATTGCCATAACTCCGTAACACATCATCCGATGCTAACCAACGTACATGTGTGCAGGGATGTACTCTGAGCTGATTAAAAACAATGTTGTCATTTCGCCTATAGGGGGCGCTATAGCAACATTGAGAACCTGTAGCTCACAAACCATAAAAGCGGCTGTTCCCAAATTGGGTAGGTTCATAGAGTACTCTTCTACTCGGTAAAAAAATTACACCTGGCGGTGGCGCCATAACAGCCATCTTTACGTTTTGGTGCATAACTTTGGAACCGTAGCTTCTACAATCAAAATGATTTCTTCCTAGGTTTCCTTGGCTCGCCCCACTTTTCTTCATTGCTGTGATCTAAAAGAAAATACACCTATTGACCTGATGGTGGCGCTATAACCGCCCTCTTTACGTTTTGGTCGATAACTTTTGAACTGTAGCATCTACAATCAAAATTCTTTGGCCCCTGGAGTTCTTGTCTCCCCCCACTTCTACTCACATAGGCCCGCCCATAACTACTTAGTCCACCCTCGCAACCATCTACAAACCCCATAGCGACCAGCCAGACAAACCCAAGCAACGAGTTACTACACGCTTGTAACCACCTAGAGACGTCCTATAGCTACACATTGCCGATTGGGGCTGCATGGGCACGGGCATTGCAAGGGGGCGTGGCGTGGCGAGGACAGCAAGCACAATTCAATTTTCGTTTCTAAATTCTAGTCTGTATTCTATCTGCCAAAATTTTGGGACGTAATAACTCCCACATTTTCCACACCACATAGACATGCCAGAACTCATGCCAGACCAAACTTGGTAGGGAGGTTCACAAATGGGCAAAAAATACACCAATTGACCTGATGGTGGCGCTATAACAGCCCTCTTTACATTTTGGTCCATAACCTTTGAACTGTAGGGTGCACAATCAAAATTCTGGATTCCCTTGATTCCTAGGGTCCTTCTGCATCCACTGATCTAGGCCACACCCATTCCCATCCTTTGTTTTGCTTCCTTGATGCTTGTCTATATTATATTAGTTTGTTCTATGACTGATTGTTGATTAGTTAGATCTAGGCAGGCTCACTCTCTCTAAAGTCCTTCAAGCTTTTGCGAGTTATGTTTTTCATAAGGCAGCAAAATATCACATGGAATCTGATCTTTTGAGATAAAATTCAAACAGCATTTGTATGCGGTTTAACACGTGTCATGGCAGACCACAACTCTGGGCATCGGTATTATCGTTGTCTAGGCTTTCAATAGTTCGTTAGCCATGAGCACAGTGTTAAAGAAGCTGTCAGACTGAGTAAGCTTAAGATGAAGCTTATACTCGGTAGCTGGTCACGCTAGCTTCGGGTTCCTGGTTCATCAAGGCGCGGTCGCCTTGGTGCACTTTGCCAGTTCATTTGTAGACATATAACACGTGGAGAATACTTGGAACAAAACAGCATTATGAGAGGGTGAGAGGGAGGATTCATAATTTGTGTGATATGGTTTTTCTACAAAAAGGTGCACATAATGCATGAAAGCTGGGAGAGCGCAAGACAAGAGACAAAACAACGTTACATAGTTTTTGTCTGTTGTGCATTAAAGTCCCTTGAAACCGAAAATAAATATGCATTTTGAGTTCTTCACACCACAGAAACAGTATGTTAATAAGCCACCAGCCAAATATGAATGTTGATGAATGTTGCAAAGTATATGAATTTAGGTTTGAAGGTAATGGAGAAACTAGGCAGAATTCTCTGGCTCTGTGTGGGATAGTGTGGACGTGTCTGCTGGAGCTGAGCGGAGCTGAGGTCTCGCCCGATGCACTTCCTCAAAATCATGCCCAATCATGAGTGCTCTGCAGCGGCCTTTTAGCTCTGAGTGAGACTCGAGGCAGACTGAGCAGCCCGCGTGTGTCAAAGTGAAAGTGGAGCGGGCTCGCTCAGAGACTTTGACTATGTTTTATGAATGTCATAAAATAATCGAAAATACCCCACCAACAGATACAAAAACATGAGCATATATAGGCATATGAGCCTTTTGAAACACGCATTTAAAGAAAGGTGATGTGTGTTTGCTTGGAGGTGAGGTCTCTCCCCCCCTAGTCATTTCTTCAAACAATGGCCAGCAGCACTTGGCCACGGCCGGCCACATTCAGAGAGAGTCCAACGAGACGAGACGCAGCTTACAATTAGTCACATAAGACCCTAAATTACATAGTTAGAAGGTTTTTGTGGATTTCGGTTTCCAGGGTCTTTAAAATTAAAGTAACTAGCCTTTTTTGAGAATATAAGGAGTAGAAAGTACAGATATTCGTGTTAAAAAGTAGGGAGTAAAAGTAAAAAGTTGTCCGAAAAATAAATACTCAGTAAAGTACAGATACCTGAAAATCCTCAAGGGATAATCTCGAAGATTTCAGTTTTGTTCTCTTTGGCGACACCTATGGCGATGAGCAGTAATTACACGTGAGATCCAAACAGTGTTGCATCATCTGTGTCACCACCAAGTTCATAAATGCTGCTATACTGAAAATGCAAAAGCTTCCATCAATGGGCCATAGGCTCAATCACCATTGTGTTAACTCAGTTGGTGATAGTGAAGTGACTTAACAGACATTTATTCACATGAACATAATTGAGATGATCAAGTACAGTAACAAAGCATTTCTACTTAGTTACTTCCCATCTCTGCTCCTGATCCAGAATCAAAGGCACCCACAGATGAGCAAAGAGCCTAGCTCATGTCAGTGGCTGTCACACATTCAACTTCAAATAGCTTATCATTTAGCTCACATGCAAACACTGTGAGGGAGTTGTTCTGTAAGTAGATTAGGTTAATGATTGTGTGAACCCTCAGAACAGCACAGACAGCAGATAGATAACAGTGTGAGTGATAGAGATATAGTTCCATATATTTTCACAGTATCAATTGTTGATATAAAAGTTGATTTTTGTCATTTTAAGTGAGAACGTAGCCTCGTAAGTGATTAGTGGGAAGATTAGGATAAGTGAATTTACAATCTATTTGTGATATTTGTAAGTATCACTAATTACTCCGCTAACCACTTGCTCAAGTTACTGCAAAATAAACAGCATTATAAAATAATGCTCAATTCATATATGTGATTATTTACATTATAGAAATGCTGTCTGTGTATATGATTAGCAGTGTGATCACTCACTGAGGGTTCAATGGCATTACACACACAAGACTGGTCCAAAACCAACAGTATGGGCATTGATCAGCGGCTCTGTATTGTGTAATGGTTCACAAATTGTGCAGGGTAAAGTCAACATTTGGAGAAATAACACACACAGTTTGGTGGGTAAAACGTTCAGCAGATAGCTAACCGGTTCCAAAGTGCCTAGCTGATCTGTTCAATTCACACAGGGTCACAACATCTCTGCCCTGCTCTGTCACTGCTGCTACCATGTGCTCAGAGTGAGATGGGAAGTAACAAAGTACAAATACTTTGTTACTGTAAGTAGGATTTTCAGATCTGTACTTGGCCGAGTATTTATTTTTCGGACAACTTACTTAAATTACTCCTGAGATTCCCTAGATAACACATCTGGATTTTTTTTTCTCGCTTTTTATTTTTTGTTTTTGCTCCAAGTGTGGTTTGTAACAGGTTACTGAAGATGATGCAACATACTGGAGATGTAGCATTCAGGTCATATCGGATTTACCGCCATTCATGTCATATGCATGGTCACATGTCCCTGCTACACATTGTTGGTAATGAAGTTCAAATGGAGGTTCAGTCAGGAAGACTATAATCTGCCCTTTGCGCTTCCTCAGTTCACTTCTTATTTATCCGCCCCTTCAAATCTGCTCACATGCTTATAATAAGCTGTCAACCTCCGCCCTTCAATGGAATAATAATATAATCAGCTGTTTGCCTTAACCAATATAGGGTCACATCATCTCTCACCCCCCACACACCTCCATTGTAAGCCTATCACATTGCTTTTCACCCCCATCGTAAGACAATCACATGGCTGCTGTCTTCTTAAATATGTTGTTTTCTATCCCATTCAGCCTGCTCAACTCCTGCTGTCAGTCTCATACCCTCCCCCTCCCCCTCTCCACCCAGTCTTCTCAGTCCCATCAGAGTCATCAGATTCCTCAGTCTACAGAGTCTCATCAGTCTCAGAAGGAGAGGCATCACCATCACCATCACCAGTATCTAGACTCTACAGGGGGATATATCTGGCTGCTGCTCAGGGCTGATGCAGCTCTATCTCAATATCTCCCTGTGGCGTCTAATGGCCCATTTCCACCGCCGGTATCAGCGCGGCCCCGCCCAGCTCGTCTCGCTTTTTTGTCTCATTCCACCGATCAAAAACTTGGACAGCCTGGGTTGAGTCGGGGTTGAGTTGAGCTGTGAACCCGGTACCATACCGTGACGTGAAAACACTGCAGACGACTGATTGGTCAGGCAGAATCGTATTGTCTGTATCTACTGTCAATGCTGGATACCAGTTTAGTGGGGCTTACCTTCTCTTCTGTTCTGTTAATTCCATCAGTCTTTTGTGTTGCTGCCTTCGGCTCTGGTGAAATAAAATCGATCTCCTTGCTCAGCTGCCGTGGTTTTCAATTGTTTTGAGAGAGAAAAAGTCCGGTCCTCGGGAAGCCCTTTGTAGTTGGCTCCGCTAGGCCGCAGGCAGGGGTTTAGCGAAGCCGCAGTCTTGCCTTGTGAGAGGCCGCCGGGGTAGAGGCTTCCTTTCTCCCTGTAGCACAACTCCCGTCCCCCGCGCAGTGCATGCATGTGAGTTTGAGTAACAACAAAGTGATATCCATTCTCCTGGCCGATTGTCACATTTGCCCATGTACACTGTAGGTCATTTAGAGGCACCAGTATTTCATAAACAGTTTAAAAGTTCTGTGTATGGATTTAATTTTAACGTTATACGTTATAGCCTACTTCGGCTATGGGCGGAGGGCAGATATGCGGTCGCTATGACGACCAGGCGTGGGCAGAGGCGAGTAAACTTGCTATGGAAACAGAGTCTATATCAAGTAGAGACGAGTAAGACCAGGTCGAGTAGAGCTGTACTGTGCTGTTATATGTGGTGGAAGTGAGCCATAAGCACCAAAGACTATTAAACAATTAATTAACTATTAACAATGTCAAAACCTAATTCTCATCATACTTTCTGAAATGCATCATTCACTTTGCTATTGTAATACATATAATTTAATTCATTCACTAGTCTCTCCTGATTGAAATGAGCCAAAGAAGGCTGAAAATTAGTTTTGCAGGTACTTTCAGCTCCGTAGTACATCATGGTGAATAATTATTTTCATAAAACAAAAGGGAAAACATTTATTTGTTATGGTTTTGGTGGAATGCCACTGTAGAAAATATAGAATGTTGTGAAATGTTTAAAGCCATTTTTTCCCTCATGTTTTACTTTTAGCCACATAACAGATTAAAATACCCATAACTTTTGATCTGAGGGAGCTATCTCAGTCATTCCAAAAAGGCATTGGGGAGAGTTTCTAATTTATGAAATGTCAAAAATAAAAATTGTTGGTTTTTGCAGGCCACCACACATAGCCTCTAACATCTTTCCCGTGGGCTGCCTTTCTTTCTTTCTTTCTTTCTTTCTTTCTTTCTTTCTTTTTCTTTCTTTCTTTCTTTCTTTCTTTCCTGAATTTCTTTCTGAATTTCTTTCTGAATTTCTTTCTTTCTCCATTGAACATCTTTCCTGTCTGCTACAATGTCTCTCACTTTGCCTTAAACATAGTGCTGAACGCACCAATCAGTTGGCACATTAAAGGGGGGGGGGTCTTCTTTGTTGTCTAGACATAGAATCATTTTAGACATATGATTCTCTGGTAGAGGATATATAGAACCTATAGAGTTCCTATAGAACCCTGATTAACCTTATTTTTTGATGAGCCCCCATTATAAGGTTATATACATGTATGAGTGAATGATAGAGAGGGGAAAATCAGTTGTATGCTTGATTTCTGATTAGAGAAAGTAGCTACTGCTGGGATGTTGCAAATGAGTATTGTATCTGTTTCTCATTTTTAGTATTGATACATGTACTTATCGATACTATCGATAGGCTACCTGCAAATGAGCATTGCATCCATTTCAAACTTTTAGTATTGATATCAATACTATCCATACCTGTTGCAAATGAGCATTGTGTCCGTTTAAATTTTATGCTACTTATCGATACTATAGATTTTTTTGACAACCCTAATTTACAGTCTATGCATGTCACAAGAAAATATGATTTTTTTTCTTTCATATTGAACAGGTGAAGCAACGTTTTCCCGACAGGTTGGCAAATCAGATACTTTATTACCTCTCCAATTACTCCAACTCACTAACAATCAATTAGTGTGTGTGTGTGTGTGTGTGTGTGTGTGTGTGTGTGTGTGTGTGTGTGTGTGTGTGTGTGTGTGTGTGTGTGTGTGTGTGTGTGTGTGTGTGTGTGTGTGTGTGTGTGTGTGTGTGTGTGTGTGTGTGTGTGTGTGTGTGTGTGTTTGTGTGTCCATGTGCTACTGGTGGACACAAGTTAATGTGTGGTTATAATTGAACGACTGAGGAATGTGTTGACTGTTGACCTTGGCCAAATGGACGCCATTATCTCCCCGCACAGAGGCCTCCCTCCTCCACTGGGCTGATAAATTAATGAGAGAAAACACTGTTTGCATCGATACTACTGTGTGTGTGTGTGTGTGTGTGTGTGTGTGTGTGTGTGTGTGTGTGTGTGCGCGTGCGTGCGTGCGTGTGTGTGTGTGTGTGTGTGTGTGTGTGTGTATGTGTGCATGCATGCGTGCGTGCGTGCGTGCGTGCGTGTGTGTGTGTGTGTGTGTGTGTGAGAGAGAGAGAGAGAGAGAGAGAGAGAGATGGAGAGAGAGAGAGGGGGGAGTAACAGGGAGTGACAATATTCTTATTAATAGAGAGCCAAAGTCATGCCTTCTTCCAGGTTAGGCATAGGAACCAAGGGATGTCTTATGCCATTAATTTTTTCATCTATATTTCATAAAATGCTTATAAAATAGTTTAACTTGGTCAAACCAAGCGATTCATTCAGCTATATTTAGAATCAGACCATAACATTTCACTCGGACCACAAGAAACAAACAAACAAACAAACAAACAAACAAACAAACAAACAAACAGATTTTCTTTTAATAAGTTTTGGTCTGAGTGAAATGTTGTATGGCAGTGTTTCTCAAACTTCTTTGGTATCCCCCTTTCCCTGATTTCTGAATCCAACCCAACTACAACAACCTTTTGCTTAGAAAACTGCAAGAGAAAACTATAGCATAATGATGCAATGAATGTATGATAACCCACCTTTAGAAGAATATAACATTATTCTTATTTTGATAAGAAATGGAGTGAAAGAGTTGCAATTAGTGCCTCCTGCAGATTTATTTAAACATTTCATTTATTTTAATTATTTATTCGTACATATTTCAATTTTCCCCTTTCCCTCAAGTACCCCCTGTGCCTCCTTGTACCCGATAAAGTTAACTATAGGGGTACAGGTGCCATAGTTCGGGAACCTCTGTTCCCTGCTGATTCTAAATATAGCTGAATTCCTTGGTAAGTAAAACTATTTTTATAAGCATTTGATGAAATGTGTATGGACAATAAAATGGCAGATGAAATCCCTTGGTTCATATGCCTAACCTGGAAGAGGGTGTGACTTTGGCACTCTATAAAGACACACACACACACACACACACACACACACACACACACACACACACACACACACACACACACACACACACACACACACACACACACACACACACAAGCTCTATAGCTATAAATCTGTGGCGATTATTGCCACATCATCTCTTCAGCTCCCAGTGCAGAGAAACTAGGAGTTAAATTGTGCATGCAGTGATTTGTGTTGAAAGGTAGCAAACAGTGCCTCATGTGGTCTCATGTGGTCTCATTTTTAGTGGCTGAACCATGAGGGGGAAGAAGGCTGTTTCCCTGCCCATTAACCAGCCATTACACACGGGCTGTGCTGCCATGTCAAGCAGACCTAAGGGCCAAAGGGCCATAAGAAATTATTTCCCCCCCAAATCCTTTATTTTTCTCTCTCTCTCTCTCTCATTTATATTTTAATTTAGGGGTTAGGATCTAAATGATATACAATACATTTTATATATTATATACATATATATATATATATATATATATATATATATATATATATATATATATATATATATATATATATATATATATATATATATATATATATATATATATATATATATATATATACAGTATATATTAAAAATGTATATATGACCTCCTCTCAAAACACCTCAATCGAAAAAACTAAATTATTTGTCTATAGGTCTATTTTACAATGATAAAATCATTAAGGTTACTACAATAAATATGCCTACTTTTGATTTTGATAATTAAGCCTAATCAATTTCAGCCACAGTATGGAAAATTCTGCAATATTCCATGTTTTACAGTTGATTTAATTTAGACCTACAACACAGTCAAGGACATGAGACACATGAGACACAGTGATTATTTGAAGGTGAATTTAGCTGACTTTTCTGTGACTGTAAACTTGTTTTAAGTAGAAGCAAAAGCTACAGGACACAAGTGGTTACGAAACACATTTCACATCATTCTGGTCATTGAGCAATCTATGAAGGTTGTAGAAAATTGAGAAAATGTATTATTATCGTTATTATTATTCCACAGTACTTTACTTTGTGCACCTGCAATGATGAATTTGAGAAGGTGTAAGTAACTGTTGTGTTGTGTTTGTGGGAGAGAGAAAACATGTACAAGTCTGCAATTCCTAAAGCATTTTTCTCTATGACTTCAAATTTACTGATAAACGTGTGACTATTTTCTACAACTACAATTTTACTGATACACATGCATGTGCAGCTATTTTCTACACCATGTGTACATGGCTGTGCCTTGACCAGCATATGTGCTACCTGCTTGGTGCTGAAAAGAAAAAAGTCTGCACTCTGGAGCATACTTGAAGACTTGGAGTTTATTAACGTTTCGGTTCAACAACCTTCATCAGGGTTGGTGCTAACATGTCATTGGTTCCCATGTGTCTCTCTCCCTGGTGCTAACTTCACATCACCAGGCGAGGAGAAGAGCCTGGCACCCATTTCTTGTGAATTATATTCTTGTGAATTATATTCGATTCGATTCGAGTTGTCTAGGATAACTGTTGCCACGAACAGGCGGCTAAGCCATATTGCATCAACGTTTTGTTTTATGTACTATGTAACTTTTTTTACATTAGTCACCTCCTGTTATCAGGCTCTAGCTAGCTAACGTTAGCTACATGGAAGATCTTTTTGGCGCACATGTACCCAGTAAACGTGTTCCGGTTCCTGCCATTGCACATTGTTTTACGCCCCCAGGTCTCGAAGCGATGGAAAAGGCTCCAGACTACCCTGGTGCTAACGTGTGATTGGTTCGCATGTGTCCTTCTCCCACGGTTGGGTGGCCATACCTGCCTGGTGCTAACGTGTGATTGGTTCCCATGTGTCTCTCTCCCGGGGTTGGGGTGCTAACGTGTGATTGGTTCGCATGTGTCTCTCTCCCATGGTTGGTGGCCAGCGGCGGCAGTGTTGGTGGCTAATCTTTGTCAGCATGCTGTGACAGGGTTCTTTGTGCTGCATGCTCACTCTATAGGCCACATTTATACTGCAGGTCTTGATGCCCAGATCCAACTTTGTGCCTATCTGATGTTTTGACCTTCTGCTTACATCTACTTTGAAAGGTGACCCATAGCCTATCTGATCCCTGTGTGTTTACACGTGTTTAACACTTGAAACAACCCGTGATGAGGAGTGGCTGCATATAGGAGCTAATTCTAATGCTAATCTGAGCCCAGTGAAGTGATTACAAAGTTTGATCATCTATGATTGTGGATCAGGGGCTGGTTTGAATGTGGGTCTCATTTGAGGAGTTTCACTGTTCTCACATCACAACTTTCAGTAGTGATAATGAAAACACGTTAGCAACAGATCTAATTTAGTACTTCAGAAATGTAGTTTATAATTGTATCTTAAAAGTGTTTGCTTTATCTAACTGGCTTCCACATTTGACAAAAGACACACTGTCAAAACCACTTATGACCTCAACTATTGTTCTTTATCTTATCTCTACAGTAGTTCCCATTATCTGTCTTGTTTAGACACCCACGCGTGCCCGCGAACACACACACCCACACACACACACACACACACACGCACACACACACGCACACACGCACGCACATGCACACACACACACACACGCGCGCGCACACACACACACACACACACGCACGCACGCACGCACGCACGCACGCACGCACACACACACACACACACACACACACACACACACACACACACACACACACACACAATTGGCTCACTATCAAACAGTTGTGTGTGATGCTGTTTATGTTGGTTGATTGAAAACTCTTAATCATTAGAGAGGAGGAAGAACAAAGAGCCATTAAGGATATCACACACACATGCACACACGCATGCACGCACACACACGCACACACACACACACGCGCACACACACACACGCACACACACACACACACATACACACACGCACGCACACACACACACACACACACGTGTGCGCACACACACACATGCACACAAACAAACGCACGCACACACACGCAATCACACACACGTCACATGGCCAGGTGGCGCAGTGCAGCGCTGTACACCTCACTGGGTTTGATTCCCGCCTGGGATGCTGTGGTGCTGAGGGTGTGTCCCCCCATGTCTTCAGTGCCTATGGCCCAGTTGGGCTATTTTTCTTTTGAGTTTGCATGTTCTCCCCATGCTCCCCTGGGGTTCCTCCATACAACATCGATATGGACCCCCACTAAAAACATGCAGGAGATCGTCATCTGACCAGTGACGACAACGTTTGAAGTTGGTCCCTGGGCGCTGTAGACAAGAAAGCTGCCCACTGCTCCTGGCTGCCCCCCGGAGGAAGGACATGCCTGGATGGGATAAATGCAGAGACTATTATTTCGCCGCCCACCATGTGTGTGTGTGTGTGTGTGTGTGTGTGTGTGCATGTGCGTGTGCGTGTGCGTGTGCGTGTGTGTGTGTGTGTCTGTGTGTGTGCATGTGTGTGTGCATGTGCGTGTGCGTGTGCGTGTGCGCGTGCGTGTGTGTGTGGTTGTCGTGATAATAAAGACGGGTTTGTCTGTCCGACTTTGACATTGACTTTGGCATACACACAAGAATTAACAGTCTATTCTTCAAATGTGTGTGCTCATACTATTTACAGGTTTACCTGAATGGAAACGTGCTCTTTCAAATCCCCTGAATGAAAAGATCTGTTTTAGGAAAATAAAGATTTGAGCTGCTAGCTCCATATTTTGATCAGCCATCCAAAACAAAAAGCTCAATTCCAAAGTCATTGCCAGAGGTGGAAAGCAACTAATTAAAAGTACTCAAATTACTGTATTATAAGTAGCTTTTTGTGTACTTTTTTTGAGTAATTTTTAAAATCAGTAATTTTACTTTTACTTGACTAAATTTAGTTTGAAGTAATGCACTTTGTTACATTACAGACTCAAATAAATCCACTCTATTGGCCGTCACTATCTGTCAGTGTTGCCAAAGAAAGTAGCTATTGGCTGACAGATCACATAAACTGATTCAACACTTCAGCAGGAGGCGAACGACGGTCAGCCAGACAGCAACGAGAATATGATCATAAAAACAACGTTGAGATTATAACCCAAACATACACACACACCCACACACACAAAGTACTCGGAGTACATTTTAAATTAGCTACTTTTTTTTTTACTACTTTTTACCGGTAATTTTACTTCTACTTAAGTAAAGTTTCATGAAAGTAACAGGATACTTCTACTTCAGTAGATTTATTTTGGTACTCTTTCCACCCCTCAGGACTCTGCATGCATGCAGTATATGAAACATAACTCAGTAGAGAGAGACTATTCCAGAGGATCCAATATATGAAACTTCAGACTTCAGTTTCTTGCTATCATTGAAAAACAACAAATAATTCATTTAAACTTATGGAGCGATCAAGTATCTTCAAGAGGCCTCACTTTGTTTCAAATGAATTTGTCATTTGATGGGGGGGGGGGGGGGGGGGGGGCTCTTCAAATCAGCTTTGAGTGTCCAGTGGAAGACCGGGCCTCCCATCTGGTGAGTCAACATCCAAAAACCACTCTGTGTGTGTGTGTGTGTGTGTGTGTGTGTGTGTGTGTGTGTGTGTGTGTGTGTGTGTGTGTGTGTGTGTGTGTGTGTGCGTGCGTGCGTGTGTGCGTGCCTGCGTGCGTGCCTGCCTGCGTGCGTGCGTGCGTGCGTGCGTGCGTGCGTGTGTGTGTGTGTGTGTGTGTGTGTGTGTGTGTGGGTGTGTGTGTGTGTGTGTGTGTGAGTGAAAAGGACTGGCATGGAGACAACATCTAGAGAACATTCATCCAATAGATAATGCATCAGGGAGGCCATTTGAAGCAATGGAAAACAGGAGGAGGGAGCGAGAGCGCGGCAGGAGAGATCCATTCCTCGGGCAGCTAAGGAGATATCACTCACTCAGGAGATATCACTCACCGATTCACGTGTGCGCCCAAGTGTGTTATTTGCTTTTCAATTAGGCCATATCCAAATGGGAGATAGGGACGTTTTAAAAGTGTTCAGACGGCAGTTAACAGAGTACAGGATTTTCTGCCTCACCATCCAATTTAGATAGAGTCCGTCCCAACGATTAGCTGCTCAAACAAGCAGAGCACACACACACACACACACACACACACACACACACACACACACACACACACACACACACACACACACACACACACACACACACACACACACACACACACACACACACACACACACACACACACACACATAATAAATAGTTATGGCCAAAGGTGGCAAACATCCGACTGAATTAAGGCACTATTCAGGGCACAAGTGACGTTGTAGGAACAATATGAAAGGTTGGTAGGTGGCTGTTAGAAGATGGAGAGTTGATGTATTTTCCATTGTGATAAGCTCATAAAAGACAGGCTTTTAAACTGTCTGTTTAAACGATCACAGTGTGAAAAGGTTCAAGGATAAGCATAATGCATTGCTTTCCAACAACAAATCCTATTAAGATCAAATCAGTAGTGAATTTGTTCTGCTAACTCGTCCATGTAGATGGTCAAAAGAAGCCATACATCTCCATTTGATGAAAACACTATTAAAAACAGCATAGCACAGAGCCATGCTGCTCTGGGCGACATGTCATCATCACCGCGCACCGTAACCTGGAATCATGTGAGGCGATGAGTTCACCATCACACAACAAATTCATCTCGCCACGCTCCAATCTATTGGTTTGCATCCAAACCACCGGTGGTTCGCACCAATCAGCGAGGCAGCTACGGGCAGGACTTTTTTTTTTAAGTGCCGCCCTTTGAAACGGTTTACTCGAGTGACTCGTTCACAGATGGTTATGTGAAAACAAACCATCTGGCAGCGTCAGGTTAGATGTTTTGTGCCCGGGCAGTCTCGCTGTTTTGTGCCCGGGCAGTTTCTAACGCTGTTTTGTGCCCGGGCAGTCTCTAACACTGTTTTGTGCCCAGGCAGTCTCCAACACTGTTTTATGCCCGGGCAGTCTCTAACGCTGTTTTGTGCCCGGGCAGTCTCTAACACTGTTTTGTGCCCAGGCAGTCTCTAACGCTGTTTTGTGCCCAGGCAGTCTCTAACACTGTTTTGTGCCTGGACAGTCTCTAACACTGTTTTGTGCCCGGGCAGTCTCTAACGCTGTTTTGTGCCCGGGCAGTCTCTAACACTGTTTTGTGCCCAGGCAGTCTCTAACGCTGTTTTGTGCCCAGGCAGTCTCTAACACTGTTTTGTGCCCGGACAGTCTCTAACACTGTTTTGTGCCCGGGCAGTCTCTAACGCTGTTTTGTGCCCGGGCAGTCTCTAACACTGTTTTGTGCCCAGGCAGTCTCTAACGCTGTTTTG
>NC_139626.1:12646071-12651071 GCF_964638095.1 Poromitra crassiceps | reverse complement strand
TACGGGAGGGGGTATGGTGGTGGAGCAGGTCGGTGAGGTAGGAGGGGACCTGGTTATGGAGGGCTTTGTGAGTGAGGAGGAGGGCTTTGAACTGGATGTGTTGTGGGACAGGGAGCCAATGGAGGTTATGGAGGACAGGGGTGATGTGGTCACGGGAGCGGGTGTGGGTGAGCAGACGAGCGACAGAGTTCTGGATGTACTGGAGTTTACTGAGGAGTTTGGATGTTGGATGTTGTGCCATAAAGGTTAAAAAAAAATTCACATGAAGGACTCCTAAACTGACAAAAATTAGACCACGGACCCCCCATTTGATAGGATTTTGTCCCACGGTCCCCCATATGATAATAAGATTGATGCTTTAGATGTTTTATTACAGAAAGTGTATAAAATCCATGACCAAATAGTCATTGTGTTACTTATGAATGGAATTATAGCGAAAATAAATTACTCCCCTTTTGGCTGGGGACCCCCTGGAACCCCCTCAAGGACCCCTGGGGGTCCCTGGACCCCCATTTGAGAACCACTGCCATAAAGAATGCTTGTAGGAGTCAATACAGGATGATAGCTTTTCTGCTGCAAGTCAGTAGGCTACTGTTTGTATTAGTGTTTTAAGCTGGTGAACTTTATGGACATTATTTACAAGATATTTACAAGTTATGTACATCTATTTCAAGGTTCAAGGTTCAAGGTTCAAGGATATTTATTGTCATTCCAAAACATGAAACATGAGAGGGAACGAAATATGAACTCAAGGTCCTGGTGGATAAATCAACTAGATTAACTAGGATATCATAAATCATAAAATACCATAAAAACAACTGAGTACTAAGAAAGAAAAACAATATAAAAACATAAATTAGAAACATCATAAAAACAACATAATACCTGGTGTAAGAGCAGAGAAAACAGTTTAAAGTGCATGTTTCGCTCAACACGGAGCCACTCAAAGTCCATTTTGTTTTGCTCACAGCTGGCGGCATTAAAGTGCGAGGAGTGTGGCAGCATTCATTACAGGAGCAGCAGATTTTAAATATATACATATATAGATATAATACATACTATGTACTATATATATAAGAAATAATATATATGTATATAATTAGATACGTAGGAAAAGTAATAATACATGTATTACATGTATATGATGCTTCAGCTCATTCAGAACGCTGCAGCCTTGTCCATTTGTGTACAGACCAGCTAGCTCGGGGTTTTACAGGGGAAGCTGCGGAAGCGATGCTGAAAGCTGTAGTTCCTCGAATGGTCACTTGAGGCAGGACCCGGAAGTGACGTTGTTGCCGACCCCCCCCCCCCCCCCCCCCCCCCATGTTATAATGCCCCACTTTGTAACAGTGAGTAATGTTTACAGAACGGACCGAAGCACGATTTTGGCCTATATAGTTAATTTCACCTTTGATAACAACAGTAGGCGGGTGAATTTTTATATAACGTGCCCCTTTAGGCTAAAATAGGCGATAGAAAAGGTGGTGATTGGCAGGTCGCCTGTCCAGTGATCGCACAGCTTGCGGATCACAGACCAATAGCAGGCGGAGCTGCGGCTCTGGGAAACCACCCGCCTCATCGCCCTCATGCCATCTCGCATGAGCTCTGCAAGGACCCCAGGATGGTGACAGAAAACACTGCTCCAAAACATGCATCCAAAACACAATGGATGGCTTGGTCCATATTATTTAGGTCAGTGGTACAGACACACACATTCAGGACAGAATACCTATAGCAATATACATTCACTAGAAAGCCAAAACTTCCGAAAACTACATTTCTGTGGACAAAGTGAGGAAATTAAGTCATTAAGGATACTGGACATAATAAGGTATCAGGAAAGTGACTTCAAGCTGGTCTTTTCTACTGGTGTTATTATGTTCACTAGCTTTATGTTCACTAGCATTATGTTCACTAGCTTTATGTTCACTAGCATTATGTTCACTAGCATTATGTTCACTAGCTTTATGTTCACTAGCATTATGTTCACTAGCTTTATGTTCACTAGCATTATGTTCACTAGCTTTATGTTCACTAGCATTATGTTCACTAGCATTATGTTCACTAGCATTATGTTCACTAGCATTATGTTCACTAGCTTTATGTTCACTAGCATTATGTTCACTAGCTTTATGTTCACTAGCATTATGTTCACTAGCATTATGTTCACTAGCTTTATGTTCACTAGCATTATGTTCACTAGCTTTATGTTCACTAGCATTATGTTCACTAGCATTATGTTCACTAGCTTTATGTTCACTAGCATTATGTTCACTAGCTTTATGTTCACTAGCATTATGTTCACTAGCTTTATGTTCACTAGCATTATGTTCACTAGCATTATGTTCACTAGCTTTATGTTCACTAGCATTATGTTCACTAGCTTTATGTTCACTAGCTTTATGTTCACTAGCTTCAGCGTGGATGCCAATATTGGCCCATAACCAAAAGCTGATGGTTGGAAATGACCACCAGCCAAAAGCTGCTCAATGTCGACTGCAGCCAGAGGTGTGAGATACATGCCTTTTAGCTCATACGCATGCACATTCACACACACACACACACACACGCACGCAGGCACGCACACACGCACACACGCGCAGTACCGCCACTGGCCTCAGCTTATTAATGTTGGGTTTCAGGAAGCTATTGCTGCGCTGATGTTTCCAGCCATAATGTGACGGGCCAGAACAATGCCCTGTTCATTTGTTTGGTTTCCGGCCAGGGGCTGTGAAAACACACAGTGATGACACAGAGACAGGAAACAACATCCATACATGAAGGAATGCTGGGGGGGGGGGGGGGGGGGGGGGGGAGAGAGAGAGAGAGAGAGACACAGAGAGAGAGACAGAGAGAGAGAGACAGAGAGGGAGAGAGAGGGGGAGAGAGAGAGAGAGGGAGAGAGAGAGAGAGAGAGAGAGAGAGAGAGAAGGGGGGGATCATGTCTCAAATTGGCCTGCATGGTTAATATCCTTTGTTTTGAAATTGTTCCACCAATCATTTTATATCAATTTTAGAATCAGCTATCAGCCTTTTCAAACAGTGGATTACCTTTTTTACAACCAAAAACCCAGTAAGTTGCATATGAGATAAATGGTGCACATTACACACAGTTATCTCAGAAAGCTGGATTCTTGTCATCCATGGAAAGTGTTACCTCAGACAGCGCGGCTAACAGGAAGCGGCGTTTTATCACTTCCCCGCAGGCCCACTTTGTTCAGGGCTGCATCACATGGTCACAGAAAGAGGGAGAGATGGGAGGAGCTGAGCAGAGGGAGAGATGGGAGGAGCTGAGCAGAGGAAGAGATGGGAGGAGCTGAGCAGAGGAAGAGAGGAGAAACTGGCAGAGGAAACAGAAGAATTCAGGGGATAAAGAGGAAGTAGGGGAGAGTGGTTGACTAAAAAACAGCGTTAGCGTTTAGCTAGTCTCTCAAGCCAGTCTATCTTTTCCACAATCTTCGAATGCTCCAAAGACAGTCTGTACTTCAGCCTGTTCAAATTTGGCCAGAGAAAGTTGTCATCTTCAAAAGACGTTCACTGGTATTCGACCAATCAAGACACATGTAAACAAACTCGAGGATTGGATAAATTAGCGGATGTCCCGCCTTGAGCGGATGTCCTGCCTCACATCCGTTTTGACCAACTTTCTCCTCTATGAAGTAGACGGACGGGCAGAAGCATTTGCATTTGCGGGAGCCAACGCGACGATCATTTAGTTTACATTCATGTCGTTTGCCTGAAATTCTGCTGAGAAACGTGCAGTGACTTAGGTAGGGTCAGGGCCGGTTCCAGAACAAGATGACTAGGGATGCATCCTAGATAGGAAGGGGTGCACATGCACGGGCCGCCCCGGGGAAAAATGTGACATGTTATTTTACTAAAAATAATGCATTTTACCATCATTTCAAGTAGAATGATACCAGCCAAGCAAGAATATTTCAAGTGTCTCAAATGCTTTACTGAAATATTTGGACCATATAATGGACCAAAATACAATTATCTCAACCTTAAAAGGTTACATGTAGGTGCCAAAAAGCCATAAATTCACATCAAAGAACAAAGAAAAACAACATTTATAATTCAAGTTTAAACAGTAAGTGTGCAGCTGCAGAAGTTATTAAAAAAAAATTACCACTCTTTTCAACTGAGCATGCAGACAATTAAAATAAGGGTGCAATGCGTGCTTTTGTACACCGGGCCTGGGTAGGGTTAGCAGCATGTCCAAGTGTCACGTTAGCTTTACTTGTTTCCAGGTGTGTCAACTGCAAAGCCCCAGCAAGAAGGTCACATGGAGAGGAATGGGGACAAAAACGTCAACATCGATATTCCAAAAGAAGTCCCATTCACCTGTCTCACTTCACCTGTCTCACTTCACCTGTGTCACTTCACCCTCAATGGAAATGTTCAGTTTAACCTGAATTCTAACGCTAAGTAGGCTGATCTCAAGAAGGCTGCAGAGTTACATTGTTTTGGACGCAGTTCCAACTTAGAATTTAACTATTCAAGCTATACAATAATTTTGAAATCAACAAAATAATTTTGTGTCAAATTATTGATTTCTTCCAGATTCAAGATTTTGATAGCCATAGTGAGTAATAAAAATGGTGAGAAATAAAATGGTAACGTAATGATATAAATATTCATTCATTTCGGGACAGCTTAGATTGTATTTCAGGACAGTTCCGGGAGGTTGGTGAACAAAGTTAGTTAAGAGTGCTGTTCCTTGGTAGAAGATGGTAGAAGGTAAAAGGTTGTAGAAGAATCCAGCGTTCTTTTTTCGTTCAATGAATGCATGATGGTCCAAACGTCAAAGAGTAATCGTGTTCAATAATTGTGATCTCAATATTGATCAAACTAATCATGATTACCATTTTGACCATACTCGTGCAGCCCTATATCTCTGTCTCTCACTCTCTCCACCCCCCCCCCTCTCTCTCTCCTTCTGTCTCTCCCTCTCTCACCCTCTCTCTCTCTTTCTCTCCCCCTATCTCTCTCCCTCT
>NC_139626.1:12598571-12641071 GCF_964638095.1 Poromitra crassiceps | reverse complement strand
CATTTATTTATTTATTTATTTATTTATTTATTTATTTATTTGTAACCTTTATTTATCCAGGGAGGGCTATGGAGAGCAAGCTCTCTTTTTCAAGGATGCCCTGATTACAGTATAATACAATTAAAATTAAAACAATTATCTGTTTTATGCCTGAATGACATGAGGCTCATTATCAACAATTCCAATGCATTTAAATGGAAAATAATCTTGAAACTAAGCAATTAAGAGTTTCATTCATGTATTGGGGGTTCTAAGAAAAGCAAAAAAAAAAAACATTCTCTTTGGAACGGCAAACAGCTTGGGGGGGGGGGCATTTTGAAAAGATTTAAGATAGCCAAAGCAATGGCTCCTACATATCTCCTATGGCTCCCTCTGCAGGTTAAAGTCAGTCAGTGCTGCCGTGACAATCAGACAATACATCAATTAAAGACACAAACAAATAAAAGTTGACGATTTTCTGTCTATTATTTAGTAGTAGGCTCTGAATTTTCATACCTCATAATGACAACAGACATCAAATTAAATTGTATGAATAATTGATAATATTGACTTTTATTACATGGTCAATGTATACCATTCAAAAACCACAAAATCAAACAAATGATGGTATAATAACTTAGTTTGTCACTGGTTGACAAAATAGTAACACTCTTCAAGATTAGACTGAGAGTATTGAGGGGGGAAAAGGGATATGTAGTACTTTGGAATACACCTAATTATAAATAAATTATACATATTACAAATATAATAATTATATTAATTATTATACAATAAATAAATAAATAAATTAAACAAGAAACCTTGTGGAGGAACAAGATTACACTCACACACACACACACACACACACACACACACACACACACACGCACGCACACGGAACACATGTATACAGACATCAAACATGTTCTCATAAAACATGAGTAAATGAGCCTAGAATAGGACATGCATCAGCGCCTAGAATCCAATTTATTGTAGAGGCCGACTAACTTTGTGAGCTGTTAACTGTGACAAAGCTACCATTCTGCAAAACAGTATCATACTAAAATATCATCTATGGGCATACCTGTTCAAAAATCTTGATTATAATTTCCTTACTTGATTGGTATGGAATCTGGTCTGGCCCATGGACTATCTACTGTATGATCAGTTTTGGATTATAACAATGAATGAAGAATGAATATAACAGTCTTCAATGTTTCCACTGTTGGGCTAACTGGGGATTTGTAAAGACAGGGCCAAGCATTTATGAGAAATTGTGTTGAAAACCATAATTAAAATAATAATCTTTACCATTTTCACCCACATAAATATGTTTTTTCTTCTTCTATTTTCTATCACTGACAATAATGATTCAGCCTATATCCAGTTGATGAAAGTGACTTGGCTTGGCTTGGCACTGAGGCTGTTCTCTGACTGGTCCTAGGTCAGTCTTATCTGCACTTCTGTAAACACACCAGCTTTCATCTATGGCAGCTGATTCATTAACTGATGGATGGATCAGTTTATCGACTTAACCAAGTGACTAGACTGGAGTCTGCATTGTCATGACGATACAAATGTGTCTATGTCTTGTGACTGTGTCTGTGTGTGTCAGCTCTCTGTATATCTCTCTATAGGGGGTACGGTGGTGCAGTCGGTAGCGCTGTCGCCTCACAGCTAGAAGGTCCTGAGTTCGATTCTCGCCTGGGACGCTGTGGGCGCTGGAGTTGTGACCCTCCCATATCTTCAGTGCCTACTGCCCAGGTGGGTTATCTTGTCGAAAGGGCCTTTCTGTGTGTTTGCATGTTCTCCCCGTACCCCCCAGGGGGTTCCTCCGTACATAACCCCCCACTAAAAACAGGCAGAAGATCGTCATCCGACCAGTGACGACAACATCTGAAGTTGGTCCAATGATGGTCTCCGGGCGCTGGAAAGAAATAGCGACCACTGCTCCTGGCCTGCCCCCTGGAGGAAAGGACAAGCCTGGATGGGTCAAATGCAGAGGACATATTTCACCGGCCACCGTCAGCATGAGTGTGTGTTGTGGCCGCATGCATGTGTTATAGTGTTCGTGTGACAATAAAGACGGGCTTCCGTCTGAAATCGTGTTTATTTTTTATTTTTATATCATATCACTGTAGAATGCTCCAGGGCTGCTGCAGCCAACAAGCACAAAATCAATTTGCCCAATTTTCTCAATTACATGGATATGATGCCACATTATTGTAAATGATGGATGAATATGCTAGAGGTATAGCCCCTAAACGTAAGCACCGCTCACACTTGTCTGCTTTGATGTGCACCTGGTGACAGCACCGCTCACACTCGTCTGCTTTGATGTGCACCTGGTTACAGCACCGCTCACACTCGTCTGCTTTGATGTGCACCTGGTTACAGCACCGCTCACACTCGTCTGCTTTGAAGTGCACCACGTGACAGCACCGCTCACACTCGGCTGCTTTGATGTGCACCTGGTGACAGCACCGCTCACACTCGTCTGCTTTCCTGTGCACCTGGTGACAGCACCACTCACACTCATCTGCTTTGATGTGCACCTGGTGACAGCACCGCTCACACTCGTCTGCTTTGATGTGCACCTGGTGACAGCACCGCTCACACTCGGCTGCTTTGATGTGCACCACGTGACAGCACCGCTCACACTCGTCTGCTTTGAAGTGCACCTGGTGACAGCACCGCTCACACTCATCTGCTTTGAAGTGCACCACGTGACAGCACCGCTCACACTCATCTGCTTTCCTGTGCACCTTGTGACAGACAGCACCCCTCACACTTGTCTGCTTTCCTGTGCACCTGGTGAAAGCACCGCTCACACTCGTCTGCTTTCCTGTGCACCTGGTGACAGCACCGCTCACACTCGTCTGCTTTCCTGTGCACCTGGTGAAAGCACCGCTCACACTCGTCTGCTTTCCTGTGCACCTGGTGACAGCACCGCTCACACTCGTCTGCTTTCCTGTGCACCTGGTGAAAGCACCGCTCACACTCGTCTGCTTTCCTGTGCACCTGGTGACAGCACCGCTCACACTCGTCTGCTTTCCTGTGCACCTGGTGAAAGCACCGCTCACACTCATCTGCTTTGAAGTGCACCTGGTGACAGCACCGCTCACACTCATCTGCTTTCCTGTGCACCTTGTGACAGACAGCACCCCTCACACTTGTCTGCTTTCCTGTGCACCTGGTGAAAGCACCGCTCACACTCGTCTGCTTTCCTGTGCACCTGGTGACAGCACCGCTCACACTCGTCTGCTTTCCTGTGCACCTGGTGAAAGCACCGCTCACACTCGTCTGCTTTCCTGTGCACCTGGTGACAGCACCGCTCACACTCGTCTGCTTTCCTGTGCACCTGGTGAAAGCACCGCTCACACTCGTCTGCTTTCCTGTGCACCTGGTGACAGCACCGCTCACACTCGTCTGCTTTCCTGTGCACCTGGTGAAAGCACCGCTCACACTCATCTGCTTTGAAGTGCACCTGGTGACAGCACCGCTCACACTCGTCTGCTTTGATGTGCACCAGGTGACAGCACCGCTCACACTCGTCTGCTTTCCTGTGCACCTGGTGAAAGCACCGCTCACACTCATCTGCTTTGAAGTGCACCTGGTGACAGCACCGCTCACACTCGTCTGCTTTGATGTGCACCAGGTGACAGCACCGCTCACACTCGTCTGCTTTGATGTGCACCTGGTGACAGCACCACTAACACTCATCTGCTTTGATGTGCACCTGGTGACAGCACCGCTCACACTCGTCTGCTTTCCTGTGCACCTGGTGACAGCACCACTAACACTCATCTGCTTTCCTGTGCACCACGAGACAGCACCGCTCACACTCGTCTGCTTTGATGTGCACCAGGTGACAGCACCGCTCACACTCGTCTGCTTTGATGTGCACCTGGTGACAGCACCACTAACACTCATCTGCTTTGATGTGCACCTGGTGACAGCACCGCTCACACTCGTCTGCTTTCCTGTGCACCTGGTGACAGCACCGCTCACACTCGTCTGCTTTCCTGTGCACCACGAGACAGCACCGCTCACACTCGTCTGCTTTGATGTGCACCAGGTGACAGCACCGCTCACACTCGTCTGCTTTGATGTGCACCACGAGACAGCACCGCTCACACTCGTCGGTAACACTTTACAATACTGGTGCACACATGTGCATGAATTGATGCTTAACTCATGACAAATTAAGCCATTAATTTATGCTTACCGCATCATCAACTAATGAAAGGTATGTTTGCTGAACAGACTGAGTCATATATGAATTACTATTAATTAAGTAGGCTATGCCTATGTCATCATGGATTAATTCCTCCTCAGACCTAGCATTAATTAATACTGTAATTCATGTGTTAATTACCATGATCAACTTTCAGTCGCCTACCGGGAAATCGAGTGAGTTTCCCCCGTCGCATAATGAAGACGGGATGCGCTACCCACGCTCCTAGTTCTCCGAGCCACATCTCAGGGGAACGGGGGAAACATACTCGACTTCGGGGAAAAAGAGTTTTCTTTGTTTGACCGGTGCCTAGCTGGCTTTAAAGAGAGGCGTTCCGGGTGCAGTGGAGTCGCCTCTGCTGGTTACGGTAGTTTGTCAGTGGTGGTGGCCTGGCGGGGACACTGGCGCGACTGGCAAGCGTGTGTGTGTGGGCGCCTCGCTAACTGGGTACAGTGGGGTATGCGCCCCAGGCTACGGCTATTTCAGCAGCTGTCTATCAGTATCATTCTGATTACTTGTTACTATTGTACGCTATTTTATGGAGGTTCCTCTCGTGGCTCAGGCCAATCGAGTGATTGATGCTTGATGCGCACCGGGTAAACTCAAACTGACAGTAGCCTAAAAGAGGTTTGACCATGGGCTTGCCCAGTCTGGCATCAGCTGCACGCCTGGGCCACTGTCAAGGTAGCCACAAGAAAACATATGGTTTCCAATCAAGACTTTCAGAATGAAAGTAAAAGTTCATGTTGTAACCAGCTACGCAGTACTGAGCTCTGCGTGCTTTTATTTTTGAAGGCAGGCAACGGAAGTCATTGTTTGTGTGCCATGTCTTTCTTGACACTTATTCTTGTGGTCTAGCTAGCTAGTTTGCAGGACGTGGTGGACTTGTCTTGCCCCAACCAGCTCCAACATCAACAGCAGCCTCCGTGTTCTTATTCTACGAAGAGTGCAAACTGCAAAGACTAAAGAAAGAGTCGGTCAGCGGTGTGTCGGATGGATACCAATCGCAAGAGGAACGAGCGGGTTTGTTAGAGTTTCAGGTAGCTAGCGTTAGCAAATTAGCTTTAGCAACTTAGCTAGCTTGTTGTTAGGGAATAGAATTTTAACCACTCCTCATCCGCTAAATGTATATACATAACAATATAAACCAAATGAACTTGAAGCCAGGAGTCCAGGAAGATGTCTTATGAAAGTATATATTTATTACCATAACATTCTCTGACAATATGTATTCTCAGAGGGCTGAATCTCAATGTAACATTCTGATACGTTATACAGAGTCAAATATTCAGCGGCGATGTCACAATTTGACATATGCTTTATAGGCAAAGGAAGGCAGAGAGAGGAGGGGGGGTTAAATGTGTGTGCGTCGCTCCAGTCTGACTGAGAGTTATCAGTTGTTATTGGAACACGACGCACTGACCAAGGTCTCAGCAAAAGGAGAAGTCCTCTGCCATGGGTGAATCTATATGTGTGAGATATCATGTCATGATGTGTGAGATGTCATGTCATGTTAACTCATAGCATAATTATGCGTATGCAATTATTAGGCAACTATTAGCTTATTGATTAGGAAATGCCAATGGAACTTATATTTTTCTCCAACACTTGTGTTATCCGTTGTGTTTGTTGTGCGTGGGTGAAGACCTGTCGCTACAGTCACGTTGGTTCGAGAAGTGAAGAGCAACAAGAAGAAGGGTGAGAGCTGGAAGTTGGAGGAGGACCCGCTGGAGAGAGAAATTGAATGTGGTGATGGGAAAAATGTTGTGGGGTGTTGTGTTTTGGTACAGGGGGGATATGTGTGGGTTGTGGGTGTCAACGTGGGCGTTGATTAAAGTTGGGTGGGGGAAATGTAGCGATCCGGGGTTTGGCGTGTAATGTGGTGTTTCCGTGTTTAGCTAGGAACTGATATGTGGGGGTGTGTTCCTAGGGGGAAGGGTGTGTATGTGACCATCGTGTCTGAGGCATGGTCAGTCAAGCTGGGAGAGAGCGTTGACTGGACGTGTGTGGAGCTAGCAGCGAAGCTACCGCTAGGAGCTGATGTGATGCCACAGAATAAAAGCCTGTACCAACTTCAAGTCTCCGGTTCCTTGGACGAATACATGATTCGTTACAATACCTTTCATTAGTTGATGATGTGGTAAGCATCAATTAATTGCTTAATTCATCATGAGTTAAGTATCAATTCATGCACATGTGTGCACCAGTATTGTAAAGTGTTACCCAATCGTCTGCTTTCCTGTTTTCTTTCTTTTTTCCTCCCTTTCTTTTTCTGCAGCACAGCACTATCGCTGTCAGCCCGTGTATCTGTCCCACAAGTGACCCTCAGAGCATGTGCCAGTGCGTGTGATAGAGAACGGGTTTACTTGGCTCCAAATTGAGGACACACGGCACACCCAACATAAGACCAGGTGATCAGGGACGGCTTGTGCAATTGGGGACAAAAGCCGTGTCCCCAGTTGGTAAAAATCTAATTTTGGGGTTAGGGTTAAGTTTAGGGTTAGGGTTAGGGTTAGGGTTAGGGTTAGGTTTAGACAAGTAGTGATTTATAGTTATGGTTAGGCTTAGGGTAAGTCTCATGTAATGCATGTAAGTCTATGTAAATAGTAAATACCACAAAAGTGACCTAAGACTGTGTGTGTGTGTGTGTGTGTGTGTGTGTGTGTGTGTGTGTGTGTGTGTGTGTGTGTGTGTGTGTGTGTGTGTGTGTGGGTGTGTGGGTGTGTGGGTGTGTGGGTGTGTGTTTGTTCTCCAACTCTCTCTCTTTCTGCACGCCTGCCTCTCTCTTTCCCCATTGTGTCACATCAAGCCATCTGTGTGTCCTCTTCCTGTAACTCTGACACATTTCCTATACTGGTTGTGTGTGTGTGTGTGTGTGTGTGTGTGTGTGTGTGTGTGTGTGTGTGTGTGTGTGTGTGTGTGTGTGTGTGTGTGTGTGTGTGTGTGTGTGTGTGTGTGTGTGTGTGTGTGTGTGTGCATGTGCGCAAGCGCAAGCTTGTTTGCGGTCATGTGTGTGTGTGTGCTGCCCACTTCTTGTTTTTGGTGGGGTAATAAGGAAACTCATAGTCAGGGCTTTTGTTAAGGGTTTCTTGTCAACTCCCAGATCCACACTCCTACTGGGCCAATCCATCTGGAGAAGAATAGCAGGAAGTAGAAAGTGGCTTGGATAAGCCACATCATCTGAAATGGAGTGGTCAGATAACATGGCAACTTTTTCTCTCGTAACACCTATTTTTATTACCGCTTTCTATCGACTGGCTCTACAATTCAGGTGTGTCAGAATCATAGTAGGTAGTCGACCTGATTTGTTCAAATGAGACCTCATGGGGGCCGGATTATTTTTGGCTAAAATCAATTTGACTCTTCAAAACACATTATTTGATTTATTATTTAAAATAGCCGATCATATAAGTGCCATAGAAAGCATGTCTCCTATTCATATACATATTAACAATAATTAGGCTAAGGCTACATACAGAGATGAGAAAAGTACACACATTCTTTACTTAAAGAGCATGGTGCAGGTTGGAGACTAATGGAGGTTAATGTGGAACTGGTATGTAGCAATAAGTTTCTCCTCTTTTTTCCACACATAGCTGCATCTAGACTCGTTTTTGTAAAGCAGCTGGCACACGCACGTGAAAACCTGCCAATGGAACATAAAACTTGTGACATCACTCACCCAGCCAGTAGGCTACACACTGTACAGTGCTGCTGCTGGGTGAGTGATGGGGGAGGGGGGTCATTTCATAGGAATCTTGAGCCCAAAATGTAAATTCATATTTTTTTAACCTGCACCACCTTTACTGTAAGTAGAAGTACAGTTAGTTGTGTAAAAAAGACTCTGGTAATAGTAGAAGTATAGATTCAACTTGTTTACTCAAGCAAAAGTAACAAATTACAGGCTCTGAAATGTAATCAAGTATGAAAGTAAAAAGTATTTCAACCGGCTGTTTCTGTGTAAAGCTAACTGTACCTCACGTCATATCTCACCACACTATAATTGGAGAAGGAATCGTGCGGCGGTGCGGTGCACATGTTGAGCAGGCGAGGCCGCGTAGCCACCAAATGCGGGCGAGGGTGCGCAGCAGCCGAGCTGTGTCTGCGAGGCCGCGGTGTGGGCGAGACCTCAAGGGGAAACCAATGAGGTACGGTAGAAATTAGCGATGAGGAAGAGGAGGGGAAGGAGGATGAGGGCGAGGCACGGTAGGCTAGAAAGGAGCGCGCTCTGTTTGCCTTAAAACTAAAGTAAGTAGCCTGTTTTGAAAATGTAAGCAGTAGAAAGTACTAGAATTTTCACATGCTATGCGGGCTCAATTCTGGAGTGGGGACTCTGGAGATGATGAACGGCACACACAGACACAGCTTTATAGTTATAATTATATTATATAATTATAGTTGGCTACATGTAGTGTTTGCTGATGGTATTTAATCTCTGTGCCTGGATTTTTTTGAAACACAGTCACTGAAGAACAAAATCTAGGAAATAAAAATAAATAAACAGACAGCACAAAGTCATTCATCACTTGTGTTATTGGTAGGGAGTGGACTTGGTTCAGGTGATGTGCGCCCAGCGCTTGGCGGATCCGGATCCGACACATGTGGGCCAGACTGCGAGGGCATCCCTTGGCCTCCAGAAAGACCCTGAGACTGAGAGCCTCAGGATCCGCCTTCACCTCCAGGTGTGCCTGCTCCCTCAACAGGGCTGGGTCGGGATAGTTTGGATTTTTTTATGTGGGGTTGAATGAGGTACAGTACTTGCTGACAGTCAGTGTACTACATGCAGTAGAATGCAGCCGGCACGGTACCTCATGATTATCATGAGGTAGCCTACTTGCCGACAGTAGCTGGCATGGTCCCAGTTTGGAGAATACAACCCCATAAAAAAATTCTGAACTATCCCTTTAAGGTTAAACATTAAGGAAACCTTAAGAGGAACTCAAGGTGTTTTGTGCAACCGGCCTATATATGGTTCCTTAGGTTTCATGAGACAATCTTTAACACAGAAGAAGCTTCTCAACTGACTTTTGTTGGATTCAAAGTTCTGCGAATCACAAGGTCTGTTTCCTGTAGCTCCCTCTTTTTTTGCTGACGATAGCAGGTGCCCTGGAAGTTGGACCCCCCCCCCCCCCCCCCCCCACCACACACACACACACACACACACACACACACACACACACACACACACACACACACACACACACACACACACACACACACACACACACACACACACACACACACACACACACACACACACACACACATATGAGTTCACTCTCTCCTCTCTCTCTCTCTCACACACACACACACACACACACACACACACACACACACACACACACACACACACACACACACACACACACACACACACACACACACACACACACACACACACACATATGAGTTCACTCTCTCCTCTCTCTCTCTCTCTCTCTCTCTATCTCTCACACACACACACACACACACACACACACACACACACTGAGATGTTGCACTCCTCACAATCACAGCTTACTACTACACAGGCTAAGAGGAGAAATGGCGAGTGACAGAGTGAACGCTGCTTTACCTGAGCCTGAAGAGGAGAACAGAGACGAGGAGAAGGCTTATGGAAATATTTTGGCTGAGCTGGAGTCCATGGACTTGCCCCTGGGAACCACTTTAAGGTACATTTTGATCATATTCAGGGCACAAAACTACAAAAATAAATACAAAAATAAACGAAATAAATAATAAAATAACTTAGTCATTACATAGTCACCCCAATGCCGATGGGTGTCTTTTAGTCCACAAAACATTGGTGGAGTTTCACAGCAAAACACTGTTGCAGAATTCTACCAAACCATTGAAGTGGATGGTGACCAACTTTCAAACGTAAAAAAAGCTGACATACTGAATCTGATGCCAAGTTGACTTGAATAGACATAATTTCAGAATCAGAAAACCAGTATTGATCCATCAGGAGGAATTTAGCAGCTGTTTTCAGCTGTAGCATGCTCAGTATCTGCCCCCACCCTCTTCCACCCTCCTGGAGGACCTGGCCACAGTGAAGATTTCGGCTAAAAACTTTGGGGTAAATTAAGTATTTTCAAGTCAACTTGGCATCCCAGGGCTTGTGGACACTTGGATTACACCAGGTGAGCAGTATGGAGGAATTTGTTTCTTCAAAATTCATGATGCCTCCATATACAATTATTTTTAGACTGCCTTTGGCTATAAGTCTACCCAGAGTCATTGAGATATAAAGAGTTACGTCCTCTCTGTTCACCCCAATGGATTCATTTTTATGACACCCCCACCCCCACCCCATTCTCTCCCCAATTGTAGAGCTGTAGACTAGCACCATGCTTCCCTCCGACACATGCAAAGTTGCCAGCTGCTTTTTTTCACCTGATAGCGGGGAGCTTCATCGGCAGAACGTAGCACGTGGGAGGATCACGCTATTCCTATCACTTCTCTTCCGCCCCGAACAGGCGACCCAACCGACCAAAGGAGGCGCTAGTGCAGCAACCAGGACACGTACCCTCAATCCGGCTTCCCACCCGCAGACACAGCCAATCGTGCCTGTATGGATGCCCGACCAAGCCGGAGGCAACACGGGGGCGTGAACCTGCAACCCTCATGTTGGTAGGCAGGGAATCTACAGCTACAGTACCCGGACGCCCAATGGATTTATTCTTTTTTTATTTTATACCACGCATCAGTTCCCGGCAGTAAGGTTTTCCAAACTTTCAAGACTTTGAACCCTGTGGATTAAGCAGCGCTGTCGAGTTGCATCAGAATGGACCGTTTGTGATGTAGACTTTGAAAGGGTTAAGCCGTTGAAGAATCAAATTATCTGCTTTATTTTATGGATTCAAATGGCCCACCACTGCAATTGCAATCGCAATTGGTGGCCCACCATCACATACTTCCTGGAACTATCCTTGGAACTATGGTGAGTCACGTGACGATCAAGCGTTTTGGACTTCCCAGTGGCTCTCTGATTTGAGTCTACCAAATCATTATGCATTTATCGCAAAATGCACAATTATTATGCTTAACTGCAGCTCCACTACAAGTCAAAGAGAGCTCGGAAACGTTTGACACGTCTTGTAACTGCAGCTGTGAATAACATGTAATCAATGTAATGCTATGGTGGTGTTTGTGGGGAACAAGCTGCTGCCATTGAAGTCCTTACAGTTGTAGTGCGCCCCCTGTTGGCAAGTCGGCGTAGTGTTGTAGTGTGTCTGGTTAGCCATATACAGCCATATACACAAACACAAGCATCATGGCGGAGAATGACACCCTGGAGTGTATAACGGAGCACGAACGGATTTTACAGGAGATTGAGAGCACAGACACGGCCTGTGTCGGTCCCACCCTGCGGTAGGGACATATGGTTTCTATCAAATGTCCGTGTCTTTGCCTCTGGTCATTACATTGTAGGACCTTTGTTCGTTAGCCACCCTAGCCAGTTGTAGCCAAGCTACACAGTGAGCTAGCGTTAGCTATGTAGAATTGAGGAGTGCGGCTAGCAGGCTAACATTAGCCATTCTTTCTGTCATAGAGCTAATATGCAGCTTTAACGTGTTTAATTGTCGGGTGTTTCCTGTGTATTGATGGACAGTGAGCCGTCACAGTGTAAACATCATAGTGGGTGTGGCTGTGGGACTCTACATGTTAACTAACGATGTTAGCAGTTTGACGCCAACTAACGTTAGTTGTTCAGTTGCAGTTATCTGCTGGTAATTAATGAATGTTATATCAGAGTATGAGTCGTCTTGCATGCTGTGTGATGTGGTTGGTGAGATGGGATGTTGACTCGTCTGTGCTTTCTAGGTAGCTAACTGCATTAGCTGAGCAAGCTTAAACGTTAGTCGGTTTTGGGTCGGCTTCCAAGGCGTTGGGCAGAGACTGTAGTGTTATGATCTTACACATTTACAATTTAAGTTGTGTTTATAAATTGACTGAAGCAACGAAGCGGAATGCCTCCAATTATACCATTCCTGCAGCCCTAACGTTACCTGTAGGCCTTGGCTGTCTTTCAGCATTCCAAGGGTAAAGCACTGAATGTGTGCCCTAAGGATACTGATACTCTCAGCTGCCTGATAGCTGTCAGAATAATGACGTCGTTATTACGCCCCGTCACCTGCCTAGCCAGTTGTTGAGGATGCCTTATTTGATCAGTTAGGACAATTCCGTCAACATTTGCGTCCAGAAAGACAGTTTATGTGTCTCCTCTGTTGTAAGTCAAACAGCTCCAGGTTTGATCTGTTGAAAAAGCTGCCTCTTTAGTTAGCTTGGTTATCAGCAGGTCTAGCCTGCTCAGTACACACTTTTTATTGGAGCTGTAAGCATTGTAGACTGTTATCAGTTTCCTATGGTACAATCACACACACAGCAGATTACCCTTTGCACTGACCAGTTTGACCCACAGTGTCAGTAGATGTAACTAATATCAATCGTTGAAGGTGGACCACCCTATATTTGTACAGAGCATTTGTCCTAGAACAGGATTATAAAGAGAGGGGGTGGGGTTGGAGGTCCGTGTGGAAACACAAGTGCAACTAAAGTTTGGTTGTGTTAATAAGCAGTTAATTTTGCATTATGGTAATGCTAGGGTCGTGCTAGGTGTGGTATAGACCTTATTCGATTGACGTAACTCGCGTACGGGCACGCCCACCGCCGCCATGTTGTCGACATAGCGCTGCAGCTCTCAGGTGACAGCCTATGTAAGAGCAGCGTTTATAGGAAGCTAGCCGCCGTTAGCGTTACCTGTATCGTTCCTGTTGTGTTCGGATGGTGACCTGCGTTATACATGGCTGTAGTAATGACAGTAATAAAGTCCCCGTGGTTTGTTTCTATCTCTACCGTCCACAGACGTGAAGGGAGCGAGACTGAGGATACGTCAGCACACAGGAGATGTGTGGATAGTTAGGAAAGACAGGTGGAACTTTCTGACAGCTCCTCACAGCAAAGTCTGTTCACCTCGTTTTTTCTTTTATTTATTATTACAGGCATTAACGGCAGCATACAAACAACAACTCTGGGGTTTTTATTGCTGTCATCACTATCGCTATTTTGTAAAGGAACAGAAACGACAATAAGGCCGTCCAGGGTTAGCGAATAAGGTCTATAATGAGCATATATCATGGCCTGAAGTGAGCTATTGCTTTTATAAAAGGTTACCAAGTATGGCAATATGAAGGGAATAAATGACTCAAATTTAAATGGCTGTTATTCAGAAATCATACTCTTGGCTCACTGGCTCGCTGCACAGAGCCGGCAGAGTTGCTGAACAGTGTCAGAGAGCAACACAGGCTTGGTGACAAACAAACAGCCAACGTTAGTGTGGTGTGGTGTGTTCTATGTTGTTTAATTCTATGTGTGAGTAACAGGACGCCTTGTGGAAGATAGCCTATAGGCTGCTGGGGGCGGGTTGTTATGGTTGGTTACTTCCTAGAACTACAAAGTTGACACATGTTGCTACGCTAAATAGATAGATTTGATTATAATTCACAGTTTGTCTCACGTTGCTTCTTTTTGAATGTAACGACAGTTTAGCTAGCTAACTTTGGCTAATGCTTGTGCTAACATTAGTTAATGCTAATGTTTCCATTTTGGTAGGCAGGTAGCGAACGTTGCTATTGCCGTTAGCTAGCGGCTAACTAGCTGTCAATACGATAAAGTCACTAGCAGGAGACGACAGTTAACACTACCGCAAGGCACTCTGGGTATTGTGGTGCGGAGCTCCCGTTTGCGAGGCTAGGAGGCTAGCTAGCTACCATTTGTTTTCTCTCTTTTCTCATAACTGTGGTATATTAGCGTTAGGGATGCACGATATATCGGCAATCATATCGGTATCGGCCAGTATCGGCCGATTTTTTAACATATCGGTCATATCGGTATCGGTCAGATGTTGCAATGTTAATATCGGTTATCATTATCAGCCAAATTCTTCACATTGATATGAAATAATGCAGTAAATCTATGATTTATGGGCTTTTCCAAAGGCTTTGCAAATAAAGAAATGCATAACTTTTTCAAATTCAGTGTTAACATGTGTTTTTCAGTATGTACAAAATGTGATGATCATAAAAATGTGGTTTTATACAGATCATATCGACATCGGTAAATATCGGTTATCGGCCATAACAGCAATGTTAATATCGGTTATCGGCATCGGCCAAAATTTTCATATCGGTGCATCCCTAATTAGCGTGGTATACGCTAAATATACCACAGCTGTGAGCCAATCAAATTGCTTGTTTTGAGAGAGCCGTTTTATAAATTAAAATAACCCTCAGTAGATAATGCAGGTTTGCTCTGTCACGGAAGTGAAAGTCGGGGCAGCGCAATGCATTCTGGTTGTTGTAGTAGGATTCCCCCTTAGAGTGAACTAAAGTCGTAATAGGACTCTAATTACAAAAATAATTGCACATTTCTATTACATGGGTGGCCTAGATTTCATAAATGACCATGACCATGTGATCATATTCACAATGGTGAATATATTTCTGCAAAAAAAGTGAATAACAAAATAACTTTACATCTTTTCACGTCATGTCTTCATTTTTTGCACCAAATTATGGAGAGTAGTATCGATCGGTATCGATAAACAGTACCGGTATCGATACCGATATCCTAACGATACCCTAGTGAAAAGGCAACCAGCCAGCCTTTACCTGCAAATAAATACGCTAGTATGAAAGGGTTATTTGATCAAATAAATACGCTAGTTTGAAAGGGTTATTTTATTTTATCTAAGGTTTAGGGGCAAAATAATGTCTATAACGTTACTGGTATCCACCTTATTTTTGAATGCCACGCTGTAAAATAATGATGGGTGCAAGGTCCAGTTCAGAATGTGACATATTGTTGCAGCTTGCGCATTTCCTCGTTAAAACTCCAACGCTGGGGGAAAAAAGTTGCTTGTCACAATAAATACACTCGTTTGACGACTTATTTGAGGGAATGTAATAATTGTATATATCACATCTGCTATTTCTGTTGCTCTTTGAACAACTCTGGATATTTATTGATGAGATTTTTGCCAAGCTGGACGCGCTATGGGGGTTTAGGGTTAAAATCGCTAAACCGGAAGTCAAACTGTGGGAGATAGTTGCTCACTTCACTGAGATCTACGGGCTACAGTATGTTGTGTCGTTGTCAGCAACGTAAAGGGGGGGGGGGGGATTACACCGGAAGAAGCACCCATATTTTACATAAGGCATCATGGCAGCTAGAAATAAGGTGGATAGGTTGCTACTACTACTACTACTACTACTACTACTACTACTACTACTACTATTTCATCACCAAGCCACAGAGTGCAACGCTTGTTTTTGCAAGTATGGTTTTACCCGTCGAGTGCTGGAGGCGGAGCGAAATTTGACTGAGGCGGCCGCCTCATAATTCTATATGCAGGAAAAACCCTGTCTGCAAAAGTAATGACAGTTTGAATTTGAATACGGAAGAAGCCTAAAGAAGTGCCTCATTTGATCAAATAACTCCCACTTTGTTCTCCTGAAAATTGTTATCATATTATTTCACATGACTTAACAGTTAGCACATTGTTGGAGACTGAAGGCGTGGGCAGAACAGAGCGGTTGGAGCAGTTTGGAGTTTTTCAGAATGCTTTTATTGACCCTGTGGTGGCGATGGGGCTGCGGGGCATATAAAGTGTCTTGTTATACGGTCCTCATAAAATCTAATTCGGTCATAGTACAAATAGCCCACTACTAGGGATGCACGATATGGATTCTTTTCAACCGATACGATAACCGATAAATATCTGCTTCTCTTGGCCGATAACCGATACGATATTCCGATAATAAATATATACAGTATATACTTATTTCAAAAAATAAGTTCTTAACCTGTATTTTATGCACACCTGGGGCAGCGACTTCATAAATCATTAATTAACCCTAACCCTAACCACCACCCCACCCCCCATCAATGACGATGCCATCCATCCATCCTTCCATCACGATGTTTCACTGTGGGACCATCACGTTGACATCGCACAACCCTAGTGGAGTCCATGTAAATGTCCATGTAATAAGTATGTCTAATACTGTCCTAATAATGTCCTAATACTGTATATAACTGAATTGTCTGGGTATTTCCAGGGCAACAGGCATACAGTATATATGCACATGTATGTAGCGTTTCCTGTGGTTCTGTTCTTTAGTCTAGTTTCTGCTGGAGTTGCTTGCATCTGAACTCTTTATGTTGTGCCAACATTTTAACCCATTGATACCTGATGCAGCATTTACGCGGTTCGCGGTCTTAAAGGGATACACACACAAATGAGGGATATATACACGCAAATGCTGCATCAGGTATCAATGGGTTAATGTGAAACCAATGAATGATGCCTCAGCTCACTAGAATATCATATATGCTGAATATGACACGGATTTTTGCTCTTAGTTTTTACACTGTACCTTAGCATACCTTTTATTGTCTATAGCCTAGTTTATTTTAGGCGAAACTACCATTCATATTTATTAAATGTATTTTAGTTTCTGGGTTCATCTTCATGGTAACAGGCAGAGCAGAATGCTGGAGGCCTTTGGCTGATTCTAATGGCTAACTTAGACTGTCTAGAATTTGAAGGGTTTGCTCTACCGCGTTTGGCAATTATTATTACTAGTTTTTGTGTGTGTGTGTGTGTGTGTGTGTGTGTGTGTGAGTGTTTGTGTGTGTGTGTGTGTGAAGTGTGTGTGTGGGTCGGTGTGTGTGAAGTGTATGCAAATGAATAGCACGGGAAGGGGGGCAACATGCACCTGTATTTCTAGAGATTTCCATAAAGCTTAATCTCTTTGAGATAACATGGTTGGAGACAAATACAGTTTATATTTCTCTGTCACAGAATAACTGCTCAAATGAACAGAGAGCAGATCATGAGCGTGACCACATTCTCTTGGGGGGTGGTGGGGGGGGGGGGGTAAATCCATTCTTTTAGATGCATTTCGATGCGGACGTGGGCGATTCTGAATCGATTCACAAATGTCAAAAATCGATTTTCTAAATCGTACTTGATAACGTGATGTTGACGGAATGAAAAGGTGGAACTGAAGTGCGATGGCAGCACAGCACCTGGACAGTTTAGCGTGTGGCACACAACAGGAAACACAAAGATTGCTGAACGTGAGATCCAATTCCAACCAGCAGCACCCTCTGGATTAAAAGTGAGTGCATGGAAGCGTTATGGATTCCATGAAGTTGACTGGGATAAAGGACTTGGAACAAGAGGCACACTATAATGCAACATGTCACTTTTTATTAAACAAGACTGTGATGGAAAATCAAATGCAAAGACATGGTTGTCTTCCCTGACTATTGATGCTTTCACACACTTGAGAGTTTTGATCAATAATCGATCAGTAATGTGGTTACTGGATATAATGATGAAGTGGGTAAAGGTAAATAATAGAACAGCTAGAACAGTCTGTTCAGAAAATGACACAGGGTTCCCACTTGCCACGGTCATGAAATTCCTGGAAAAGATATGGGATTTGAAAAACTATTTTCCAAAGTTTTGGAATTTACACTGTTTTTGTTTTTGTGAGAAATATGTGTATACAAATCCCAAACTATGTCTAACGCCCAATCAGAGATGTGGACTTGGACTTGAGACTTGGACTTGAGTCGCACTTAAGTCACACACACAGTGACTTGAGACTCGTCATCCTCAAAGACTTGAGACTTGACTTGGACTGGAAGCAAATGTCTACTAATGTCATCTCTAATAATTGCTGCTACTGTATTCTAATAGATAAGGGGTGAGGATAATACAGTACATGCTTTGAATTCCTTAGTTTTAGCTGCAGTGTTCTAAGCAGAGCGGATGGCATGCAGCAGATGATAGAACGCTCATCCATAAGAGACTTGAGACTTGACTTGGACTTGCAAAAAATGACTTGTGAGCATCTCTGTCCCCAATACATTATAGAGACAGTCCGCATGTCTGGGAACGCCCATACAGGCTCTAGGAACGCCCACAATAGATGCTGGTTAGCTGGGGGCGTGGTCAGGGTGGGGTAAAAACCGGCTGTTCTATCCATTCAGCAAAGTTAGAATTTAGCTGATAGCCCAGCCCAGGCAGACACGATCGCGGATTTAACCACCGCAGTAAACGCACATCTGAGCAGACGTCTTGTGTTCTGCTCTAGAACCCCCAAACCTGTAGTTTAGAGCCGCAGCACCGTCTTTTGGTGAGTCAGTCAGCCCATTGAGATATATCGGCGGTTTTACCCCACTCGCGCGCCAGCCGTTTAAAATTTTGTGGGTGTTCCCAACTTCCCAGACATGCGGACTGTCTCTATGGTATTACTAATTTAAATGGAGACCTGCACTGCACAGGTTGTTGCTTCACTATTATCAGGTGATACAGTATTTATCGTATTCCCATGATGTCACATGCATTTCCTACCAATATGGGGGCTTTACAAGATTTGATTGTAATCTCACCATTGATTACCATCACCTGTTGTTTTCCTACCAAGATGGCTGTGTGGTGAAAAGTTAGCATAGCAAGAGATGGGAAGTGCACCTAGCAGCTTGCTTGTCAGTCTGGGAAGTGTGTATTTAATAATGTGGCTTTCGAATGAGAAACAAACTAGGTCTGGGCAATATATTGAATATCATGATTCATGATATTCGATATATTGCCCAGATATAGTTTGGGGTTGGGAGGGTGGACACGGTTGTTGAACAAATGTAGAGTAGCTTTTGTCTAATACGATGTCTGGATAAAGAGATATAATAGGAATCCCTGGATAAAGATGAAAACATATAGTGGATCCCCGGATAGAGATAGTATCAAAGGAGTATCCAATATCATGCCCAAATGTGTCAAGACTTTGATATTTCATGGCATCTCAGCAGCTTATTTTGGCATGATGTCAATCAGGCCATATCTTATGCTCATGTAGTGAAGTTGACTTCTAGTGACAACATCAACCTGGATGTTATGTCACAACATCCACACAATGGGATCAATTTGAGGTCCCGTGGTGACAAAGTCCAGTCCTTTTACCAATGTGAATTTTTAAATCAGAAGATGACAGCGTGTAAAATGTGCCATTGCAATATCTCACCACTAGATGGAGGTATACGTCCAGGTGAAATGAATCAGGGTCCGTAGCCACAAAGCCTCCTACTAACTTAAGAGTTGGTCCTAGTGCTGAAATTAGAAGAAAACTCACTTTGAGTGATGACGTTTTATAAGAATTACCACTTAAAAGTAAGAGTAACTCCTAGTAAAGATAACAACTATTCACAAAGCATCTTAGCCCTTATTAAGACAACTCCTAAGGTGGAAAATTGTTGTAGAGAGGAGGACATTAGTGGCTTAGGAGTTTCTTAAGGACAGGAGGAAAATGGCTGAAATACACAGAAAAGACACATTATTATTATTGTTATTATTAATAATAATAATAAAAATAATAATAATAATGTTATTTTTAAAGTTATTATCACAATGTTAAGATATTTATCAACAGGCAATCAGTGATAATTTAGGTGTATACAATGCGTGCGTGTGCGTGCTATTCTTAGTCCTATTTCATCATCATTTCATTATATGCCATTCTTAGTCCTATTTCATTATCATTTCATTATATGCTATTCTTAGTCTTATTTAATTATCATTTCATTATATGCTATTCTTAGTCTTATTTCATCATTATTTCATTATATGCTATTCTTAGTCTTATTTCATCATTATTTCATTATATGCTATTCTTAGTCTTATTTCATCATTATTCTTAGTCCTATTCTATGTTGGTCACTATTTTGCCTTTCCCAACAAATAATACACACTCACCGTATGTATACAATGTCACTGACCTCACAGCTCACACACACTCAAACACCGCATGACTCTCACAGTTACTCTCAAGCTTACACACACACACACACACACACACACACACACACACACACACACACACACACACACACACACACACACACACACACACACACACACACACACACACACACACACACACACACACACACACACACACACACACACACACACACACACACACACACACACACACACACACACACACACACACACACACACACACACACACACCAACCAACCAACCAACCACCAGCCATCTGGACATTTTGAAGCCGGGCCAGGAGGATGGCAGTGAGAGAGAGAGTGAGCAGTGATTGATAGCAGGGGACTTGACAGTACTGTGCTAACAGCTGGCCACCTGGGCATGCCCATTGCCAAGATGTCCTGTTGGTTTTCTTTCTTATTTCAATGCATTTCATGGGTCCATACTTCAGATAGGTAAGGAGGCATTGTGGAGTGGGATCATACAGAAGCATCAGCAAAGTGAATAGAGATGGGCGCGAGCAGCACTCGCTCATAACGTTACTAGTTGAGTAACGTTTCTACCGTTCCTACACTTTAACAACAACGCAGCCTGCGAAATCCCCGGTGCAAACGAGACAGACGCAGGCTTCTCCATAACGCAGGCCCGATAAGTCATTCAAAACTTTGCACTAGTGTACTACTTGATTTCACTGTCGTTATCCACAACGTTAGCTAGCCACAACGAATATGGAGAAAGAATCACTTTTTGGCAGGCAATCACTCTTTGGTGATCACGTTTTACTAGCTAACGTTAATCAATCATGCCCCCCCTCCCCCCCGTCTCTCCATCTCAGGTCAGTTTATGATGACCAGCCCAACGCCCACAAGCGCTTCATGGAGAAGCTGGACGCCAGGATAAGGAACCACGACCGGGAGATCGAGAAGATGTGCAACTTCCACCACCAGGGCTTCGTGGACGCCATCACAGAGCTGCTCAAAGTCCGCGCAGATGCCGAGAAACTGATGGTGAGAGAGAGCGAGATAGAGAGAGAGAGAGAGAGAGAGAGAGAGAGCAGTAAAGAACTCTTTCTGGTAAAAGAGTGAGGCTGCCCAATTTTAAGACTAGATCTCAAGACCCCCAGCAGCTTCATGGACTTTCAAAATCTCCAAAAAGGAAGGACTCTTGTCACTAACACATCACAGCAGTCGGGTTTCCATCCAAAATTTCAATTTGCGCATAAAATAACTCGGTGGAAACGATGCAAAATTTGCACCTCCAAATATCCCAAAAAAGTGTTCACGCTTGAGGGAGGTGGAAATTAAAGTTGGGTGTATCGATAAAAGGAAAATGCTCATGAATGAAAGTAAACATTGTGAACTGCACGTTTTTCTATAGATTTACATATACATTTGGCTAAATCATGTTTCTGCTCATGTTCTTCTGGTGCTACACTGCTGCTAAAAGACTACAGAAGAACCAGCAATGATCTAACCTGATGCTGCCAGATGGATGGGTTTGTTTCACAAAATAGCGCCCCTGTCTGGCAGAGTCAGGCTAGCACTTATCTGATTGGTCTCCACCCCCTGGCAAAGCCCTCATTTGGAAGGAATTGTCATCAGCAATTGGGTCATGGCTCTCAGCTGTTTGACAAGAGCTGAGAGTTCAAAGATCCCTTTGTAGAATGGAGAAGTTTGTCACTGAATCTGTGAGAAAGAGCAACATTTCTCACAGATTCAGTGACAAACTTGTGACACAAGCCATTAAAGGCCCAGTTCACACTCGCCTCTGTCCCTGCCCCCTCATGGACAATGAGCTCATTACAAGGCTGAGCAGTCGTAAAGAGGGTATGGAGAGAGGGAGCTGATAGAGAGAGGGAGGTAGAGAGGGAGGTAGAGAGGGTATGGAGAGAGGGAGGTAGAGAGGGTATGGAGAGAGGGAGGTAGAGGGCATGGAGAGAGGGAGGTAGAGAGGGTATCGAGAGAGGGAGCTGATGGAGAGAGGGAGCTGATAGAGAGAGGGAGGTAGAGGCCATGGAGAGAGGGAGCTGATGGAGAGAGGGAGCTGATAGAGAGAGGGAGGTAGAGGCCATGGAGAGAGGGAGCTGATGGAGAGAGGGAGCTGATAGAGAGAGGGAGGTAGAGGCCATGGAGAGAGGGAGCTGATGGAGAGAGGGAGCTGATAGAGGGAGGTAGAGGCCATGGAGAGAGGGAGCTGATGGAGAGAGGGAGGTAGAGAGGGAGCTGATGGAGAGCATGGTTATAATAGTTTTGTATTTTTTCATTAGTTTTTATTTTTATTAGTTTTGACTTTTTGTTTTCAATTTCAGTTTAGTTTTCATGCGTTTTTAAGGTGGGTTTGATCATTTAGATAAGTTTATATTTTTTGAAAATGCTTAGTTTTAGTTTAGTTTTTTATTAGTTTCAGTGTTAGTTTTAGTCTTTTTTGCCCCTTTCCTCTTTTTGTTGTAATATGGGGTGTTTGTCAGGGTTAAGATTCAAAGGGGTCATAAAAGATGATAGGTCTAGGAAAATAGATTTCATCTCTGCTCAAAATACTAGGCTTATTATGTATGCAATACTGTAAACTGACAAAGACTAAAACGAAGGACATTTTCTCTTCAATTTTATTTTATTTTAGTTAGTTTTGTAAACACACAATACCGTTTTAGTTCGTTATCGTTTTTTTGTCAAGCTTAGTTTTTATTTTTATTATGCCTCCGCCGGCGATAGCCAGGCCGGAGGCATTATGGATCCGGGTTGTCCGTCCGTACGTACGTCCGTCCGTACGGCTGTCCGTCCGTCCGTCCGATGTTTGTTAACGCGATATCTGAGGAACGCCTGGACGGAATTTCATCAAATTTGCCTCAAACATCGACTTAGACTCAAGGATGATCTGATTAGATTTTGGTGGTCAAAAGTCAAAGGTCAAGGTCACTGTGACCTCTCGAACGCCATTTTCAAGCTTGTTAACGCGATATCTGAGGAACGCCTGGACGGAATTTCATCAAATTTGCCTCAAACATCGACTTAGACTCAAGGATGATCTGATTAGATTTTGGTGGTCAAAGGTCAAAGGTCAAGGTCACTGTGACCTCTCGAACGCCATTTTCAAGCTTAACGCGATATCTGAGGAACGCCTGGACGGAATTTCATCAAATTTGCCTCAAACATCGACTTAGACTCAAGGATGATCTGATTAGATTTTGGTGGTCAAAGGTCAAAGGTCAAGGTCACTTTGACCTCTCGAACGCCATTTTCAAGCTTGTTAACGCGATATCTGAGGAACGCCTGGACAGAATTTCATCAAATTTGCCTCAAACATCGACTTAGACTCAAGGATGATCTGATTAGATTTTGGTGGTCAAAGATCAAAGGTCAAGGTCACTGTGACCTCTCGAACGCCATTTTCAAGCTTGTTAACGCGATATCTCAGGAATGCCTTGACGGAATTTAATCAAACTTGTCTCAAACATCGACTTGGACTCAAGGATGAACTGATTACATTTTGGTGGTCAAAGTTCAAGGTCACTGTGACCTCTCACACACCCAATTTCCAAGCTCTGTAACGCAACATCACAGGAACGCCTTGACGGAATCTCTTCCAATTTGCCTCAAATGGCGATTTGGACTCCAGAATGAACTAATGGCGGAGGCATAAGTCTGCGTTGCGGTCGTTCTAGTTTCAGTTTATTTCATGTTTTTTCAATTCTAGTTTTCGTTTTTTCATAGTTTTCGTTAAAGTCGAACTGAACCTGTTCGTCACGTGCATAATGAGTCCGTTTCAGACTGAAAACATAGTTTGTCTAAGATGACAGGTTGAGAGGCGGGTCATAGTATCATGTTGATGATTTTATTTGACAATTCTGGGGACTGGATTGGGCTTTGGCCAATCCTGACGTGTTCCGCCTCCAAATCGAGTGGGATTCAGTGTGTTGTGGCGCTCCCCTCGGCAAGAGCCTTTTGACGGGAGGAGTGGAGCTCAGCGAGCCGCAGGCAGCCAGCTGCCTTCGTGTTGCCGAGCGGAGAGTGCAGCACGTCGGCCTGGAATCTCCGAAGTGCGACCCCTGACAACCAAGCTCTCGGATGCGTGCGCCATTATCGCTGCTGTAAATACGATATCCCTGGAATGCGCGTTTTAACAAGCCAGTTACATTTCTTTGCATTCTTAGAGATTATAGTTTTTGTTTTTTGTTCATGTTTCTAACAATTGGCCAAGTTAGTAGTTAGTTTATGGGATAGGAATTCTGCCAGATGACAGGCACTAGGCGCCATTTTCTACTTCATTTGGAAGAGAAAATTATCCAGAAATGAAGATTTGATTGACAGCTGCATGTCATGATATGATTGGTTGAAATGGGGTAGAAATTTGATAGTACTAGGTGACGTCAGCAAACTGTACATTACTGTTATCAATGAAATCTTGAAAAATGAACTTTTGATGTGAAAAAGTGTGAAAAACTAAAGAAATTAGATTGTTGTGATTTTGTTTGCATGCATTATTAAATAGGTGCACTGCATAGTATACCCAGGTATTTGAACTAAAAGAAAAGTCATTTTTGGGTTCAGCTCGACTTTAACTATAATAACTTTAGGGCATGGAGAGAGGGAGGTAGAGAGGGAGCTGATGGAGAGAGGGCATGGAGAGAGGGAGCTGATGGAGAGAGGGAGGTAGAGAGGGCATGGAGATAGAGCTGATGGAGAGAGGGAGGTAGAGAGGGCATGGAGAGAGAGCTGATGGAGAGAGGGAGGTAGAGAGGGCATGGAGAGAGGGAGCTGATGGAGAGAGGGAGGTAGAGAGGGCATGGAGAGAGGGAGCTGATGGAGAGAGGGAGGTAGAGAGGGCATGGAGAGAGGGAGCTGATGGAGAGAGGGAGGTAGAGAGGGCATGGAGAGAGAGCTGATGGAGAGAGGGAGCTGATGGAGAGAGGGAGGTAGAGAGGGCATGGAGAAAGGGAGGTAGAGAGGGCATGGAGAGAGGGAGCTGATGGAGAGAGGGAGGTAGAGAGGGCATGGAGAGAGGGGGAGCTGATGGAGAGAGGGAGGTAGAGAGGGCATGGAGAGAGGGAGGTAGAGAGGGCATGGAGAGGGAGCTGATGGAGAGAGGGAGGTAGAGAGGGCATGGAGAGAGGGAGCTGATGGAGAGAGAGCTGATGGAGAGAGGGAGCTGATGGAGAGAGGGAGGTAGAGAGGGCATGGAGAGAGGGAGGTAGAGAGGGCATGGAGAGAGGGAGCTGATGGAGAGAGGGAGGTAGAGAGGGCATGGAGAGAGGGGGAGCTGATGGAGAGAGGGAGGTAGAGAGGGCATGGAGAGAGGGGGAGCTGATGGAGAGAGGGAGGTAGAGAGGGCATGGAGAGAGGGAGGTAGAGAGGGCATGGAGAGGGAGCTGATGGAGAGAGGGAGGTAGAGAGGGCATGGAGAGAGGGGGAGCTGATGGAGAGAGGGAGGTAGAGAGGGCTGGAGGGAGGAAGCTGATGAAGAGGGGGAGGTAGAGGGCATGGAGAGAGGGAGCTGATGAAGAGGGGGAGGTAGAGAGGGCATGGAGAGAGGGGGACCTGATGGAGAGATGGAGGTAGAGAGGGCATGGAGAGAGGGAGGTAGAGAGGGCATGGAGAGAGGGAGCTGATGAAGAGGGGGAGGTAGAGAGGGCATGGAGAGAGGGGGACCTGATGGAGAGAGGGAGGTAGAGAGGGCATGGAGAGAGGGAGGTAGAGAGGGCTGGAGGGAGGAAGCTGATGAAGAGGGGAATGTAGAGAGGGCTGGAGAGGGGGAGCTGATGAAGAGGGGGAGGTAGAGGGCATGGAGAGAGGGAGGTAGAGAGGGCATGGAGAGGGGGAGCTGATGGAGAGAGGGAGGTAGAGAGGGCATGGAGAGGGGGAGCTGATTGTAGCGCTCAGTCCCAAAAAGGTTGGTGACCCCTGTTCTATGGTCTCTCCTGATTCTAAATATAGCTCAATTGCATGGTTTGACCAAGTATAACTATGCTAAGGTTTTTATAAAAAAAAAAATTTTTAATAAAGTTTTTATAAAAAACACACACTGATGTTGTGTTTTCAAAGGGCCAAGTCACAGACACTAACCGAAGACTTCAGGAAGCTGGGAGGGAGGTAAGAACATGCACGCACGCATGTACAGCACACACACGCGCACACACACACACACACACACACACACACACACACACACACACACACACACACACACACACACACACACACACAGAGTTTTTGTTGTGATGTCAGCATACAGTATATGCGTGCTTGTCAACTGTGAAGGTGTTCAGGTTAAGACATGACCCTTCTTTAACCTCCCTACCTCCCTCCATCAGGTGACAGCTCAGACAGAGGAGGTGATTCGCTGTCGCATCCAGCAGAGGAACATGGCCACCACTGTGGAGAAGCTGCAGCTCTGTATTCCAGGTAGATTAGCTGCTTGTTTGTCAATGTGATTTTGTCTTCAAGCTTTCCTATATTTTACTATTCAACCTTACCTTTATTTCATACCAAAGTCATACCAAAGACTATAAAAATGGGACCCATTGCCTCCCTGCTTGGCACTCAGCATCAAAGGGTTGGAATTGGGGGGTTAGATCACCATGTGATTCCCGAGCGCGGCGCTGCTGCCGCTCACCGCTCCCCCAGGGGATGGGTCAAATGCGGAGAACAAATTTCACACATTGTGTGACAATCAGTGGGACTTTACCTTTACCTTTAAAGGTTCAAGGCTTCCTTTGTTTGTCTCCCGTGGGAGAAATTTACAATTTACAATACTAGAAATCGACAACTAACCTGTGTACATAACATGTGTACATAACCTGTGTACATAACATGTGTACATAACCTGTGTACATAACATGTGCACGAGCTGTATCAATGCACGTCACCATTTGTGCCAAAGTGCTTACATTGATAAGAACTGAAGCCTGATAGTTTGTTCCACTCATAGATTGTATGCAACAAAATGACTGCAGGCGCTGTTGTAAAAGAAGCAGAACAGCATCTTCAGAACAGAACTCTTGTCTTCAGTAAACTGTCTGTGATAAAACAGAAGTGGCAGCCATACTGTTTCCTCTCATATCTCAGTATTTTATTTTTATTTATTTTACCTTTATTTTACCAGGCGAGACAATTAAGAACAAAATTCTTATTTACAATGTCGGCCTGCCTCATAAGGGGAAAAGGGAGGAGGGCTAAAAGATCAAAACATGTTAAAAACAAAGCACATAAAACTACAATTAAATCGACAATTAAATGAGATGCAACAAAACAACAATAAGCATTAAACACAGCAGTAAAAAGCACATAACACAACATCAACGCAAGGACAGCAACAATAACACAGAGAGGTATAAAAACAGAAAGTGAGCAGACATGAGCGCAAGGGGGCATAAAAACAAGTAAAGGTGGACAGAGGGGGTGTGTAATGGAAGTGATACAAGTGCTACCCTACAGAGAAGGGAAGCATGTACAAGAATCAGTGAGGGTGTCTGAAATAGTGAGTCTGAAGGCAGAGAGGTAAAAAAACGCTAGTTTAGAAGCCAAAATATTACTTATTGTCAACAAACCAAAATACAATGGGGAACACTGGCTAATCAGTAGACCACAGCAAAACCCAGCAAGACATGGGGCATCTTAACACATTCAGTGCCAAGGACGTCTGTGGACGTCCTAAAAAAAAGTAACGAGGAGTGCCAAGGACGTCTGTGGACGTCCTAAAATCATAATTCATATTATTCCATAATTCTGCTGTTTAAGGTCGTACCTAGCCAGTGAGCATGAATCCCTTCAAGGGATCACACGGCGCCACCTTAAACATCGTCACAGGAGCTGCTCCACCCACCTCAGATCCTTTACTTTGTACAGGAGACAGCGGAGAAAGCGGCGATCAAAGTGGAAACGGATGCATGCTTCAGCCAGAGCCGTATATATTGCTCTGTCTACAGCGGACAGTGGGCTCGGCTGCATCCGCGCTCACAACTGAGCTCTTATGCTTCTATCTATCTCCACACGATTTCCTAGAAAGCCAGCATCCGAAGCCGAACGGCCAAGCCTTTTCGTTCAGTCGCGTTTGCCAGCGCGCATCATTTCCTTCTTGATGGGCGCTGGGATCTGTCCGGGGCAAAAACGAGAAAACAAACTCTGTGCGTGTGGGAGGAGCCCGCAGCTCAGAGGTGGAGAGGGGAGAGGGGGGAGGGGGGGGGGGGGGCGGGGGAGAGGGGTGTGTGGCACACAGGCTTCACAGAAACCACACCACACGCCACCACATCAGAAAACACCAGCCAGAGTCAGTGAATGTGCTCGAAATTAGAGTGCAAAAGGTATTCATAAAAGGGCCTATATCTTGGAAACTAAAAAAAAACGACAGAAAACCCTTGAAAGTGCACTTTTTTGAGAGGCTGTAATTTCATAATGGAACTGTCTAGAAACAAAATTTCTTCTTTGGAAGAAGCAGGAGTGTTCAATGTTTCATTAAAGTCCAGCCCCGTTAATATAGCCATAATAGAAAAAATTCTATAGCTGTTTTCAACTGAATGGAAGTGAATCTGGCACAGGCTCCAGACAATTTTACTGAAGCGCTGTGGCACTGAATGTGTTAAATATGGCAAAATACACTGGAAGGGGGCTTTAAGTGATAGTCTGAAAGGTCAAAAGTTGCAAGGAAAACCTTTGTGTTTCACAGATAATCTGCAGGGCTTATGTATGTAAAGCCATATATACTGCAATACAATGTGTGTGTTGCATTTTAGTTAGAGCATCACTAAAGTACCATACATACTGTACCATACATACTGTACATACATACATACATAATGTACATACATTCGTACATACTGTACCATACATACATACTGTACATACATACATACTGTACCATACATACATACATACTGTACCATACATACATACATACATACATAATGTACATACATACGTACTGTACATACATACTGTACCATACATACTGTACATACATACATACTGTACCATACATACATACATACATACATAATGTACATACATACATACATAATGTACATACATTCGTACATACTGTACATACATACATAATGTACATACATTCGTACATACTGTACCATACATACTGTACATACATACATAATGTACATACATACTGTACATACATACATAATGTACATACGTACGTACTGTACATACATACTGTACATACATACATAATGTACATACATACATACTGTACATACATACATACATACATACATACATAATGTACATACATACGTACTGTACATACATACTGTACATACATACATACATACATAATGTACATACATACGTACTGTACACACATACTGTACCATACATACATACTGTATCTCTTTCCTTCCCTTCCTCCCTTTGCAGTTCTGGAAATGTACAGCAAACTGAAGGAGCAGCTGGACTCCAAAAGGTATCATCTCACATATCACTTCCTCACAGTGTGGTTTGGTGTATAGCCTGGGTCGCTGTTTAGCCTGGGTCGCTGTATAGCCTGGGTCGCTGTATAGCCTGGGTCGCTGTATAGCCTGGATCGCTGTATAGCCTGGGTCGCTGTATAGCCTGGGTCGCTGTATAGCCTGGGTCGCTGTATAGCCTGGATCGCTGTATAGCCCTGGTCGCTGTATAGCCTGGGTCGCTGTATAGCCTGGGTCGCTGTATAGCCTGGGTCGCTGTATAGCCTGGGTCGTGTATAGCCTCGGTCGCTGTATAGCCTGGGTCGCTGTATAGCCTGGATCGCTGTATAGCCTGGGTCGTGTATAGCCTGGGTCGCTGTATAGCCTGGATCGCTGTATAGCCTGGGTCGTGTATAGCCTGGGTCGCTGTATAGCCTGGATCGCTGTATAGCCTGGGTCGTGTATAGCCTGGGTCGCTGTATAGCCTGGGTCGTGTATAGCCTGGGTCGCTGTATAGCCTGGGTCGCTGTATAGCCTGGGTCGTGTATAGCCTGGGTCGTGTATAGCCTCGGTCGCTGTATAGCCTGGGTCGTGTATAGCCTGGGTCGTGTATAGCCTGGGTCGCTGTATAGCCTGGGTCGCTGTATAGCCTGGGTCGCTGTATAGCCTGGATCACGTGTAGCCTGGGTCGCTGTATAGCCTGGATCACGTGTAGCCTGGGTCGGTGTATAGCCTGGATCACGTGTAGCCTGGGTCGGTGTATAGGCTGGGTCGGTGTATAGCCAGGGTCACCCTGGGTCAGACAAAAACTCATCACATTGATAAGAAGTGACACTCGCTCCATTTGCAACATTAAAAAAAAAACTAAACCAAACTAAACTTTACCACTATTTCTTCAGAAGTTGTAGTTGTCATAGACTGTGTTGCATAGTTGATTGCTCTATTGCTGACAAAAATGTGTTATTGTAAGTCGCTTTGGACAAAAGCGTCTGCCAAATGACGTAATGTAATGTAGCGAAACCTGTCTGTCTACGGTAAAACAGCATCCAGTAAAGCGCTCCGCATACAAAGTGCCGAACAAAACTACCTCTGCCAGTTGAACAATGAAGAAATATAATATAATGCATATTATTTAAACTGTGTCCTTATTCAATCTATGAAAGAATCAAAGTAGAAACATGTTAAAACATATTGTAAACATTAATTCTGAATTTCATTTATTAAATAACAAATACAGCACTTTGAAATCATGGGTTCAGATTTACAAAGTGAATGTACTGATGTATTTTTTAATAAAACATACATTTATTGATGAAAATTCAAGTTTCCAATACACTGCATTACACATATTTTGCTGTTAAAAAAAATCACTGACTACAACAGTATATCCAGACCATTTCTAGAATCGGAAAAACAAAAATGTCAGTGTAGAATTTGCAACCATGTATAAATCTACCCATAACAAACATTCTGTAAATGTAATGTAAAAATGTAGTGGATAGATGAATAGGCCTGGAGAGACTGAACCTGGATAGAAAACTTAAGTGATCCTTTAGAAGTCATCCTTTAGTGACCCCTCCAGGTTCTTTGGGGAAACGATGAAAGGCATGTTGTTTACTGTCAGAGTTTCTGCAGTTAATTGCCAAACATAGCTTGTTTTTCAACTTTAAAGTCTCCTTCACGGTCATGGTGTCCTCTCTGTCTGCATGTTACTGCTGTTGTGGTTGACGCAAGGCTACCGCTACCGCAGCGCCTCTAGTGGCTGTTTCCAAAAATGCATCAAAGTGTTGACTCTTTCCTTCCATGCTCTTTGGTTCATGTCTGAAAGTGGCTTATGACTTTGCAGGATGACCTGGAGGATCTGTCCAATAAACAAGCTACTTGTGAGCAGGGCTGGACTGGGACCAAAAAAGCTACCTGCCATGTGTCAGACAGGCCCACAATTTCGAATCGGCTCAATTTTTCGAGCTCGCGCTCGCTTCGCTCACGCTCGCATGGGTTGGGGATTTACTTATAAAGCCACATGTTATGACCCGGTCTAGGGGTTTTAGGTGTAATCATGGGTCGCGGAACCGCCCGGGCCACACGGGCCCGGGCCTGGGTACATTTCAGTCCCCCCCACCGGCCATTGCACCGGTAGAATTACATTGCAGTCCAGCCCTGCTTGTGAGTCATGTGACTTTGCCCTGGCTCACTTGTAACTGAGCAGTGGAACTCCGTGAATAAAGTAAAGATCATGTGACTTTTCCCCGGCTCACTTATTGGGCAGTGGAACTCGGTGAATAAAGTAAAGATCTCCAGACAAAAGAATGATCAGGTGTGATCGCACCCTAGCTTATGTTCTGTGTTGCCCTGCCCGTCTCTCTAGATACTATGCTGCGTTGAAAACCATGGAGCAACTGGAGAAGGTCTACATCCCCAGGTAGGCTTCCAGCTAAAGTGGTTCTCACATACTGTAGGTCTGGACAGTCTGGAAAAGTGTTGAAACTGAATTTGAAAAGATAGAGATCTCGACAATTTTGAGAATTGCACAGAGTCTTGAAGAGAATGTAAAAAAAGTCTTCAAACATATTGAGTCATCTGAAGATGGATACAATGTGCTGGTTGTGTTGTGTCCTCTGTAGGGTCAGTCATTACAGGTTCTGTCAGATCATGGCGGAAAATCTTCCCAGACTTAGAGAGGAGATCAAGGAGATCTCCATGTCGGATCTCAAGGACTTCCTGGAGAGCATCAGGAAGCACTCCGACAAGGTCGGAGAGACCGCCATGAGACAGGTGTGTAAGTGCATAATGTAACACACACACACACACACACACACACACACACACACACACACACACACACACACACACACACACACACACACACACACACACACACAGTAAAGGAGAACTTCACAGAAAAACAATGCTGATTTATTTTGCACATGATTTCACACATAGCCGCAAAACTGTTTACAGTTCATTTAGTTTGACAGTTATTGAGAGTTGGTTTGAGCTAAGTTGATGCCAGTGATGTCATTTGTGCCGGGCGTTTATTTACAAAATATGTAGCCAGAACCTGCATCTATATGGGACCTGTGGCAATTTGGGACCTGCGTTTAATTCTTTTTGCACAAAATTCTTGCTCAGCAAAGATTGGAAATAGTATAAATTGTTTATTTAAACCAGTATGAATATTACAGTATAGAGATCTGGTTTGACCGTGCCACCTGCTATTTATCTGATTAATCGATAATTGATCATTCATTTTCAAGGACATTTCTTCAAATGCCCACCCCGATCTGATCCGATCTGGGTCAAGGAAGGGGGCGGGGCTACTAGCTACGGATAGGAAGGTTGTAGAGAGTCGGGGTTCAAGGGGCGGGTAGGGGGATCTGGGCTTGGGCACTTCTAGGTTCTGTTGTATTGGGTCCTATTCTGTTCTAATTTTGCTGTTGTTGATCTAAAATGTTGATCTAATGCTTTTACCTTTTTAATAACAGTTGATACAATATTTGCAGTAAAGACTAGAAACCACATGAGAGTTTGTCGAAGGATCTCCATAGTTTCACTAACTGCGTGTGATGTCCCTCCAGGCACAGCAGCACAGGACCTTTAACAGCGCCGTAGCCAAGCAGGCCAGTCTGGGCCCCGCCCCCTCCACCAAGCCTATGTACACACACACACACAACGGCCTGGCAGAGGAGGAGGAAGGAGATGAAGAGGTAAAGAAACTGTGTGTGATATACAATGGAGTTTCACCACTCCTCATCCCGCTATATAATGATTATAGCAGCTTATATCAACCAAATTGAATGGACTCCGGAGTCAGGAAGATGTCTTATGAAGGTATATTTAATAAAGCCATTACAAATCTCTGACAAACTCCATTGTCAGAGGACTGAAATCTCAATGTACCATCATAATGTACAGAGTCCAGATATTCAGATATGTACTTTATTCACCTTATGTTCATATGCGGGGGTGGGCCAAATTCTTCCGGGTTGTGTTAACACTTCCGGCGGTCACGGCGCGAAATACAAAAGAATGTCGCAAGAAGAAAATTATTTTTGTAGCGGACAGTGCAGGGGGTAAAACAAAGAACGTAGCGTACTACTTTGAGCTTGGTACACAGCAAGCAAGCGGAGTATCCACTGTTAGCCAGGTCCGATAACGTTATCGTCGACAATGACGATCACGACATGCTCCGTAAAAAGGGTGCTACAATAATAGGAGCAAGCGAAAATTGTTTTTAGAGCAGGAATGCGTTGAACATCTCCCGCAGCTGCGGTCTGACTGATACAAATCAAGTCGAAGAGCAGAAAGATGAGATCAACAAAAAGAAAACAAAGAAATGGGCAGTTAACAGCAACACACTGAGAGACTTTCTTGTACAAAACATACCTGGACTCCAACATAGAAAGCTTCAGATGGTTTTCTCTCCTCCGAGCGCAGCATGCGCCTTTTACGTCTTAAGACCCGCAGACGTTAATGTAATTCCCTGGAATGCAAGAATTAACGAGCCAGTTACGTGGGGTTGCGTTCTTAGACATTGCCGTTTGCTTTATTTCATATATTACATACAATTGGCTAAATTATTAGTTGATTCAGAGTTAGATGATATTGGAGCAGCCGGCATTTTTTTTTTTTTTTTTTAGCCGGAAGTCGTGACACAACCACACAACCGGGTCAAATGGGCGTGGCTACATAAGGTGAATAGAGAGGAGAGAGAAACAGAGAGGGGAGGGGTGGTGACTTAGGAAGTGTGTGCATTCAATTTTCCACAACAATTTGTGTGCGTGCGTGTTTTGGTCTTTGAGCCAGAAAGGGGCGATATTCGATTAGACAGAAACATAGATCTCAACAATCACGTGACACCTCGGAGTATTTCCCCATTCATATTCTGCAATGAGACTTTGATTATTAGCCATAATGTCCAAACCACCCAAGGTAGACTCACCACGGGTGTTAGGGAATGGAATTTCGAGCTAGTGTTGTGAAACCATGTTATCTATCTCTTACCATGTTATCTGTTACCACGGGCAAGCTAGTGTTGAGAAACCATGTTATCTGTTCCTGTAGAAGCCACAAATCTGTATGTCATCCTTGTTTATTTGTAAACATTTTTGATTCAATGACATGGAGAAGTACTACACTACCCACAATTCTAAAGTCTAATATCAATGTCTTTGATTGGTGGAGCTCTCTGTATGATTGTCTGTGATTGGTGGAGCTCGCTGGGCACTGGTGCACTAGTGAAATATCTGGCTATGCTACTATAAACGTAGGCTACAGCTTGCTGAGTAAAGGGCTCAAGCCACCACTGAGTGACTGTCTGAAACTATGCCGGGACCCGTTTTGAACTCTGTTGCCCGGTTGTTGATTGTAAAGCAAGGAATACGGCTATATATACCATGGAGCTAATAGCGTAATGGCAGACTTTCAAGACCGCTGGTCCCGCCCACTGCCGCTCAGAATGCTCTCCCATTGGCTGAAACACTCTGTCGCTCATCCGTTAATCTGATTGGCCCGGATGGATTATGGGATGAGTAGTACTGTAGTTCCTCTACTTTTAAACTATTGCAGTATATGTACACACTCTTGTACCTTGTATCTTCCTTTTTTTTCTTTTTTCTTTTGTTGTTGTTGCTCTGAATCAAGCTAGCTGGTTGGATTGGTTCCAGGCTAAAAACTCTTTTGAAACATGGACAAATTACTCATCCGGAACCAAAAGCTACGTCACAATGCCACGTGACTGTTGACTGTTGAGCTATATTACAATATAAGAGAATATGGCGATATTGCGTAAACAATTGTCATTGTTTTCTACTTGTTTTGAATGGATGTTTGGGAAATTTATAAAAACTAATCATGCTTCCTTATGTCTTTGACTGACAGGTTCTTACAGCTCAGGACCTGGTGGACTTTTCACCTGTCTACAGGTGTTTACACATCTACACTATACTGGTAGGTCTATCTCTCACACACACACACACACACAAGTGCATTCACCGCTGCTGCATTTTAGTAGCCATCAACTACTCACAAAAATAAGTCAACTAGTTGACTAGTAATGATATATATATATATATATCTGTTCTGTTCTGTTCTGTTCTGTTCTGTTCTGTTCTGTGTAAAAGGGCAGAGGGGGCCTAAGGGCGGATCCTCTTTACACCAATATTGCAGGATCTCTGTGTAAAAGGGGCTTATTATTTTTGTGATGTGAAGATGCTGGAGTCTCTTTTCTCTCTGTGTCTGCAGGGCGACCGAGAAACATTTGAGAGCTACTACAGGAAGCAGAGGAAAAAACAGGCCCGGCTGGTACTGCAGCCACAGGCTAACATGGTGAGCTGCACATACACACAGGCTGGTACTGCAGCCACAGGCTAACATGGTGAGCTACACACACATACAGGCTGGTACTGCAGCCACAGGCTAACATGGTGAGCTACACATACACACAGGCTGGTACTGTAGCCACAGGCTAACATGGTGAGCTACACACACATACAGGCTGGTACTGCAGCCACAGGCTAACATGGTGAGCTACACACACATACAGGCTGGTACTGCAGCCACAGGCTAACATGGTGAGCTACACATACACACAGGCTGGTACTGCAGCCACAGGCTAACATGGTGAGCTACACATACACACAGGCTGGTACTGTAGCCACAGGCTAACATGGTGAGCTACACACACATACAGGCTGGTACTGTAGCCACAGGCTAACATGGTGAGCTACACACACATACAGGCTGGTACTGTAGCCACAGGCTAACATGGTGAGCTACACATACACACAGGCTGGTACTGCAGCCACAGGCTAACATGGTGAGCTACACATACACACAGGCTGGTACTGCAGCCACAGGCTAACATGGTGAGCTACACATACACACAGGCTGGTACTGTAGCCACAGGCTAACATGGTGAGCTACACATACACACAGGCTGGTACTGCAGCCACAGGCTAACATGGTGAGCTACACATACACACAGGCTGGTACTGTAGCCACAGGCTAACATGGTGAGCTACACATACACACAGGCTGGTACTGTAGCCACAGGCTAACATGGTGAGCTACACACACATACAGGCTGGTACTGTAGCCACAGGCTAACATGGTGAGCTACACACACATACAGGCTGGTACTGCAGCCACAGGCTAACATGGTGAGCTACACGGTAGCTCACAGCCACAGGATTCCACAAATGTACAATGCCAACATTTTATTCTGAATAAAATGGCATGTACACACACACACACACACACACACACACACACACACACACACACACACACACACACACACACACACACACACACACACACACACACCAAGCAGTCCCTGCTGCTGAGTTAATCTCTTCTGTGTGTGTTTGTATCCAGCATGAGACAGTGGAGGGCTACAGAAGATACTTCAATCAGATTGTTGGGTAAGTTGTTCCTCTGTGATCACACAGTGGTTCCCAACCTTGGGGTCGCCTGGAATTCAAATGTTCTTTTGTTTGTTTGTTTTTAGTTTTCTTTTTTTATATAACTAACTACAGAATAGGATTAGGGGCGATTTTATTTTCAATTTTTTTGTTTTGTTCTGAGTTTGAGTCAGGATTCTGAAAATAAAATCATAATTCTGAAAATACATTTTGAATTCTGAGTTTAATGTCAGAATTCTGAGTAAAAAAAGTCAGAATTCTGAGATTAAAGTCAGAATTGTGAGGAAAGAACTGTTACTTGTGACATCACTGATGATATTATATTACCCATGTTTTACCGGAATTTGAATGTCTGAGGTCCTTATATTTTTGTGATGTCAAAGTGGGCTCACAAGCCAAAAAAGGTTGGGAACCCCTGACAGACCCTGTTCACACCTGCTGTTCACATGCGTTTTGGGTGATCCCATCACAAGTGGACAGTTCTAAGTACGCTATGTCAGTTTGCACCTGGCATTAGGAAACGCCTCATAACCTTTTTACACAGTGGTCCTGCTATTTGTATCTGTTAGTAAGCTAAGACCAAAAGAGCCAGCGTTGTCTTTTTACACAAAGTGTTTTTAGACAGTAAAGGCGCTGACAGGGTTCTGCGCAGCCTTGACTTGGAGCCTTGCCGCCGACTAGTGGTAGCAGCGAGACTGTGCATACTCGTAACTCGTAACGTAACTCGGCGCGTTGGCTGCGGTACACGTCCAAAACACTAGGTGGCTTGTGGTACACTTATGTCCATTACATATTACGTTATCATGTCGTTTACCAAGAACTTCATGTCGGTGAAAACTCATTCCAGTGAGCCTGCAGAAGGCTTTGCTAGATGAGGGACAAGCACTGTTAAATGAGGAAATCATTCCTCACAACAACTATTTCAGCGGATATGTGCGCGGCCCAAGGGAACAGCCAATCACAGCTCTCTTGCTGGTCATGTCCGCGTTGACGCCGCAGAGTCACATTTTCGTGGAGCTGCACGCCCCCCCTCTGCCGAGCTGCGCCGATAGGATGGCCAGATGCGGCGACCCCTCGGCGCTGGCGATTTCACGTAAGCACAAAAACCAGTTTAAGCCGGCATTCTGCAAGGGAAAGAGGCGTGATGTTCCTGCTGCTGAGGGACAGACACACGCTGATCACTGATCACTGATGATGAGTGTGGAGGGCTGTGTGTGTTGAGAGACAGACACACGCCAACACACCAATTGTAGTAAGTGGATAGGATTTATGACATCACTGATGATGTCTGTACACTTTATTATGTGGTAGCACTGGTGCTCCGGGATTGCACTCACCGACGAGTCACAGAGGTCCGACGGATATCTAGCCTGCTTGATATCTACATCTATAGCGACAGGAAAGTGGTCTGACTGAGGAGGTCATTCTCCGGGATTGGTACAAACTGTCCGACAACCAAAAAACAACTGTAAAAGGCATTTAAGTAGCTATGCAAATCGTATAGCCTATGTTTACTAAAATCATTCTATTATCCATTCGAAACCCAAGTAATGTCTATGACATCACTAAATATTTCACATGCCTGTGACCACATTAGCATAAGGTCTATGACATCATCCGTGCTTTATGGCATCACTGATGATGATTGTGGAGGGCTGTGTGTTGAGAGACAGACACATGCCTCCAATTCTAGTAAGAGGATAGGATTTATGACATCACTGATGTGACAATATTTATTACCTCAATTTTGATGTCACATCAGTGATTGCATGTCACAAAGTCTATGACCTCATTAGCATCACTCAGTGAGTGATGTCAGCAGTGATGATCAGTTATGTCAATGTGAAGACGTAATACATAATAGTATGATGATTATGGAGGGCCACAGATGCATCATCATTGATGTCATAAAGTAATCATGATGTCAAATTATTATATCCTAATAAGGTCAGATAAATTGTGACATCAGTGATATCATAAATACCTTATGATGTCATAAAACACTGATGATGCCATAGACCGTGCTAATGGGGTCATATACATTGTGACCTCACTAGTGATGTACTAAAGCACTGACGATTTAAGAGTTATTATAGTGAGGTCAAAGTCCCGGCTGGGCTAGTGATGTCATAGACATGGTGACCTCATCAGTGATGTCGTAACCCCTCCCGGCTGGGATAATTACGTCAGACATTGTGACATCATCGGTGATGTCATAAACCTGAGGCTATAAAAGTCATGGGAGGTCGGGTAATGCATCCAAAGTACACGATGACCAAGTTCACCATTCATCCAGTACACAATGACCTGAAAGAGGAGTGTTCGTCTTGTGTTTTGCCCGTGCCTCCCTCCCCGGGTGACGCTCGGAGCACCAAGCGAAGGATGCGTTACTCCAACCTTCTCAAACTTCTCATGATCATCTTCAATAGCTGCATATTTGTGGCAGGTACAGCTATCCTGGGTGTGGGAGTGTGGCTAAAGATTGACAGCTCCTGTCTGCTGCGTATACTGCAAAAGCTGGAGGGTGCTCCGGCCAGACTGGACCAGTTGACCAACGTGAGCAGGTGGCTCATATTGGTGGGCGCTGAGCTGCTCGTCATCGGGTTCCTGGGCTGCTACTACGCTGTGGAGCAGAGTGGCTATAAGCTGAAGGCGTGGCTGATGCTGATGCTATGCTTCCTCAATAAGGTTGCTGGAGCGATGTACATGTTGTCCTTCCTGGATGGGGCCGGTAAACTTCTTGAGGAACTGGGGATGAAGAAAAGTCATCAGAAAGGACTATGAGGAAAAAACCTGACCGTGTGACCTCTCTGGGATGCCACCATGGAGGAGTTCAAGTGCTGTGGATACAAGAACTAGACCGTGGCTCGCCTTTTTACAACCGCATGCTGCAATGCAACCACCAGCACGAGTCCATGCAGTGAATCTGCAGTATCTTCTACGAGGATTGACGAGTGCTTTATAAAATTGCTGCAGCTGATAGAGGACAACGCTGTGATGGTTGCGGCCGTGGCGCTGGGCACTGCTCTGGAGATCGCATCAGTTATAGAAGCGGCTGCACCGCTTCTATAACTGACAGAAACAGAAAATGGAGGGATGTGGGAGGGCGTGATCGGAAAGGAGGCGGGGCTAGGGAAAATAGGCCATAGCTAGAGAGTCAGGGTTCGAGGGGTGGGTAGAGTGAGTGGATAGAAGGGTTCTGGGTGGTGAGAACGACCTTGGTGAGGGAGGGGGTGGGGCTAAGGATAGGGATAGGGAGGTCAATCAGGTCATAGTGTCGGGGTGGGATGTGGGTGGTTTAGGGGTAGGAGGATTTTCCGCATTGAAAAAGATTAGCCGTGTTGTTGCCTCAAGTGCCATAAGGCCGAATGGCCACACCACTGCGCTGTGGGCTTGAAGGTCTTTGTGCTTGTATGAGTCTAGACTGACATGGATGGATGTAGACTGCTGACTTGTTGGCAGAAGCATACAACTGCAATGCGGTATTTCTAGTCTGTATTTTGTACTGTACATTTTCTCTGTTTGACCTTTCTTTAAAAAAAAGAAAACGTAAAAAATTTGCAAATAAACGTAACTAAAATGACAGACTTGCTGTTTTATGTGCTTTCCTTCTGCTGGGATCATGGACGGGGACAGACAGCACTGACAACTCACAGAGCCTGGAAATACATTCACTCATTTAGATTAATTTCGAGATGTATTCACCCGAAAAGTGACCCGGAAGTCGCCTGTGCAAATTCATCTCGTGCTGTTTTTTTTTAAATATATATTTTATTTAAAATTTTTCTGAACAAAATACAAACAAGACAAACAGGCTCAGACACAGGAAAACAAAAGAGAGAAAAAACAAACAAACAAAAACACATCAACATTCAGTGTGACGTCATGCTACCAGGCTTGTAAGGTGCTTATAAGCACTGCTTATATGCTTGCGTATTGTGCCCAGGATCCCACACAGGGGATCCATAACCAGTCTGGCAAATCACCCGTCGCCCCCAACCTCAACGAGGTACGTTAGAAACGGGTCCCAGATGGCAGAGAATTTCTTAAGTGAGTCAGTCCTCAGGAACCTAAGTCTCTCCATCCGTATAACAGAGGTCATATCCGTCAGCCACAGTTTAAAAGAGGGTGAGGAGGGAGACTTCCATTCCTTCAGGATTAGTTTCTTGGCAACAGTTGTCCCTTGTGTCAAAGACTGTTGCACAGCTGTAGGGAAGTTCAGAGAAGACTCCAAGCAGCCAAAGATGGCGAGTTCTGCCTCCGGCTGAAGTGCGATTTTGTAGGCCTTAGAATACCAGTCAAATATTTTGGCCCAGAATCCCGTTAGTGAAGGGCAGAACCAAAAGGCATGAGATAGTGTGCCCTCCAACACTTGACACCTTTCACACAGTGGTGATACAGTAGGATAAATCTTGTCATTTCTGCTTGGAGTAGTGGAGACGGTGAGCAACTTTAAATTGGATCAGCTGGTGTCTGCTATTAACTGAGCAGAGTTGCACAACCGACAAACTCCTTTCCCATATAATGTCAGATAAATCAGTACCAAGTTCCTCCTGCCATGCTTCTCTAATCCTCTCAGTAGAGGCCATGGTGCAGTTGTCAAACAGACATACAAATCTAGAGATGAGGTGCTTGGAGTGAGGAGGGCTCAGCAAAACATCAAAAAAAGCATGTTCACTTGGGAGCGCTTCAAAGGCCCGAATCTTGGATCGAACAAAATTTCTGATTTACAGGAATCTGAGCCAGTTTGTGCTGGGCCATCTCGTGCTGTTGAGTGACATCACGAGATGTAGTCTTGCGAGATCTGGCAAGTGATGTCACTCAACCGGAAGTGATGTCACGCAATTGCTCACCTGTGATGTCATCAGGCAGTCGTGATGTCATCAGTGCCCATCACTTGAGCAAATGTTGAATGCATTTGCAATTGCACAACTGTGATCTTATCTTTAGTCACAATTTGTGATGGAAGTGATGTCAGTCTACTACTGGCCTCTGGCCTACCGGTTACTTTATACACAAAAAAAAAAAAAAAATGTACAGTGCACCTGAACGCAACATACAAGATCCCCGCTGAATAAGTGTCCAAATGTTCATGTCCGGTTACTACACTGTAAAAAGAAAATGCACCTGAACGCAACATACAAGATACCTGCTGAATAAGTGTCCATATGTTCATGTCATTCTGGCCAATACTCCACTTTTGTTATAACATTTCAGTCTGGAATATGCAATATCTTTCAATAATCTTTATGACTAAAAGGCTAAAAGTAATCTCATGTGTAAGAAATGACTGTTCTACATTGAAGTAAAACTGTAAATAATTAACTTGTTGGTTTTGGATTTATTTAGCTTCAAGAGTGCATTTTTGTTCCTGTGACCCTCAACACAGGCTTTGAGAATCCCGGGCCACTTACTGATACTTATGCTTAAATTAACCCACTCATATTCTGGTTTATTTCTAGAAAAACATTTTGGCTATTGGAAATTCTAATTGGCTGGTAACTTCTAGCAGCCATATTGGCAGGTGGTCAAAAAAGTTAATTTCAAGCCCTGCAGGGAGAGCAAGTGGTGACATAGGAGTGAGTGAGAAAAGGATCAAATATTGGTTAGAC
>NC_139626.1:12541071-12593571 GCF_964638095.1 Poromitra crassiceps | reverse complement strand
TGAGGATCATAAATGTGACAGTCCTCTCTGAAGATCATAAATGTGACAGGCCTCTCACTCTGAAGATCATAAATGTGACAGGCCTCTCACTCTGAAGATCATAAATGTGACAGGCCTCTCACTCTGAGGATCATAAATGTGACAGTCCTCTCTGAAGATCATAAATGTGACAGGCCTCTCACTCTGAAGATCATAAATGTGACAGGCCTCTCACTCTGAAGATCATAAATGTTGCAGGCCTCTCACTCTGAAGATCATAAATGTGACAGGCCTCTCACTCTGAAGATCATAAATGTTGCAGGCCTCTCACTCTGAAGATCATAAATGTGGCAGTCCTCTCTGAAGATCATAAATGTGACAGGCCTCTCACTCTGAAGATCATAAATGTTGCAGGCCTCTCACTCTGAAGATCATAAATGTGGCAGTCCTCTCTGAAGATCATAAATGTTGCAGGCCTCTCACTCTGAAGATCATAAATGTGACAGGCCTCTCACTCTGAAGATCATAAATGTGACAGGCCTCTCACTCTGAAGATCATAAATGTGACAGGCCTCTCACTCTGAAGATCATAAATGTTGCAGGCCTCTCACTCTGAAGATCATAAATGTGACAGGCCTCTCACTCTGAAGATCATAAATGTTGCAGGCCTCTCACTCTGAAGATCATAAATGTGACAGGCCTCTCACTCTGAAGATCATAAATGTGACAGGCCTCTCACTCTGAAGATCATAAATGTGACAGGCCTCTCACTCTGAAGATCATAAATGTTGCAGGCCTCTCACTCTGAAGATCATAAATGTGACAGGCCTCTCACTCTGAAGATCATAAATGTGACAGGCCTCTCACTCTGAAGATCATAAATGTGACAGGCCTCTCACTCTGAAGATCATAAATGTGGCAGGCCTCTCACTCTGAAGATCATAAATGTGACAGGCCTCTCACTCTGAAGATCATAAATCACCAGTGGATTTCTTTGTAATGCTGACCCTCAGGGTTTTCCCGTGTGTTTAAGGAAGTCAACAACATTGGCCCAGAGTAACAGCGTTCGCATCGCCTCCCAACCCGTTAAGCTGCTCCCCCGGAGCATAAACTCCCTGTCACAGGCTGCAGGCCACCTGGAACCAGTAGATTGACCTGACATTGTCTCCAATGCATAAACTGTGGCATCGCCACCATGGTCACTGTTCCCTCGTCTCAGAGTCAATGGGATGTTTGTATGGGGATTTTGGTTAAATGCCTGAAATAAGGTCTGTGGTTTATAAAAGTTTATGAAACTTCAAACTTCGTGTTCAGCAAGATAATCTTTATAAATTAGGACTTTTATGACTTTTGAAGCATTTTCTGAAAATTGTGTTAAAAAAAATCACACGCTTCAAAAGTCATAAAAGTGGTCCTCTTTTCTGCCGTCTCATAAACTTTTGTTAACCACATACCTTATTTCAGCCATTTACTGTAACCGAAATTCCCATACAAAAATCCCATTGACTTTTATACAAAATAACCAGGAAGTGCAGGGACTTGTGGTTTGGCCTACAAAAATACATCCCTGCGGTACTCTGTTTGAGTCCAAATTGGGCCGATATCAATATCGGATCACTGCATCCCTAAATATCGCCATTCATTTTTCTGACTCATGATACCTATTGTCACATTTTGTATTGCGATATATTTCATTCAAATATATTCTCAGATCCCTAATGTTTACTGTTTACTTACTTTTTCTGCCTGTGTAGCAACTTGTAACACAGCATTTGACAAGTTTTATACTAACACACACACACACACACACACCTCTTATTATTAGTCTTGTTTATAGATTGTCTGTTTCCCTCTCTCTGCAGTCATACTGTGATGACCCAGACCTGGTTCTGGAGCTGAAGAACCTCATAGTAATCTTTGCCGACACTCTACAGGTTGGTTCCGACGCCTCGCTGACAGTCAAAGCTGCATTTGACTGCATTTTTACTCTTTAATTAGCTTGGGCGTCTGGGTAGTGTAGCGATCCTCCCATGCGCAAACTCTCGCTGTCAGGTGAAAAGAAGCAGCTGGCGACTGCACATGTATTGGAGGAAGCATGTGCCAGTCTACAACTCTCCCTAGATCGGCAGAGGGGGTGGAGCAACGACCAGGACAGCAGGGGGAATTGGACAAGTACAATTGGGGAGAAATGAACGTGTGTGTGTGTGTGTGTGTGTGTGTGTGTGTGTGTGTACGTACAGGGTTATGGTTTCCCAGTGAACCGACTGTTTGACCTGCTCTTTGAGATCAGAGACCAATACAACGAGACTCTGCTGAAGAAATGGGCGCTGGTTTTCAGGTGAGCTTGGGTCTGTGTGTGGACTTACAGCTGCCTCCACCCATTAGAACATGAGAAAGGCTTTAAAGGTTTTAACTTGACAAGTAAGTGCTAAATATCGTAATACGATCATATCGTCACTTAAAGGTCCTATCCGTAAGTTTGGCCGGAAAATAAACGTTCACAAAGTGTTTTCTATTACCATACTTACATACATACCATACTTTCCCGGCAAATTGGGCGGATGTGACATTCTGCGCGTTCACGAGCCTGCTTCTTGTCCTCATGGCTCCGGCGGAAATACCAACGAAGACGGCTAACAGGAAGTGGCTAACGTTACGTTCGTCGCTAGCTGCTAGCAAAAGCAAACAACGACACAGACTCCAGAAAAAAGTCCAAACAAAATGAATAAATAAATAAATATTTATCTAGTGAAGCCCGTCTGGCCAGACAGCAGCAATGTGACCGACATCGGGGGGAAACTAGAGTCGGGACTGTGTTTTCGGTTCATGGAGGGACCTTGCTGCTTGTAGCTACTGTAATGTGGTTTTGACCAGATAATGTTAGCTGCTTGCTAATTTATTTACCACCTGGTCAGAAACTCCGCTAACATTACCGTCTTGTGTGAAGTAATGCAACCCTAACGTTACTACCATTATGCTTATGGTCATGGAACATTATTGTTTGACTGCAGTTAGCTGCGGTGGTGAGTCTGCCTATTATAACGTTAGCTTGATGCTATACACGGCTAACTAATAGATTTAGCTATATTTATATAAATTACTACCAGCCCCACTAATAAGTTACCGTCATGTGTTGATAATGAATGTAACAGTCGTAAATATGCCTAACGTTACTGTCTGTTATGCTTACGCTACATTGTTTGACTGTTCAGTTTGGTCAACTATTAGACAGTACCGGGGGAGAAGGCTCTGACTGCAGTTACTGTAGCTGCAGTGGGACTGCACATTAGTATAACGTTAGCTTGATGCTAATCGCGGCTAACTAATATTGATTTACATTTATAGAAATGACCACCGAGCTCCACTAATAACGTTACCGTCTTGTGTGGATAATGAATGTAACAGTCGTAAATATGCCTAACGTTACTGTTATGCTTAATGAAACATTGTTTGATTGTTCAGTTTGGTCAACTCCAGGCACTACACTGTACCGTACATAGAGGGGAAGCAGGGTAGTTCCTGGCTCACGGTAACGTGAATATCCTATCCATTTTCCCGCAGCCAATGTAAGCCAAAAACACGGCCAAACATGCCACAATAACGTCCGGTAATTCATCCAGAATCCTTCCTGGGCATCTCGAGGCTGATCTGACCGATAAATTGTCCAGGTTGCCGTTTTCAAGTGACTTTTATGAGTTAACGTTACAAAGCAACCAACACCTCTGCTGTTGCCAGGCAGCTGCTTGTGCGCGTGCGAGTATGGTGCCCCCGCACCAGCTCGTTCACACACTGCCTGCAGTTACTCTAACGGCCACCGGTGTCAGTAATAGTTAGAACTTACGGATAGGACCTTTAAGTATCGTGAATCGTATCGTGGGGCATCTGCTGATTCCCACCCCTACTATAATTGAGTGATACACTTTACTAAAACAATCATATAATATTACTGTATATCAGAATGTTATTTGTTTTGTGTTCACAATAGTGATGTCAGTTAGATTTGGTTAGGTCAGAGCTATGGAATATTAAATCATCCATCTTTGCTCACTACATCTTTTTTTACCCCAGGTGTGCATAAATACAGATTAAGAACTTGTTTATTAAAAAAAAAAAAAAAAAAGTGAAATAATTATCGGTTATTGGTCATTTGTCCTGCACCTGACCCACTGAGCTGATGCGCGTGCTGCACTTCCTTCTCCATTAAAAGAAGGCCTTATGTCTGACCTTAATCATAAGGCGTTAACGCTGACTGCCCTAGTCAGTATATATAGTGTTTGGCTGAGATCAAAGACCAGCATTACAAATGTAAATAATGCAAAACAACATGATATTATTTTGCCATTGTCGCTAAAGTAAATTTATGCAGACACTAAACACTGTGTTCTTTTTCCATAGGGAGATCTTTGAGTTGGACAACTACAGTCCTATCCCAGTGGAGACAGAGGAGGAGTACAAGCTGGTCCTCAGTCGTTTCCCTTTCCATGATGCTGAGATAGAGAAGGTTTGAAGCTCACAAACACACACTCTCACACACACGCACACACACACACACACACACACACACACTCACACACACACGCACACACACAGGCCTACTCAAACATTCACAGAGGGAGAGACATTCACACCGACCTTACACAGCAACAAGTTTTCTAGGTTCCTATTGAGAAGCACAGATGAAGACGGTGTCAAATATTTATTTTATTTTATACAATTGAGTTTGCAAGTTTCAAACAAATGAAACCATATTTTTCTTCAAATGTAATATTCTGATATATTGTTAAACATCACTATTTTTAGAGACGATACTTGCACATTGCAAATATATCATTACTTTCCTAGTAGCAAGTGACAAAACTAAACTAATAATACAAAAATAATCAATCAATACTTGTGAACATGAACAGCATCCTTCCAATGCAGATTAATCAGGACTCTGATGAAGTCGCACACTGCGTCGAAACGTTAGTTCAATAAAAGTTCCTATATCCACTTGATCCGTGTGCTACAGTACTTTTGGATTTGATCCAAAACCTCTCTTCGCAGAATAATAAGACTTGAACATCCGCAAAATCCGTCCCTTTCTCACAAGAGAAGCGACTCAACTCCTGGTCCAGTCTCTTGTCTCCTCCCGCCTGGACTACTGCAACGTGCTCCTGGCCGGCCTACCTGCCACCGACATCCGACCGCTTCAGCTCATTCAGAATGCTGCAGCCCGTCTGATATTCAACCAACCCAAATTCTCTCACGTCACTCCCCTCTTCCAGGAGCTCCACTGGCTTCCCATCCCGGCCCGCATCTAATTCAAGACACTGGTACTGGCCTACAGGGCAGTACACCAGTCAGCTCCCCGGTACCTGCAATCCATGGTCAGGTTCCAAACCTCTCAGCGCTCCCTTCGCTCCTCCACCAGTGCAGGTCGCCTCGCCCCTCCTTCGCTACGGGGGCTCAAAAGTCGCTCATCCCGATCTCGACTCTTCTCGTCCCTGGCACCTCAATGGTGGAACGAGCTTCCACCTTCGGTCAGGACAGCTGAATCACTGCCGATCTTTCGGAAAAGACTAAAGACACACCTTTTCAGGCTCCATCTGGGCCCTTCTTGATCTAACTTCGTTCTCTCTCTTTCTTAAAAAAAAAAAAAAAAAAAAAAAAAAAAACTAACCAACCTTGTACCACTAACCTAAACTTGTACCACTGTTCCTTCAGAAGTTGTAGTTGTCATAGACTGTGCTCTATAGTTGATTGCTCTATTGCTGACAAAAAATGTGTTATTGTAAGTCGCTTTGGATAAAAGCGTCTGCCAAATGACGTAATGTAACGTAATGTAATGTAACCTGATTAACATGTGAAATTATTTCCCCGTTTGTCTGTATGGTTATTTTGTGTCGGTTAGGTGGGGGTAAATGTTCCTTTTGTTATATTCTTGCACCCTGTACTGACAACTCAAATTCAATAAAATTAAAATGTATTTCCCATTCCCACACCATGCACACACCTCCCCCCACCACCCACCCCCTGAATTGCATGAAATTCAACACTGCAGTTTGTCGGGTCCCCAGCAGTGCATCCACCAAGTTTGAACTCAAAGGGACGAATGGTTCTAGAGATAAAGCTTTTTGTGTTGCCACTAGGTTATGAATGTTGTTGAATCCGCTGACGAGTGGTGTTGTTTTCTGTTGTTGTTTGTCTGTGTTGTTTTCTGTGTTGTTGTTGTTGTCTGTGTTGTTGTTTTCTGTGTTGTTATCTGTGTTGTTGTTTGTCTCTGTTTGTGTTGTTTGTCACTGTTGTTTTTTGTCTTTGTTGTTGTTTGTCTCTGTGTTGTTGTTTGTCACTGTTGTTTTTTGTCTGTGTTGTTGTTTTCTGTGTTGTTATCTGTGTTGTTGTTTGTCTCTGTTTGTGTTGTTGTTTGTCACTGTTGTTTTTTGTCTGTGTTGTTGTTTTCTGTGTTGTTATCTGTGTTGTTGTTTGTCTCTGTTTGTGTTGTTGTTTGTCACTGTTGTTTTTTGTCTGTGTTGTTGTTTTCTGTGTTGTTATCTGTGTTGTTGTTTGTCTCTGTTTGTGTTGTTGTTTGTCACTGTTGTTTTTTGTCTGTGTTGTTGTTTTCTGTGTTGTTATCTGTGTTGTTGTTTGTCTCTGTTTGTGTTGTTGTTTGTCACTGTTGTTTTTTGTCTGTGTTGTTGTTTGTGTTGTTTGACTGTGTTGTTGTTTGTCTCTGTTGTTGTTTGACTGTGTTGTTTGTCTGTGTGAGCAGCAGGACTTTCCTAAGAAGCTGCCCATGTCCCAGTCTGTCCCTCACATCTACACGCAAGTCAAAGAGTTCATCTACGCCAGCCTCAAGTTCTCTGAATCACTACACCGCAGGTAGGCTACACAGACACACATACACACACACACACACACACACACACACACACACACATACACACATACACAGTACACACACACACACACATACACACACACACACACACACATACACACACACACATACATACACACGCACACACACATACACGCGCACACACACATACATGCATACAGTACATGATACACACACACACACACACACACACACACACACACACACAACAGAGCATTGTGGTTTTCTCTGGTCAGCATACCTGCCAAACATTAGGCTGTGAAAAAGAGGGAGGTTTTCTGGGGTACCGGCAAATGCCTCCCTCCGTAGCTCGTGGACCCTATCTGTAAAGGGGAGTCTCCATTCTCAGTCAGATATCAGAATCAGAATCACTTTTATTGCCACAGTATGCAAGTTACATACGAGGAATTTGTCTTAGTGTCTGTATGCAGCGTAGCGGTCACATCAATATACAGAGATACAGTAAGTAGTAGGAAGCTAGCTAAAGACAATCACAACGTTGCAAGTGCAATCAAATCGAGTAAATATATTCAATATGTACATGAGTGGAGAAGATATCTTGAGGTGAGAGGTCAAGAGAGTCCTTTGGAAATGGCCATACCAGTTTTTCCCTCGCCAAAATTGAGCCTAAGTTTGACGCATTGTTTAGCCCCCTTCTCCACAAGCTAAGCTTCAAACTGAACCCGCTGCAGCCATTTGATTAGAATCGAGAGATTAAAGGGTTAAAAATAGGGAGACTCAGAAATCGTTAAAAACTGTTTTGGCAGGTATGCTGGTCAGTCAGTCCCTGTTATCAGCTGCTGCAGGTGCTCAGCAGCTGGAGATACAATGATCGTACACATTTACTTTAACACTTACATGCTAAGGGGGGTGTGTGTGCGTGCGTGCGTGTGTGTGTCTGCATACGTGTGTGTGTGTGTCTGCATACATACGTGTGTGTGTGTGTGTGTGTGTGTGTGTGTGTGTCTGCATACATACATACGTGTGTGTGTGTGTGTGTGTGTGTGTCTTGACATTTTAGCACACTCAGGTTAAGTGCTGCATTCAGTAGCTACGTTATGCTATGTTGTTGAATCACACGAGTCAGGTCGAAGCACGGTGGATTACATTTGTTGTATGAGTCTAGATTGACCAGATGATAGCCACAGGGATAATGTCCATGGGGTGGGGGGGGGGGGGACCGTTACTGAGCTGGTTGTGCTTAAAATATTGATATACCATGATACTTCCTCTTGCGAAACATTATCGATATACTGGCACCATATCGTGATATCATATTGTGACATTTATCTTGAAATATGTATTTTTTGCATTATTTTTTTCATAAATTGTTTCTGTAAATTTAATTTACACAGATTGCTACATTTATCCCCCTTCATTTGTATCCATGTGCTATGTGAGTGGACAGAATCGACGTGTTCAATCTAGTTTGTTTGTTTATCCAGTTCGACAGAGATCGACGACATGCTACGAAAGTCAACCAACCTGCTGCTGACCAGAACACTCAGTGGCTGTCTGCAAAACCTCATCAAGAAGCCTCACATAGGACTGACTGAGGTAAGAACACTGCTACTATTACTTATACTGTCACTCAGGGAAAGGGATGTATTACCGACCGGGCCCAGGCCTAGTGGCCCAAGAGCTCAGGGGGCCCGTAACCCAGAACCTCTTCACCTCTTGCCCGGGCCTGGCAGCAAATGATCCGTTAGGGCCCCAAACCCTTATTTTTGACAAAATGTTCTCATAAGTTTATGGAAAAGAGGGTTGTGCTTTGGGCTTTAATTGAGTCAACCTGTGCTGTAAATCCTGTGTTATTGAGACAGGGTCCAAAATTAGCACCAGCCACCAGTCAAATGCTGGTAAAATATGCAAGTGGCTGGTAGATTAGCTTCACTCATCACCAGCCAAAAACCCCCCAATGCTAATCTAAAATTGTAACATTCTTTAGCCACTAATGGACCCGTGGGGCAATTTGCTAATTAAAAAATCTGGTTCCGTCAGGTCACCCGCATGGGTGCTCTTTACATTTCCTGAAAGTTTCAGCCCGATCGCACGTAAAACAGCATAGCTGTGGCCGGACAAAACTCTGCTTGCAGACGGACACTTCTCATTCTTATAGAAAAAGTTAATTTTGGAGCCTCTATTGAGATACAGGTTAATTTATTTATTGTTATTGTGCTGTTGGCTTTGAGTGTATGTATGTGAGCTTTGTGCATATGTGCGCTATGCTCACTAAAACTAGAAAAACCCTGCCTAGAAACAGGCATACCATGACCTCCCTTTCTTTCTGTAGCTGGTGCAGATCATCATCAACACCACCCACCTTGAGCAGGCCTGCAAGTATCTGGAGGAGTTTATAACAAACATCACCAATGTCTCCCCCGAGACAGTACACACCACGAGACTCTACGGATTGTCCACCTTCAAGGTAATGATCGCTCTCCGTCCATTCATGTCTTTGCCCATCTATCACATGCAATATCTTAGACACCCCTGATCAATATCTTAGACACCCCTGATCAATATCTTAGACACCCCTGATCAATATCTTAGACACCCCTGATCAGATTAGGATGCACCTGGGTGGGTGATACCTTCACCACCACTTTCCAGCATTGTCAAAGTCACACTGATTGGCCCACGGGGAGCGCTTTGTTTGTTCATTTGGTCTTCTGTCCTGTGAGTAGAGCTGCCGAAAATAATCGATTCAGAGATGCATCGCGATGCTTAATAGGACGATTCTGAATCGATTAACAAATATCAAAAATCGATTATTTAATTTTTTTTATTTTTTTTATTTTTTTTTATTTTTTTTAATAATCAAATAAAATAGAATGTACCGGTAAGTACATGCAGTTGTTTATTTTAATTATGGATCATAATACAATGCAATTCCAAATGCACTTTTATTTTAAAAGTAGCCACACAGTGAGAAAAAAGAAAGTGAGAAAAAATAAATCATGTATTGCGGAAAAAGTGATGCATCGATTTAAGATGCATCGCGATGCATCGGAGATGCATCGAGATGCATCGTATAATCGAATCGAATCGAATCGTAGACTTGTATAATCGTATCGAATCGTGAGATCAGTGAAGATGCACAGCTCTACCTGTGAGTGGGACGTGTGTGTAATGTCCTGTGAGCGGGACGTGTGTGTAATGTCCTGTGAGTGGGACGTGTGTGTAATGTCCTGTGAGTGGGACATGTGTGTAATGTCCTGTGAGTGGGACGTGTGTGTAACGTCCTGTGAGTGGGACGTGTGTGTGTAATGTCTGTCCTGTGAGCGGGACGTGTGTGTAATGTCTGTCCTGTGAGCGGGACGTGTGTGTAATGTCCTGTGAGTGGGACGTGTGTGTAATGTCCTGTGAGTGGGACGTGTGTGTAATGTCCTGTGAGTGGGACGTGTGTGTAATGTCCTGTGAGTGGGACGTGTGTGTAATGTCCTGTGAGTGGGACGTGTGTGTAATGTCCTGTGAGTGGGACGTGTGTGTAATGTCTGCCTCAATGGGAGGAGTCAATTAGGGGTGTCACGGTACACAAAAGTCACGGTACGGTACGTACCTCGGTTTTGGGGTCACGGTTCGGTACGAAAACGGGGAAAAAAGCAACAAATTCCAAATTCTGTTTTTTTCCCTTTGAATTTGTCTGAATTCTGCTTTTTACTAGGGATGCACCGATCGATCGGCACGTGACCGGAAATGGCCGATTTCCACGTGATCGGCCTCGATCGGTGATCTGCGCCGGTCACTCTAAAATGCCGATTCTGTGAGCCGATTTTCAAAGTGACGTGCGCGCACCCAAAAGCAGCGAGACCGAGACGGATGAGTTGCTGCCAAAACGAAAGCTGCCACTACACACATGCCACAGCATGTCTTCGTCAGTGTGGAGTCGCGGACTGGAGGGGCCGGGTAGGTTGTTTGGAGTCCACTGCAGTCTGAGTGGCTCGCTTCACCTCACCCCTCTTCCGCGACCAGCTGCACTCCACATCACCGCTGCCTGCTGCTGCTGCTGCTGCTATCTGCCAGTCACGTTGTAACGTGCATGCAGGAGAGGACTTTTGTTTCGTATTGTGAATAGAACGACGAACATAATAATAAAACGCATCGGACCAGTGTGCAAGGTTTACTGTGCGAGATGATTTTTTTTCGAATGGCGGATTAAAAAAAACGGACTGTGTGTAAACTACGATATTCAAACTGAGTCAACTCAAACTCATTTCCTCATCTAGGCTACTCAATAACAGCCAAATCCACAACTGTAGAGTGGGCATGGCTTCGAAGGTCTCTGGGCTCCACATAGGCTATAAACTCCTTGTCCATGGATAACATTTTGATGTTTATTTATTTTATTTTATTACGGTAGTTTATTTGGCAGGGACATATACAAAAAAAACATTAAACCCCATAGGGGAAGATATGCTTTGTAACAGATTTAGCCATAGGCTACTTTTCATCTGAAGCCCCTGTTCTGTTGCACGTTTTTTCTTTTGGAAAAGTAAATGCATGTTAGCTGTGGGATATACTGGAATTAATTGTTTTATATTCATTGTATTTACACAAAAAAGAACAGCTCTGTCCAGTAACCTGGAACACTTTTATTTTTAGATGTTTTTGAGTGAGATCGTCCTACCTCATGCAAATGATAAGAAATGTGACATGAATGTTAATTTTCTATTAAAGCAAAGTAAAAAAAAAAAAAAAACGTCAAAAAATAACCCGTCAATTATTGTTCTTAGAAAGAAAATCGGAATCGGCAAAAATCGGTATCGGCAAGTCAGACTATATTCAAAAATCGGAAATCGGAATCGGCCAACAAAATCGCAATCGGTGCATCCCTACTTTTTACGCTAATTTTACCATCAGAAATAGTGTCTAATAAGTGGGAATGAATAAATGTCCACTATTTAATAAGATCTAGGCAATCCACACAAAAAGGTTTTACTCTAGAGCAGTGATTTTCAAAGTGTGGGGTGCGCCTCCCTCTCAGATGTCTGTATTCCAGCTGTTTGACAGGGCAAAGGCATTTCCCCCCACTTTAAATCTTTATTGTACACAAGTTTGTAAACAGAGCGCATGTGTGGAGTAGCCTAATACTCCCACCAACCCCTCCCCCTGTTGTATTTGTTTTATGTAGCATTTGCTTATTGATGTGTTTGATTTAAGCACTAATTTGGAATCCTATCTAAAAGCGGCCACTAGGCGGCAGTATTTCATTAGTCAACGTCAAAATACCTACATGTTCAGTAGAAGAAGAATAAAACTGCAGAAGAAGAATAACTTCTTACTGTTGAAACTGTTGAAATACCCCCACTGTCTGACAGACAACGGGGTGGGTTTCACTTTCCCAGTAAGTACGGGAAAGAATCCTGTCAGCGCCCTAACGTTATTGGATGCGAGTTTTGTTTAACATAATATGATTACGTTCACTCATCTAATGGATTATTGGAACATGACAAGGAGTCATCCCCTCTTCCTCACCGCATCTTGCTTCATCCCACGCGATGTAAGTTGCTTGTTTACAAGTTAACAGCTTTGAGTTATGTAACGTTTAGCCGCAACGCGCAACTATAAAGGACTTTGTCACGGCTACGTAACGTTACATTGGCAAGCTTACCTCGTTGGCTTGATGTTGACAGAATTTGCAAAACAGCTTATCGCCACAAAACGTTCCATTCTGTGAACGCGGATTTCTATGGCCCTTGTGTTGTTTTGGTGTGTCTTCTTCTGTGGCGTTTAATTCAATTCAATTCAATGGCGTTCAAACAGCGTTTAGGTGCTTCTGGATTTGACGTATTCGTCGTGTCGTTTCACGTGCCATGAAACGACGTACCGTGATGCCCGTACCGTGAACTCACGGGACGAATACATGTACCGTAACACCCCTAGAGTCAATACATTCATATTTTCCCCCTTGTCCTGAAAAAGTAGCTAGATTTGTGGCTTTTGAGAGATTAACTCGCCATCTGAGAAGTGACCAAGTGAAGTGTTAAATCAAGAGGATGAAATAGGAGAAAGGAATGAGCTGGGCTTGTGTGCAGGATGCTCGTCACGCCGCTGAGGGGGAGATCTATACCAAACTGAACCAGAAGATCGACGAGTTTGTCCAGCTGGCGGACTACGAGTGGGGCATGTCCGAGTCGGACGGCCGTGCCTCCGGATACCTCATGGACCTCATCAACTTCCTGCGCTCCACGTTCCAGGTCTTCACGCACCTGCCGGTGAGTTGGCTCCGCCCTACTGGGCTTCGACACTTCCCCACCGCCTACCACTACCACCGCCGCCGCTTTATGGGAATTGTGGAAGTTGGGTTCTTTCATTTTGTTTTTAGATGTCGTTGCTTTTAAGTGGTGTTTTGTGTTACATAGAGGTGTCAGTGTTAATGGTGTTTTTGTGAATGAAAGTAGGGATGATATTTTTCACCCATGTGAAAACAATATGGTAACACTTTATATTAAAGTCCTATTGATAAGCACTTGTTAATAGCTAATAAGGTCCTTATAAGGCCCTAATAAAGTGCTTACTAACACTATTATGTGTTAATAACACTACATTAGGGTGCACTTATTAACAGTTAATCTCTAAGATTCCAGTGTTCTCTTGGGTGACACCTATGACGATGAGTGGTAATTGCAGTGTTATTATGTGACATTTGTCAGTTTGTTCGGCCATATTATAACCACCCATAATGCTAGCAGAGACCGGAAAAAAGTAGCATGTTATCCTACTTCACACAAGAGTTGTCGGGAAGCTACCTACAGTAACCTACAGAGTGATGGCCGTTCCATTAAAACTGGGCAACGGGAATGGGACAGTTAAATATCATCACACTCAAGTTGTCGATGTTTGCCATTGTTAGCAATAACAGTTGATAACAATGCATTTCGCTGTATTTTGCGCATACAAACACTGCAGCAACATGTCCACACAGATAGAAGTTAGACAGTGCTGTGTGTATACAGCTGATTTTAATGAGACAAAAAAAGACAGCAGTGCTACTGTAATAAACAAGTATTTACTACGATTTTAATTACTGTTGATGCACGGCGCAGCCATCTTGGATTTTTGAGGTCAGGGCTGCTGAGGCTCCTCCGAGTTTGGCAGAGAAAATCCGAGCACTGGTGACGTCACCATCGGAGCTCATGACCTTTGAACCGTCACATTCCGGTTTCCCAATTTTAATGGAACGGCCCATGAGTCTATTGTGTCATCTCCGCCCACACTGTGTCCCCACATACACCAAGTTCATAAATGCTGCAATACTGAAAATGCAAAGGCTTCCATCAATGGACCCTAGGTTCAATCACCATTGTGTTAACTCACTATCAGATAGATAGTGACTTAACAGACATTATTTACATGAAAATCTTAAACTGTTTTTTTGCATCTACCTAGTGATAATAAGCATAACCTTATTACCTATTAACAAGTGATTATAAATATGACTTTAATATAAAGTGTTACAAAACAAACTTTGCATTTTGCGAGTTTTTAATTCTAAATACGATTTTAGCATTTTGTTCATTACCCCTCCCATTGTTTCTGCTCTTTTCTTCTTTTTTGCATAAAACAGATCACATCCCTATTAAAATCCATGTCAAGTGTTTGAAAATGTATCGTGATATATTGTGAATTATAAAACGGGTATCTCAAATCAAGCGATCTGATTGGTTCAATGCCGTGGTATATTGAGCATATACCACGGCTATGACGTTATCCCTGCACAATTCAGTGTCCCTCCGTGTCTGAGTTCAAGCAGCGCTGCAGACAGGTCCGTAGTTACCAACTAGTAGTAGTTTTAGTTATGTGTTTATTTGTATAGTAGTAGCAACTACTCTCAAACTCCTCTCAAAATGCCCCTGAATGACTGAAACACTAGCATGTACAAGTCACATTTCTTCCAATGGTAAAATTAGTTTTGAAATCCGTTGCTCGGCTGTTGAGATAATTGTGTACTACAACTATGAAATTGACTAGCTAAACCGGAGATAGCCTGTGTTGCTAGCTGCTAGCTAGCTGCTGTACGTTACCTATGTTACACAGCAACTGCCTCGCTCAATGTGCAGGCAGCCAGGAAGGACTATTTTAGTTTGAACATTATTTATTATGAATAAAAACTATTTCAATTGGAGTGTGTCTATTACTTTCATATTGCCATACTTGGTAACCGTTTTATAAAAACAATAGCTCACTTCCGAACGTGATGTGTGGTGGCCTTCAAAAACCCTTCACATGGTGACATTTTGACATTTTCATTTTTTTGCCATTTCCATAAATTATAAATTCTCCCCATATATAACTTTTTGAATGACTGAGATAGCTCTCTCAGATCAAAAGTTATGACTATTTTAATCTGTTATGTGTCTAACAGTCCATTTTCTACAGTGGCATTCCACCAAAACCATAATAATGAACAATTCCACCAAAACCACAAAAATAAATTCTTTCCCTTTGGCCTAGTGTGAACTATTGCTTAATTGCAGTATGGCAAATGAAGTGAATATGCCAAATTAATTGTGTAATTACACCATTATTACATGAATAAGGAACCTGTAATTACAAAACGGTACTTGTGTTTTCTCTAGTCGTTAATGGTTTTAAGCCATGTTTGGTGATGGCAAAGTGTGAAGGACTTAAGTCATGACATAAGTGCATCTCCATCTTGCCACTATGTGTCAAATGAAAAGATGAGTGTGATTTGGCCTGGATAGCTGGCAACCCCTTCCATTCTCTCTCAGTGGACTGCTTGCCTGCTCTTCTTTCCAACTTCTGTTCTCCTGTCTCAAATGAGTTCTATTTTCTTTTTTTCTTAAGACTTTTTTCAAGAATCTCTCCTGTCTCTCCATCCACAACCCCTGCCATGAAAAGTGCTCTAACCGATTTGCTACCAATTTTGAGTTACTGATTCTTTTGACTTCTGTCAAGCATGCTAAATCTCTCTAGATGAAATCTACCTCCTCCTGTCCATTTATTGTTGCCACACTTCTTTTCTCCTCCTCCTCCTCCTTTCCTCCCTCCTTCCATGTTTGGTTGGTTTGGGCCGGGGGTGTCTCTGCTGGTTTGGGGGTGTCTCTGCTCAGAATAACAACAATGACCATGCCTCCATGTCGGTAAGTATCCCTGCCTGTCACACCACTGTGCTGCCACAGTACAGGGAGAGGGGAGATGAAAGCATGCTCATATCTGACTGTGGTGTGGAACGTCCTCCACTACTGTGTGGTGGAACGTCCTCCACTACTGTGTGGTGGAACGTCCTCCACTACTGTGTGGTGGAACGTCCTCCACTACTGTGTGGTGGAATGTCCTCCACTACTCCAGGCTTGTTGCATCTTCCTGCACTCGTAATACACGTGAAGTATTTATTTATTTTTTACATTTGCGTTATAAAGCATTCAGCTAATGCTCTTATTGGTTATAAAGCATTCAGCTAACGATCTTATTGGTTATAAAGCATTCAGCTAACGCTCTTATTGGTTATAAAGCATTCAGCTAACGCTCTTATTGGTTATAAAGCATTCAGCTAACGCTCTTATTGGTTATAAAGCATTCAGCTAACGCTCTTATTGGTTATAAAGCATTCAGCTAACGCTCTTTTGGTTATAAAGCATTCAGCTAACGCTCTTATTGGTTATAAAGCATTCAGCTAACGCTCTTATTGGTTATAAAGCATTCAGCTAACGCTCTTATTGGTTATAAAGCATTCAGCTAATGATCTTATTGGTTATAAAGTATTCAGCTAACGCTCTTATTGGTTATAAAGTATTCAGCTAACGATCTTATTGGTTATAAAGCATTCAGCTAACGCTCTTATTGGTTATAAAGCATTCAGCTAACGCTCTTATTGGTTATAAAGCATTCAAGAAAAGCATTCTATTTTCCAAGATGCAGCGCGCAGCAGCCGACATGCCAGGCATGAAGTCAATGCAAGTTGTGAAGGGAGAGGGGCCGGAGGAGCAGCTCCGAGCCAGGCGCTGAGGAAAAGAAAGTGTTTCTGGTGTGACCGCTTTAGCGTGGCACTCAGCATCACTCAGCTTCAGCGTGGCTTTGGCGTATGGTGTGAAGAAAGGCTTAATGTTGAGCCCTGTCTAGTGTATTTTACAGTTACATTCACTCATAACTAACGTGTTACTGTAATTCTATTACTTTCCCAGTATTGTAAGTCGCTTTGGACAAAAGCATCTGCTAAATGACGTAATGTAATGTAATGTAATGTAACTACTAATCTAAGGGATTACAATTTCCAAAACAGTAATTATATTACAGTTACTAATCTAAGTAACTTCAAGTTACTACATTACTAGCTCTAGCACTGGCACAGTGCTAAAACAAAGTGTGGAGATAGGTCTGGCTATGTTAGACTACTGCATTGCCAGAACATGAGTAGTTTTTTCTCACGGACACAGCTCGCACGCCCGACTGGCAACTCTTGTCTGAAATTTGTCCCAAAATTAATCTACATCCTTCCAGATGCTATTTCTATCCACCCAGGAGGACAGGTGGTCCTTAAGCTCGAGACCTGATTGATTGCTACTAAGTAGGGATGTCAACGGTTAACCGTTAATCGATTAACCGTCGCTAACGTCGTTGTTCGGTTATTGCTGTCGGTCTATCAGTTAATATTAAAAAAAAAAAAAAAAAAATTGACACGTTTTTTGAGTTTCCTTGCAGATTTTGCACAGTGTTTTGCATCATGCAACTATTTTGTTCAAATCAAATTTTGTTTAATTGTTTGCAGCAAATCGAAATAGGCTATATTTTGTTTAAGTTTTTATGCTGCAAAAGACAGTAGGCCTAATGTGAAAAAATCAAAAGAAATAACAGATTGTTGTTGTTGTAATGTTTACATAAACAGGAAATAAAGCTCTCAAAAATATATTTCCTTGTCATCCATATAAGAGCCAGAATGATTTTGGAATGATTACCTGATCAAAATGTGGCAATAAACTTATAAATTTCAGCAAAGCCAACAAAAAATAAAGGCATAATTCTAACACAAAAAGCATTAACATTTCAGCATCTAAATAGACACGCCTTGTTTGGGCATGAGCTCATTGAGTAAATAGACAAAAAAAAAAAAAAAAAAAAAAAAATTAATATTAAAAAATTATGAATTAACCGATAGGTTAATCGATTATTAGCGTCGGTTAATCGAAAGTGAAATTAACCGAAAATTGACATCCCTACTACTAAGTGTGTTTTTGTTTTCTAGTGGGTCGTTCTTAATAATCCTTCAGGGGCTTAGGACCATTCAAAGGAATTCAAAGGCTTAATATGTGTAGTCAGTTTAAAATGTATAGAAGTTTGACAGAATAGCGACGGTGTCTTGATCATTGTCTTACTCGACAATTTTCTGTTTTTGTTTGTTTTTTAAGCTTCTGGTGGATTTTTATTTGTCTCCCTGCTTTGCTCTGTTGAATTTGGAGCTATGAGAGCACATGGCACCAGGCCGTGGAATGTATGAAAATGGATTCTGGGTAATGCGGTCCCTTTGAGGGCAGTGCTGTCGGTTCACTTCGCCCCCTCAGGATGATCACACAGTCAGTCAAGTATGAAAGTAGGACTTGTTGAGACTTCTCTTTCTGTTCAATAAGAGAGTGCTGCTCGTGCACATCCAAAACTTCTCTTTCTGTTCAATAAGAGAGTGCTCGTGCACATCCAAAACGGGAGGTGCTGGTCGCAGCAAGAGAAATCAAAATGCTAGATAAAAACAAACTTCTCAGGAACAAGTCCATATGAGGACCGCACACTCCCAAAAATCCACGGGATGACCAAACTTTTCAAAAAGACATGATTTATTTGCAACAAGAACGTGTTTCGCAGGTGTGCTTCATCAGGTTAATTCATGAATTCATGAATGAACCTGAAAATCAAGTACCGGTAGTACAGTACCAACAAGCTTTCATACTAAATTATTTGGAGTCAGTAGGCGGACTTGTGTGATACTAACTCGTTTGGAATCAATAGGCTGACTTGTGTCTAGGGATGGAACGATTATACATTTTGAGTCTGAGGAAAAACCGCAATTTCACGACTATTATTATGGACAGATCGTTAGTATTGTGGTACATGCAGTGCACATTCTATCAGTTGCATTTCTATGTCTGAAAGACGCCTCCAAAGTTTTCCTCCCCTCCCCTTTTTCAATTGGCAAAGTGCAGATGGAGGACGACACGGAGGGGGAGTTGGTTTGACTTGTGAAAAGTAAATAAATAGCCGGAACTTATTTCCAAACATGGACGCCTGGCACAGTGATATGCACACAGCGCCTCAAAAGCACTATGGCAACTAATGTTACTTAAAAAAAAGGATTGAGGATTGCACACAGCGCCTGCTTGTGGTGTTGTTTAGGATTGCACACAGCGCCTGCTTGTGGTGTTGTTTAGGATTGCACACTGCGCCTGCTTGTGGTGTTGTTTAGGATTGCACACAGCGCCTGCTTGTGGTGTTGTTTAGGATTGCACACAGCGCCTGCGCTATCCTTCTTCTTGTCCCTTTTGTTTTGTTGACGGAAGTAACATTAGTTTCCATGGTGCTTTCGAGGCGCTGTGTGCATATCACTGCGCCAGGCGTCCATGTGTGGACAGAAGTTCCGGCTATGTGTTTACTTCAAAAATAGTCTCTTAAAACAGACGAGTTGGCTCTTGCAAATTTCAAATGCTTCCGCCTACATGTCTGTACTTCAAGTTGGGAACACTTTTTTTCCCAACTTCCTTTGACCAGGCTCTGTGGGCATGAAGTACAGACTGTATATGATGCATTCGCAGAATGTAGAAGAGAGATTCTGGTTTGAGAGACTACTTTGAAAATGACTGTTCCTCGTAATTTTGGATTATTATTTCACAGTGTGGTGAGTGCACGAGTCACAACTTGTACATACTGTATGAGTGTTTTGGCGCTGTTGGAATGTGTATTTTTGGTGACTGAACCGTGTACCGTCCACTACCATTCAGCTGCTCAGCTGACTAGCACGAGGGGTGCACCACACTTTCTACTGCACGCACAGATTTAATTTAATTTATTTTATTTAGCCTTTATTTAACCAGGCAAATCAATTAAGAACAAATTCTTATTTACAATGACGGCCTGGCAAGAGACAAGGCCTCTTGAAGGGAGGGGGGGGGGCAAATAAATAAATCAGGTTAAATGTTTAAAAAGGCAACAGTACATAAACCATCTAAACACTTCAACATAAACAGATAAAGTAGTGGTACACATTAGGGATGCAACGGTATGAGTTTTTGACGGTATGATAACCTTGGACAAAAATACCACGGTTTCACGGTATCGCGGTATTGCGGACCTTTATGTGTAAAAAATGCCAATGAACAAAATTTATTTTATTTTTAACAGTTTGCTGAATTGTGGACTGAGAAAAAATGTTAATGTAACCTCCAACTGTAATGACAGTTAACTGGCAAGTATGTGTTAATATAGTTTGTTATTATACTATGTTAATATAGTACTGTTCTTACTTATAAATGTAAACGATTTAATCTAATTAATTTGATGTGAAACTAAAACATCATAATAATATCAAATACACGCTTCTCTTTTGTAATGGGTGAACACTGGACACAATTATTGTTTCCTCACACACACACACACACACACACACACACAGCCTCTGTCCCTGTTTCTGTCTCTCTCTCTCTCTCTCTCTCTCACTCACACACACAAAGTTTGTGCATAATTTTCCACTGACAGGTTGGAGGAGTCTTTCGTCATTATCTAATGTTACTTCTCTTCAGTGCAATACGTTTTGATAACGACCTGCTGTACAGCGACGTTCGCTCAGTCAACTAACGTTAACGTTAGTTAGTGGAGAAAGATAGCTGGTGTTAGCTAGCTAATTAGCCATGTTAGCTGCCTCAGTAGGTAACGTTAGCATAGAGAGAGCATTTATTAGACGTTTGTTAGCTACTCCTCAAACCTGCGGGTGGAAATAGTTTATGTCCAATGCGATGTATGTTGAAGCAAGACAACGTTTTAATGTAGCTTGAATTTGACAAATAACGACGGGTCGTGCTCACGCAGATCTAAGCCCTGGCCATCCTAGGCTCAACGCGAGACTCATCAGTCATTCTGATGAGTCTCGCGTTAAGGCTATGGCCATCTGTGATTTTACAATAGCCAAAATATTCCCATACAGCCGACGTCGTCTTTTTAGATGGGGGGAAAGTTCAGGGGGGTCCTTCCTTGCGTTCTCCTGCTTTATCACACACACGGTTGTAAACACAGTCAAGGACAGCTCCTCACTACTGTGCGTCTAGGTAGGCATGCAGCAAGGGGGAGGGGCCGCGTAAGCTGCACTCTGCAAGCAACCGGCACGTTGTTTTGGGGAAACAGCTGATACCGTGGAGAAGGTATGACGGCAAATCTTAGTGGTTTTGATACCGTGACTTTTTCAAACCGGGGTATACCTTCAAACCGGAAACCGCTGCATCCCTAGTACACATGCAGCATTTCAGACATACTGGAGCTAAATGACAGCAGCATGCAAACATTTATAAACCCAACTAAGCACAGCGATAGTAAGAAGTTAAAAGGACAAAGGGACACAATCAAATATACCAATCAGCAATATACAGTCATAACATTTGCAGCATATATTCCACTTACATATACTCATGACAACAAGCAGAACAGTACAAAAAAAAAAAAAAAGCAAGATAGCAGTGGCCAGTGGGACGGGCAACACGAAAGGAACAGACACCAATGAGCCAACAAACAGTGGAGGGGGTTGGGGATGTTACTGGGTTGAGAAACAGTTGCAGGTGTCAATGAGAATGTTCATAATAGAGTCCTTGAATGCTGATTTAGGCATAAAAGTGTCCAGTTTGAGTGTTTTCTGTAGTTTGTTCCCTTTCACTGGCAGCAGCAGCCCTGAATGAGGTTTGACCAAGTACAGTGTTTGTTATTAGAATCTTTAGGAGAATGTGTTGAGCAGAGCGAGTATTGTAAGCACTAGATGTCATTTGCAACAGGTGGCACAGAGGAGAGAAAGACCATTCAGCTGCTCAGCTGACTAGCAGGAAGGGTGCACCACACTTTATACTGCATGCACAGAGGAGAGAAAAACCATTCAGCTGCTCAGCTGACTAGCAGGAGGGGTGCACCACACTTTATACTGCACGCACAGAGGAGAGAAGGACCATTCAGCTGCTCAGCTGACTAGCGGGAGAGGTGCACCGCACTTTATACTGCACGCACAGAGGAGAGAAAGACCATTCAGCTGCTCAGCTGACTAGCAGCAGGGGGGCACTGCACTTTCTATTGCACGCACAGAGGATAGAAAGACCATTCAGCTGCTCAGCTGACTAGCAGGAGGGGTGCGCCGCACTTTCTACTGCACGCACAGAGGAGAGAAAGACCATTCAGCTGCTCAGCTGACTAGCAGCAGGGGTGCACTGCACTTTCTATTGCATGCACAGAGGAGAGAAAGACCATTCAGCTGCCTAGCAGGAGTGGTGCACCGCACTTTCTACTGCACACACAGAGGAGAGAAAGACCATTCAGCTGCTCAGCTGACTAGTAGGAGGGGTGCACCACACGCAGAGAGAAAGACCATTCAGCTCCTCAGCTGACTAGTAGGAGGGGTGCACCACATTTTATACTGCACGCACAGAGGAGAGAAAGACCATTCAGCTGCTCAGCTGACTGGCAGCAGGGGTGCACTGCACTTTATACTGCACGCACAGAGGAGAGAAAGACCATTCAGCTGCTCAGCTGACTGGCAGCAGGGGTGCACTAGCCTGGGTAAACCCATCCCCCACGTGACCTGCTCTCAGACCTGTTCTCAGTCACTAGGTGAGTGACTGGGAACTGAGAGAGCAGGTCACGTGGGGGCTGGGTTTACCTAGGCTAGGGGTGCACTGCACTTTATACTGCACACACAGAGAGAAAGGCATCTACATTCTCATAACGGGAATATGGCAAATAGGCGAATCTCCCAAAATGTTGGCGTGTTCCTTTAACAGAAGTGTTAAGTGTTAAGAGTACTGGTTGTGCTTCATCCTTAAAGGATAATTTTGTGTGTGTTTTTTTCAACCTGGACCCTATTTTTCACACTGTATATGTCTAAGGGACTCATCGTGACATCATCTTTTCAAATTGGTTGAGTACTCACCAAGATAGCCTTGTTTACAGCTCGAGCAATATCGTCAAACAACTACCAGTGTAACCCAGTTGGGCAGTTGGGCACCGTCATTCCACGTTCGCTAAAATGGGCGAAACAATCAATCAATCGCTCGCGCTTGTTGCCCGACTGCATTTCATTCCAGAATCACGTTTGGTAGCCTATACAGGAGAGCCATTTAGTTCAGTTGCCACTAAGCTGTGCGGAACTGCGGGATTACTTGGCCCTTGTATTATCAGCGCTGTTGCAATTCTAATTAATGATCTGCGTCTCTGCTCGTTTGTGAAGCGGTAGTCTAATCTGACGGACTGCGGTGGGCCTGGCAACATAGCCTATCTTATAGGTCACGCAATACTAGGATAGCCTATAATATGTTATTCATGATTGCATTTAGGTCACACAAGATTAGGCTATTATGCTGTTAATGAATTTATTTATTTATTTGGAATATTTATATTCCAAATATATATATTTATTTATATATCTGCCGGCTCACTGCACATGATGCCGGCCAAAAGCTGCAATTGCTGGCTAACTGAATCCCTGACTGATGTCACTGATGATATCACCAATGTACCTAAATTTGAATGTCAAAGTGGGGTCACAAGCCAAAAATGCAAAATTTGTTTAGGAATCAATAAGCAGAAGCCATTCCTTCAGAATGTTGAAACCTTTAGGGGTGGTTTCGCAGACAAGGCTTAAGGCTAGTCCCAGACTAAAATGCTGTTTGAGCTGGCTTAACTCTAAGTCACTTGCACAGCCTTATCTTAATAGTCGTAGATTTAGCCTGTTCTGGATTAAAGAAAGCCGATTGCAAGAGGGTGGATCAAAGCTACTCTGAGACTAAATTGAAGCTTAAATTAATCCTCCAAAGCGGCAGGTTTAACTTCTGCTTAGTACTGTTTGTGAAAGGGAGCATGGACTATTTGGAATATCTAAATGAAGACCAATATGCATTACAGGGGCCAGCCAGACGAGTACTTGTGGATAGGAGTAATCCATTGAATCAGTTTGATGAAATAACTTTCCGAGACCTCTTTCGTATGTACAAAGAAAATGCATTGGAGATCATTACTTTGCTTGAGCCTAGACTTTCCTCTCTGTCTCAAAGAAGAAGGCCTCAGTTCTCTCTAAGTTGTGATCACTTTGAGGCATTGAATTCACTGCAAATTGCAGCCCAAGCTCTCTTCTTCTTTTGCTCAGTAGCAGCAGTATGGTTCTTACTTTCTATAGGACGAATCAGCTGATGTCACTTGCCACCCAGAAATGCGGAACCCCGCGGCAGTTAATAGTATGAGTTGTGCCAAACAAACGTTAATATCTCAAAAACTATACATCACATCGCTTATATTTTGACAGTCTGAGTGAGAGCAGAATTGGCTCAAGAGTTTGATGTATAATATATGCACGTCGTGTTAAAGTTGTGTGAACTGTCGCAGTTTTTAAAATGTAAACAGAGTTAGTCGGCTAGAGTCAGACACTCAAGCCTCGCGCCACTTGGGCTCCATAGGGTTCCATTGCCACCCAGTGACGCGATTTGTTTACCAAAATTCTGCTCGGCTGATCCCTCGTATAACTGGATGGTTTGCCACAATTTGTTTGAGTAGTTTTTTCATACTCACTATAGTTTTTTTTTCTGCCATTGTTTGGACTCAAGATTCACTCCAGTAATGGTGTTTTCAATTCTATTCCGGGTTTTGTTGAGCACCATTAGACCAACAGCCTTTGCTCCTACTTAAAGGAGAATTTCGTTTTCTTTTCAACCTGGACCCTATTCTCCACACTGTATGTGTCTAAGCCCATGGCACACCAAACGAACATTCTCAAACAAACACAAACAAACACGAACAAAGACAAATGTTCGTTTGGTGTGCCATAGCTGTCTGTCCTTGTCTGTTCGTGTTTGGCGATGTTCGGCGATGTTCTGTCATGTTTGCCAGGATTCGACTTGTTCAATCCGGCGTTGTTCGCTGTTCGCTGTTGTCTGGTAACTTCCCATGTTTTCAGTCGCGTATCCATGGAAACGGAGCTCACGCATGCGCGCTTAATGCATGCGGTTGTCTGGTCAGTTCGGTCAGAGGCAGAGCCTCCTAACGTTACACGCGACGCAGCAAACATACGTTTCTCTGCCAACCATGTGCCATCACACTGGGCATCAACAACACTAGCGGGAGACTTCTCCCATGCACTCCCGCAAACAAGTAATGTTTTGCGCAGCAAGGTTACATGAGGGAGAGAGAGAACATCCATGACGGCTAACAACGAGCTATGCTAATAACTAGCTAGCCGTTCAGAAACACATGTAAACAGCCGTGTGATCACTGAGAACGTCAGTAAAATAAGGAGAGAGCTGCAGGTGCTTATGCAGAACTAGTGCACGATTAAGTGCACAGTGGGTAATGACCCGCTGTGATGAAGAATATAGCCAGATTAACCAGGTTGATAGCAGAGAAAACACTGTTGCAGCTGCCATCAGCAGGACCTCCAAGCTTCAACTAGCGTTGCCTGCGGTTGCCTGTCACATGACGCCTTCATGGTCCCTCGATAAAGTCTGCAGAAATATGCACGTTCCCTCACCTCTCTCTCAAGAAGCGTCACGTGAGTGTGGCGTTTAAGGCCATCTGTCGCTACAAAAGAAATAAACTGGGTGTATCATTGTATTACTCGACAGATGTATAACTAACTTTGTCAGTCTGAGCCATCTTCTATGTGCTGTAACACAGTGCAGTTTCTATTTTTCTGGTGTTTCTTTTTTACATGTTTGGGACTGTTGTGCTGAATATGTTTGGTCGGTGTGCCATGCTTTCAAACAATCTCCAACATCTGCCAACATTCACAGACAATTGTCTGTTGGTGTTTGTTGGTGTTTGTTTGAGAATGTTTGATTGGTGTGCCATGGCAAGGGACTCATCGTGACATATTTTTTTCAAATTGGTCGAGTACTCACCGAGATAGCCTTGTTTACAGCTCGAGCAATGTGCTCAAACAACTACACAGTGTAACTACACAGGGCAATCCTGCACCGCATCGTCAATACACGTTCGCTAATATAACAGCTTGTTTTGCTGTCTGCGGGAAGGCTCAAACTGTCAATAGTGTTTGGCAACATGGAGGGAGAGAGAGGAGCAGGGAAGCTTGCGCTGTGTCAACACAGAGGATTTCACCTCTCGTCAACAGCGCTGTGCTGTGCTTCTTTCTCTCTCTCTCCCCTCGCCTCTTCATACACACATTTTCTCTGTCCCACAGTAAACCCCAGAGAATAATACTCATGTATAGAGTCGTTTCCATGTTGCCAGACACTATTGACAGTTTGAGCCTTCCCCAAGCAGTTTTATTAGCGAACGTGTATTGACGATGCGGTGCAGGATTGCCCTGTGTAGTTACACTGTGTAGTTGTTTGAGCACATTGCTCGAGCTGTAAACAAAGCTATCTCGGTGAGTACTCGACCAATTTGAAAAAATTATGTCACGATGAGTCCCTTAAGATACATTACAGTGTGGAGAATAGGGTCCAGGTTGAAAAGAAAAAAAATTCTCCTTTAACCTAATGAGGCTTGACCCAGGTGTTCTCATTTAGGCTTACTCCAGGACTCCATAGTCTCTGACTAACTAAGTCAGATTTAAGCCACGTTCATGCAAGCCACTTAAATGTCCTAGATTAACTAGTCCAAATTAGGCCTACTCCTGGCTTAGTCTAAGCCTTGTCTGCGAAACCGCCCCTTAGAGTCCGAATTTTGGAATGCCAACCCTGATCATCAGGTACGGATGCTTTGCACCTGTATCCTGCTCTGTTTACCCACAATCCAAGGTGCAAGCTAACACATGCTGTCTCTCTCTCCCCTCTTGCTACTTCTCCCCTGGATCACTGTTTGCCCCCATATCTTCTCCCCTGTCTCTCCCTGCAGGGGAAAGTGGCGCAGACGGCTTGTATGTCGGCCTGTAAGCATCTGTCCACATCGCTGATGCAGATGCTGCTGGACACAGAGCTCAAACAGATCAGCATGGGGGCCGTTCAGCAGTTCAACTTGGACGTCATTCAGTGTGAATGTGAGTATTTATCATTCATGTTCTGTTATGTTATATCTGCTCTATTTGACAGTCTGGATTCCGACACAGGTCTGTAAAGAATTGAATTAGTTTTTTAGAAATGGCACCACCACGTTTGGAGAATTATTATTATTTATTTTATTTTTTTCCTTCCAAATTTTCACCGTGGCTAAGCTCGTTTCAACAGGCTACTGGATGTTGTTGCCTCCCGGTCACATTATAAAACATAGGATTTGGACAAGTCAGCATTGTTTTGTTTCGCTACCAAAAGTGAACTAGTTTCCAGGTCAGTAAACAGCCTCACCACTATCCCGAGAGCTCCTCCATGATCTTTTGATGTGCCGTACTGTCTTGCCAGATTCAGTGGTTTTCCACCCAATTGGGCTGTTTTGGATTGCATTGTGCGGGGGGGAAATGGGCACTTGTTTAGTTCTTTATGCATTTTTGGGCTGGAAAGCATCAGCTGTGGTCATACACAGAGACATAGGGAGAACATGCCTTTGCCCACAGGCATGTAGGCGGAATTTGTGTTTGTGTGTAGGTCAACCAAAGTTCAGTGCTGAGTTAAGTGTTGCAGGGATGTCACAACAAGACAATATCTTCTTTCCATTCTATTGTGTTCTGTTCTAATGTGATACTGACACAAAGCAACAGATCGTATCATTGTAGCACTGACTCCAGGGAATCCAGAGGCGTTGATACTTTACTCAAAGGCACGGTTCAAACAACAAGACCGAGCATTTTCATTTGAACTCACATTTACTTAAGGACAATCAAATTTGTTACTAATAATTATAAATAGAATAATAATTTATTTTTGAGTTAGAAGCTGGATCACTGGAGGGTTAAACACCACACCACCCCAATCTCATAATGTTAATAATAATAATAATAATAATAATAATAATAATAATAATAAAAATAATAATAAAAATACATTTTATTTATTACACGACATAGTTAAAAAAAAACAAGCAGCAAATATCAAGGCAATGAAACAGTAATTCAAAAGTTGTGAGTTTTGTTGAACTGTTCAGTTTTTTTCATTGTTTTTTCCAACTTACAGTACATTGAATTACTAGTATAATAATTCTTATTAACAGCCTAGAAATGGAAAACAATAGCCATTTGGTATCATTTGCTCATTCCTGGTATTTCCAGAAAAACATGCTGAGTATGGTGGCTCACCTGGTGGCACGCGTACTGCGGTGGCTCAGTCCTTTGCGTGGCTGACGCGGGTTCGAGTCTGACCTGAGATCCTTTGCTGCGTGTCATCCCCTCTCTCTCCCCACCTTTCCTGTCTGCCTACTGTCCTGTCTAATAAAGGCAAAATGCCCCAAAAATCATCTTAAAAAAATACAAGCTGATGGTGGAAAAGGGAACCCACTTGGATTAAAAGACCAAATTTGTAGTATAATTTATTTTATATATATATATACATTATATAAATAAATATATATATACATTTAAAAATATATATATATTTCTTTTCTTTTCTTTTTTCCTTCTTTTTTTACTATCTTGCTGCTAGTAGATTATAGGTTTATATGTTTCAAAGCTTGTGCAATTGTGATCTAAGCAACACATTTGGCCACAATCGATATAACGGGAATTATCGCGATATTCACAAAATAATAATAATGTGGGTCTGCTGTCTTGGCCCACTGTGGTTATGTAACCTATAGCACTGTTGCACAGAGAACACATTGGGATAGTCGGCTTGCCTCTCTTTATATCAGTCGAAATTGTGATAACAATGATTGTGAATAAAAGATTATTTTTGATAAACCTAGTTTGACTGCTTGCCTTTTAGAGGTCCAAGACCTGCTCTGCATTTCTTTACAAGGTCACATAATAAGCCCACTGATGCCTTACTGCATGTTTGTTTGTCCTTAGTGTTTGCCAGCTCCGAGCCCGTCCCTGGCTTCCAAGGAGACACACTCCAGCTGGCCTTCATCGACCTGCGACAGGTAAATCATCCCACCCAGCTTACTTACCTGTCTCACTTCACCTGCCTCACACCTCCACCTGCCCAACCACCTCTCTGTCACCGTTCAGCCGTCTCTCCTCTCACCTTTTTGGTTTGTCTCATTTTCCTGTAGGGATGCACATAATGACCTGCTTCTCATGGCCGATACGATAACCGATTATTTCACATTTTTGTATTTTAAAAAGAAATTCATAATAATAACCTGTAGTTTATGGAGAGCTGAGGGTGAGAAAGGCTAAGATGTAGTGAGCAAAGATGGATGATGTAATATTCCATAGCTCTGACCTTACCCAATCTAACTGACATTGGCTTTTATCAAGCATTTTGCCTCAAAATCCAAATGAAATGCTTTGACATATTCTGTCAAATCAGACATGTCAATGCATTAAATAGGTTATGAGCAAAGTGCATCAGTCAATACAAAAATAAAAGCTTTTCTAGAAGTGAAAGCCTATGGCCGCTTATTCTGCAGATAAAACACAATGAAAAAAGGCATATGGTTAGGGCTGGGTATCGTTCAAAAAGATTTGATACCGATACGGTACCTTAACTTCGATACCGGTTCCTTAGCGATACTTTTTTCCGATACCAATTTTAGAAAAATCCTTTTGACGAGCCCACCCGGGCGGTGGGCACTCGAGGACATGCGGACGGGCACGCATTCCTTCAGCGCTCACAGCGTCCCAGGTGGGAATCGAACCCAGGACCTTCTAGCTGTGAGGCGACAGCGCTTACCGCTGCACCACCATGCCCCTCTTCTTACCTTTATTACCTTGTCTTACCTTTTCACTTTTCACCCCTCACCTGTCTAAAAAAAATAATCTCTCTATCTCTATCTCTCTCTCTCTCAAACACACACACACATACACACACTTTGTCTCCCTCTCTGTAGTAAATGTCGGTGGTATGTTAAGTGTTGATAGGTGTCATTAAGCTCTTAATGTAGCTTGGCTGTTGACCTGTTAATCTGAGCCTGAGGTAGAGGCATGGCTCTGCATCAACAGGTCCAGGTCATATAGAGGGGACCATGTTGAAGTATTTAGTTGACTGTTATTCCTATGCATGCATTATAAACACAGTCTGTTATTCCTATGCATGCATTATAAACACAGTCCATAATGCATGGAAAGAGTTGAGAGATATGTGTCTGTGACCCCAAACCATCTGCTTTTCAGCTCGAGGGCTTGATTCTCTCTCTGTGATGCACTTCATAAAGCCCCAGACACACCGAGCTGACAGTCAGCCGTCGGCCATGTCTGAGCGTCTGTCGCTCTACTGCGACGCATCGGTCTGCATCTAGCTGCCGCTACTCCTTTCAAGTGTTTTCGGTGTGTCAGCCCCTTTAGACAAAAATATGTCCAGGTTGCCTTTAATGTAGCCTGGCTGCTTGACATGTTAAGCCTAGCCTCAGGTATAGGGCAGGTGAGGCATCAACAGGCTGAGGTTACACAGAGGTCGTCCTTTCGCAGATTATAGCAGAAATCTAGGAGCTAGGCTCTGTTTGCTAACCACAGTAACCCAGCTATTGTGCATCCTTCATCTGTTAACATCAACCATTGATACCAAGTGTTTGAGACTCCCTGTTGCCTTGAATAAACGAGTTAACAGGATACACCCCCTGAGCAATAGAATAAACCACTTAACAGGATACACCCCCCTGACTGAGCAATAGAATAAACCAGTTAACAGGATACACCCCCCTGACTGAGCAATAGAATAAACCAGTTAACAGGATACACCCCCCTGACTGAGCAATAGAATAAACCAGTTAACAGGATACACCCCCCTGACTGAGCAATAGAATAAACCAGTTAACAGGATACACCCCCCTGACTGAGCAATAGAATAAACCAGAGCCGTGTCAATAGAAGAGTCCCGACATCTCCATTCACTCCAATGGACCAGTTTTTTAAGGTCCTGGATTAAGCAGCACTGTCGAGTTGCCGCAAAATAGACAGTTTGTGTTGTACTCTGAAAGGGTTTTTCCCCCCTTGAATCAAATTGTACATTATCAGCTTTATTTTAGCATGCAAAAGTAGCGCGAGACCCATTCCTGGCTGTTCATTGGCTAATGAGTCTCGCATTTTGGTCCTCCGCTGACGCCACTCTCTCTCTAGAGGACACTAGAATAAACCAGTTAACAGGATACACCCCCCTGACTGAGCAATAGAATAAACCAGTTAACAGGATACACCCCCCTGACTGAGCAATAGAATAAACCAGTTAACAGGATACACCCCCCTGACTGAGCAATAGTAGCTTACTGCTAAGTAGCGCTGCAACCATTCATCCATTAATTGATTAGTCGATCGACAGAAAAATAATCAATAACAATTTTTTGATAATCGTTTTGAGTAATTTTTTTAAGGGGGGGGAGTACAAATCCTTTGTTTGCAGCTTGTTAAATGTGAATATTTTCTGATTTCCGGGGGGGGGGGTCACAGCTCCGTAGCCAACTCTTTCTATAGCACACAATACAAGTCAATGGGACAATACAAGTCAATGCGATAATAGAAACCGCTGGGCGACGTTCAAAGTCAAGACTCCGAAGTGGACAAAGGGAAGGAAAGGAGAGAGGGATTTCTTGGGTTTCAAGAGCGCCGCCCTGCAGGTCTTATTGTGTGAAGGGGAAGGTGATACCAACATCGCTCTGTCACAGCAATGATGATTTATCACACACACAATGATCTCACTCTCAGACACATCCCAGTCAACACAATAACACAGACACCTAACAGTGTATATCAAGTATCTAATAAGGAGTAGGGCCATCCCTTGCCTTGTTCTGCTGTCTTTTGAGGGACCATGGACTTCCCATAAATGTCCACTGATGTTGAGCTCTGCTGACAAATATGGAATGGGGGATAATTTTTGCTCCGCCTTTCATTCTGCCAGTAGTAAGATCATAATTCATGCACAACAACTTGCTTATTGACTATCAATAAGCAGTAATTAGGAGGTTATTGAGGGAAAACTTAGTTAATGGCCTACTAGTTGTAGAATATGATCATGCAGAATAAGGCATTAATAAGTGCTTTATAATGGCTAATATGCTACTAATATGCATGCTAATAAGCGGCTAGTTAGTGGTTAATAAGTGTACCTTAAAATAAAGTGTTATCCAAGTTACATACGAGGAATGTAACTTAGTGGACTTAGTGTCTGTATGCAGCGTAGCGGTCAGGTCAATATACAGAGATAAAGAAGTAGGAAAGATATCTAAAGACAATCACAATGTTGCAATCAAATCAAATATATATATACAATATGTACATGAGTGGAGTGTTCTGTGGATATTAAATATGAATTTCTGTTGAATTTACATTAAATTTATAGTCGAGGTTAAATAGGTGTTAAATAGGCCGTGAATTTACAGTCTGAGTTAAATATGAGTTTACATTGAATTTCCATGAAATGTACATGCCTCTTGTACCTCTTGCATGAGCTAACATGGACGGAGCCTGCTCTAGTGTAGACTGGGAAGGCTTTAACTGCTGCGTTTTTGCAAACGTGGTAATGAAGACTAGGCCTCAGTCAGCTGAATAATGGCATTAGCACTAAGCTGTTCTTTCACTACACCTCAACACCACCCAAACATCCAGCTGCTTCACCCTGTGACATTAGCATACACTGAGAAGGATCATCTCCATTAGGTTAACTAGGGGTCGTGGGGGCTGGAGGGAGGGGCTACTCATTTTAAATGTTCCTGTTCACACTTAACACACATAATTTTGCAGTAGAACCCCTAACCCTAAACCTTTACATTTCAGAGCCTCTACTTTTTTTTTTTTTTTACTTTTACTTGAGTAAACAAGTTGAATCAGTACTTCTACTTTTACCAGTCTTTTTTTACACAAGTAACTGTACTTCTACTTAAGTAAAGTATGTGTGTACTTTCCCATCTCTGCCCTCCCCCCCACACACACGCACACACAACACCCACTTATCTAGTCTATAGGCTCTTTCACACCAGTCTTGAAAGCCAAAAAATGCACGGAAAATAGGATTCGCGCCTCCCATGTGAAAGTCGTGAACGCGCGTTGGTGGATAATTGTTTTACGCCTTTTGTCCCGCCACGGTAGGTAGTCACAACGCCGGGTTACCTGGCAACCCGCCTCCATTTGAAAGCGTCGTCGCAGCGAGCCGGAAAAGGTGCGAATGGTCAGCTCATTCATAAAAAAATTACAGGGGAAATCACCTCATGTAGCAAGAAAGTGCACGAGTGAAAGTAAAAAAAGTAGCCTATACAATCATGACTGCAGGGACGCCAGGAGGAATGCTCCGTGCGGTTAGGCTTTATGCTCAAACGATGTTGACATTAGTAGGTAAAATTAACGGATATAATAATAAGCTTCAGAGGGCTATAGCTGTCTGTGGCGAGTTGGTCTGAGGATATTCCCCCTCGAAATCAGTTCATCATACAGTAGGCTAGGCTACACTAACCTATGAAAATATTAATTTGAGCGAGGAGCTGAGTGGAAATGCCTCCAGCGGCTCGCCTTTCAATCCGGGAGCAGTGGCTGTCGCCTGAAAGGACACCGCGGGATGGGAATGTGGCCGTCCTGCTGGCCTGTGTGTGAAAGCAATTTTGTGGCGAGGCTGCCAGGCTTTGCAGGCTTTCTGCAAAGCCTTTTTGCGCGATCTGTGTGTGAAAGAGCCTTTCCTCTCTCTCCAGGGTATCCGCGGGGTCTTGAAAAGTATTAAAAGTTGATGAATCAATTTAGAGAAAATTAATGTCCTTAACAAGTTTTTTAAATTCTTAATTGCCATTTGAGATGTATTAAATTTTGTAGCTATTGTACTGATGGTGTTAATTGAGCACATGATATCGTCATATCGGTCGCAGACCCCTGAATTGAATCGATATTGTATCATGGCAGACTGTGCGATATCAGCAAATGTATTGTTGTCCAAATAATCTATATATCGCATTGTAATGAAACTTGTGATTTACACCCCTATAGTTGATGTGACAAAAGGTCTTAAAATATATTTAAAATGTCTTAAAAGGTATTGAATTTAACTTCTAACAGGATTCCTGCATATACCCGGTCTCTCTCGCTCTCTCACACACACACACACACACACACACACACACACACACACACACACACACACATTGAGGTTACTGTATGTGTTGTGTGTCTGAAGATGAAATGCTGACCATGGTGATGTTGGTGTGTGTGCTACATGCAGCTCCTGGACTTGTTCATGGTGTGGGACTGGTCCACATACCTGGCAGACTACGGCCAGTCCACTTCCAAATACCTGAGAGTGAACCCAGCCACAGCCCTGGCTCTGCTGGAGAAGTGAGTGCATCTGGCTTTCCAAAGTCTGAGACTGTGGGCCTCCCCTCAGAAAAAGCATAAATGAGCTGAGCTCTTAGTCACACATAGCGTGGTGTTTTGCATGGGACAAGTGCTGTAAATGTTTGCTGCTTTGTTTCCCTGCTCCTCTTCCTCTCTACTCCTCTTCCTCTCTGCTCCTCTTCCTCTCTGCTCCTCTTCCTCTCTGCTCCTCTTCCTCTCTGCTCCTCTTCCTCTCTGCTCCTCTTCCTCTCTTCTCTTGTGCTGCCTGCCTGCTGCCATGCAGAGTCTACAGGGGGTACGTTACCTTTGCTCCTCAGGGGCACTGATTACATTTTCCTCTTTGCTCTGTGATACTATTGCACAGAAAACCATCATGTAAGGTTTACCTAGTGCCGTCATAAAGTCATAGTCCAGATCAGTGGTTCTCAACATGGGGTCCGGGACCCCAGGACCACCAGGAGTCCTTGAGGGGGTCCACACCAAATGGATGAATTGTTCAACCTCACCATTATTCCATTTACAAGATGTTAACACAATTAGAGAATGTAGAAGAATGAGTGTTTGGATCATAGCTTCACTGTCATCTCTGTAGCTACAAGACAGATAGTCATGGAATTCTGCACAAAATCATATTGTCAGGGCGCTTGATTGGTCCTACATAGCTGTCAGGCTGAAGTGGGTGGAGCCTATGGGACGCTGATGCGGGAGTCTTTAAGAAGGGCTTCCCGGGTTGGTGTGACGTCTCTCTGTGGACCTTGCGGCAAGATGGCGATTACTGTGTGTAGGGATGCCATGGTGTGTGGACATTTTCCCACCGAGTGATGAAGACGTGACAACACCGGTTTTAACGGTGACACCATATAAATAAAGTTTAAAAAAATCTCCAGAGCTCCTCTGCCCCTCCCCTCCATGCTGCTGCTCACTCGTGCACATGTTATGTAATCGGTGTATGCCCCACCACCGTGTAACACCGACTACCGCGACAAGCCTCACTGTGTGCCATGACCGAGTCAATATTCCAAGTATTGTCCACGTGTTATATGTCTACAAATGAACTGGAAAAGGTGCACCAAGGCGACACGCTAGTGAACCAGGAACCCGAAGCTAGCGTGACCAGCTACCGAGTAAGCTTCATCCTAACACATTCACTGCCAATGGCGAGTTGACTCGTCAAAAAAATTCCAACGGTTCACTGCCAATGACGAGTTGAGACGTAAAAAAAAAAAAAAAAAATTTTTTTGACGGTGCTACGTGGATCAATGCCCCCCACGTCTCCTATAAAAATATTGGAGCGACCGAACGTGTACAACCCATTCCACCGACCCACTAAGTGGCGACAGTGCTCTCCATTCTAGAGGAAGGCAAGCAAAAAGCAGTGTCAGGAAGCCATTCTCATGAAAATGGATTGGCGAAAACGCTTTCGCGCTTGGGAGCTGGCGGTGGGGTTTTGCAAATTTGCATAATAGATTACGGGTGGAACACACTTTGAAACACGCAGCATAAATAAGACCAGAATCGCAAAAGCTTCATCAAAGCTCTCAGAACCCCAAGAAACGAGCGAGCCCATCCATCCAGACTTGCCCAGCGGCCGCCAGGCAGACAGGCAGACAGGCACAGCAGCAGCAAAGCAGTGAGCTGGTGACGCGAGGTTACAGCAGCAGCAGCAACGAGCTTGTGACACGCTCGCTGCAGCCAAGAAGAACACACACGGAGGGAGGAGTTTGAAGGAAAGGGGTGTTTCCTGCTGTTATGGAGGAAATTACTGTTCAAAACTATTGTTTAGATTTCTGACGTCTTACTGATGCCAAAAATGAATGGTTAAAGTGACTGTTCTATCGAATTTCACAAAAAGCCGTTTATCTCAGAATAAATTTACAGACGCTGAAACCATGCTGTATTCAACTGCTAATGCTTACATAACTACTAACTCTACAAACTAACTCTTTTAGACAGAGAAAGCACACATTCTATTAGTTCTTTTGAGATATTGTGTGTTCACAAAATCCTAACAGAAACGAATCCTCGGCTTTTGAAAGATGAGCCAGAATCCTCAAAAAAACCCTCTGGCAGAAGCTAACTACAGTTTTGAAAAACGGCTGGCAGTGAATGTGTTAAGCTTACTCAGTCTGACAGCTTCTTTAACACTGTGCTCACGGCTAACAAGCTATTGGAAGCCTACACAACGATAATAACAATACCGATGCCCAGAGTTGTGGCCTGATGTGACAATATCTAACAATGGAAATATTTTCCGATTCGGTTCAAATTTACAAATTTCATCAAATTAGTGTATGTGGCCCTAATGTGGACAAAATTTGGGTCCTTGATATGAAAAGGATTGAGAATCACTGGTCTAGATCATAGTAAGTACTGCTGCGGGACATGACGTGTTACGTTTCTGCTTCTGTGGGACATGATGTGTTACGTTTCTGCTTCTGTGGGACATGACGTGTTACGTTTCTGCTTCTGTGGGACATGACGTGTTACGTTTCTGCTTCTGTGGGACATGATGTGTTACGTTTCTGCTTCTGTGGGACATGACGTGTTACGTTTCTGCTTCTGTGGGACATGACGTGTCACGTTTCTGCTTCTGTGGGACATGACGTGTTACGTTTCTGCTTCTGTGGGACATGATGTGTTACGTTTCTGCTTCTGTGGGACATGACGTGTTACGTTTCTGCTTCTGTGGGACATGACGTGTTACGTTTCTGCTTCTGTGGGACATGACATGTCACGTTTCTGCTTCTGTGGGACATGACGTGTTACGTTTCTGCTTCTGTGGGACATGATGTGTTACGTTTCTGCTTCTGTGGGACATGACGTGTTACGTTTCTGCTTCTGCGGGACATGACGTGTTACGTTTCTGCTTCTGCGGGACATGAAGTGTTACGTTTCTGCTTCTGCGGGACATGACGTGTTACGTTTCTGCTTCTGTGGGACATGACGTGTTACGTTTCTGCTTCTGTGGGACATGACGTGTTACGTTTCTGCTTCTGTGGGACATGACGTGTCACGTTTCTGCTTCTGTGGGACATGACGTGTTACGTTTCTGCTTCTGTGGGACATGACGTGTTACGTTTCTGCTTCTGTGGGACATGATGTGTTACGTTTCTGCTTCTGTGGGACATGAAGTGTTACGTTTCTGCTTCTGTGGGACATGACGTGTTACGTTTCTGCTTCTGCGGGACATGACGTGTTACGTTTCTGCTTCTGCGGGACATGACGTGTTACGTTTCTGCTTCTGTGGGACATGAAGTGTTACGTTTCTGCTTCTGTGGGACATGACGTGTTACGTTTCTGCTTCTGCGGGACATGACGTGTTACGTTTCTGCTTCTGCGGGACATGACGTGTCACGTTTCTGCTTCTGTGGGACATGAAGTGTTACGTTTCTGCTTCTGTGGGACATGACGTGTTACGTTTCTGCTTCTGCGGGACATGACGTGTTACGTTTCTGCTTCTGTGGGACATGACGTGTTACGTTTCTGCTTCTGTGGGACATGACGTGTCACGTTTCTGCCAAACAGAATCTCAAATGGTCTAAGTCAGGGGTAGGCAACCTGTGGCTCTGGACAAAATAGGCAGCTGCTCTTCTGTTTGCTACAGTATTGTGTATTGTGTTTGTTGTTCATTACGTTTATGTGATGTTACATTGGCGGGTCAAGTCCCGGCTTCTATTGTTTTATTGTTTTAATTATTTTATTGTTCTTACTCCTTTTATCTGCTTCTCCCTTTTCTCTCCTTTTAATCTCTATCATATCCTGTATTGTGTTGCATTTTTTACTTAGTATTCCTGCACTTTACCTGTTTTACCTGTGAAGCACTTTGGTTCAGCTGCTGCTGTTTGTAAATGTGCTATATAAATAAAGTTGACTTGACTTGACTTGACTAAAGCAGAGTCCTGCGCGGGTCTGATTTTCATGACCCGACCTGATTTTCAAGACCCTCCTTCCCCTCCCTCTCTCCCCTCTCTCCCCTCCCTCTCCCCCCTCTCCTCCCACTCCCCCCTCTCTCCCCTCCCTCTCCCCCCTCTCTCCCCTCTCCCCCCACTCCCCCCTCTCTCCCCTCTCTCTCTCTTCAGAATGAAAGACAGCAGCAAGAAGAACAACATCTTCTCTCAGTTCAGGAAGAATGACAGAGACAAACAGAAGCTGATAGAGACTGTGGTCAAACAGCTGAGGAGCCTCGTCAACGGCATGTCCTCCTAGACACACACACACACAAAGATGCACACATGTGCGCATACACACACACATACAGGAGTGAAATGTATGGATACCAACATGTCAGACACACACACACACGAGGAGGAGAACCATGACAACAAAGACATACAGAACATCCACACTGGGACATCACACACACACATGCACGTGTGCACACACACACAGAAAAGGGAACGATAGACAGCATACACACACAAGGCAAACATCAGATTAAGGCACAACAACACGAACACACAGTACAAGGCATGCAGGGAACACACACACACACACATCCTCTCCTTACAGTTGTACATGACTGAATACTCTGTAAATATCCATCCTACTAAACAGTTGTCAGATGTTAAAAAGGAACGAGCGGTCAAATGTTTTTCATGTCTTTTTAATGGCTATGAGAAGACAAAGTATGTTTTGTACATTTGTGAGAGTGCAATGATTGGGAATTGGGAGGTGGGTACAGCAAAGGACACAAGTACTGGGACAGTGAGGTCAAAGGTCAGCACTTACACCCTTAATGTTGGAATGTGTATTTGGTGACTTAACGGGGGGGTCGTGTGCACCACATCTTAACGAGGGGGTCGTGTGCACCACATCTTAACGAGGGGGTCATGTGCACCACATCTTAACTCATTGAGTGCCAGCCACTTTTGGAGAACGGACGCTCCCAGTGCTAGAGTTTCAGAGCGTTTTCAGTGATTTCTCGAGGCCCACAGAATATTGTGTGATATTACTATGTAAACAACGAGCACGCACAAAGAACGATGAGACTCTCTTCTATCATCTGCAAAAAAAAGTTTATTGATCCCATTTTCCCTTCTTTAGTTATGAGCCGGAGAAGATTGGCTGTTTTGAGCAAAAAGACACTTTTCAAATTAGAAGCTGAGTTATTCCGCCTTTTGTGAAATGCAGCATTTCAAGCACATTCACTGAGTCTGAAGATAATATTTTCTGATGTAGTGACGTGGTGTAGTTGTGTGGTGCCTGCGTGCCCCACCCCCCTCTCCCCCCCTCAGCTGCAAACTCCTCCCCACACTAACACACAGCCACACGCACCCAGTCTATTTTCGGAGCGCTCCGTTTTTTTGCGCCGGCTCCCAGCGCGACAAGGAAATGCCAAACCGGACTGCAGGGAAATTGACGACTAAAGTCGTCATTGGCACTCAATGAGTTAACGAGGGGGTCATGTGCACCACATCTTAACGAGGGGGTCATGTGCACCACATCTTAACGAGGGGGTCATGTGCACCACATCTTAACACATCTTAACGAGGGGGTCATGTGCACCACATCTTAACGAGGGGGTCATGTGCACCACATCTTAACGAGGGGGTCGTGTGCACCACATCTCTTGCACAAACAGACACACACAGTCACTTACAGATGGTTATAACTTGGAAAGATAAACATTCTAAATTGAACCCCAGCTCACTTCCTGTTGCAGCGTTTACTACTACAATAGGACAGGACGGACAATTCCATGAAAATCGTACGGCCTATAGAAGCGGCTGCACCACTTAGAAATGACTAAACTTTAATTTAACAAAACTCTGTTAAAACCTAGTATATGACTGGAGCATGTTCCGGCCAACCAATGCTGTAACTTCATCACTCACTCACTCACTCAGTCAGTCAGTCAGTGACAGACATTCTGACCCTGCCAAAAAGAGAGGGCTTTCATTTCATACAGGTTATGTTAGTGTATTTTGATAGAATGACCAATACTTTTTTCTGGATGTGAAAACATAAATGATGTCTTTGTAATGGTTTTCTATCATTGTGTTGTAGATTTTACAAAATGATAGAAGTTATAGAAGCCAAATAGAATATGCCCTGCCCAAATTTCCATTTTCACCTGCTCGCCTTAACCCATTGATACCTGATGCAGCATTTGTGTCTGTATCCCTTTAAGACCGCACACCGCATGACGCGGTTCGCGGTCTTAAAGGGATACACACACAAATGACAGATATACACGCAAATGCTGCATCAGGTATCAATGGGTTAATGGGTTAACATCTGGTAAGAGGGAGGGGGAATATTCTGTTCAGCTGTTTATTCAAGCTAACAGCCAGACAATCACAACATGCTATCAAAGCTTCATGGAAACAATTGAACCTGAATAAGACCTTAACCAGAGTATGACACGTACCTGAGTGAGACGTACCTGAGTGACACGTACCTGAGTGACACGTACCTGAGTGACACGTACCTGAGTGACACGTACCTGTGTGGGTTGGCTAGCATACAAACATAGCACATAATAGCAAACAATGCGAGACCAAATGAAACTCATTGTCCCAGTACTTCCTATTGTCATGTATGTACGTACGTACTGTATGTATGTATGCAAAACCTCACTGTTAAAGAGTTAAAGCGATGATTGATTGATCGATAGATAGATAGATAGATAGATAGATAGATAGATAGATAATGAATGAATGGATGATGACGTCTAGAAAGACTGATGTTCATAAAAAGGAGTGGAGGGTTTTGTCCAACCTCTTGGTGGCTTTGCTTGCTGTTTGTCATTTTTTTCCTCACATTTTGCGTTGGAGTTGTTTAGCCGATGCCCTTCTACGGAGAGTTTCATGACTGAGCAGGTAGGGGTTCAGCGAGATTGAACCTGTGACTTTCTTGTTACAGTACAGTCTCTCTAACCACTAGTCCACCTCACTGAATTGTGGCTAACGCCATCGCGTCTGTGTGAAATGTGGTTATTTTTAACGATCATATATATCCGCTGTGAGTGTTTTTTCAGCCTGGTGCTTGACAGGTAAAGGTTTAAATTGAAGAAATGGCAAGCTGCCAAAAAAAAACTCAACAAGGATGTTTGATTGTTAGAGATTCCACACAATGTAATACAGGTCGGAGCTGATTTACTGTACATAGACTGCATTTACATGGACATGAGTATCCTGTTTTTGCGCATGTAAACATCATATCCCGATTTCAGAAACCTGGATAAGCCCGGTTTTGCTAGCTGGAGTACTCTGAAAGAAACCAGGAAGTATCCTGGTTTCACGTAAAACAAACATGCAACAGTAGTTGCATGTTTGTTTTTTTAACCATTGAGAGTAAGCTCTCTTTTTCAAGGATGCCCGGATTACAGCATACAGTATACAACAATTAAAAAAATGTAATTACAATTTTTTTTTTTTAGATTGCAGCACATATAAAACAATAAAAAATCACATGAAATCACAGGTGTAGACAAATAAGAGGGCTACGTAAAGCAGGTGCATGCAATCCCTATGCAATACATCCTCGAGTCGCGCCTTATGGAGACCAGTCGGTCCAGTTTGAGAGTCATGAATCTTGTTCCATCTATCAGGAGCGTAAAAGGTGAAAATGGTCTTTCCTGACTCACTATTATTCATACGTGGAGTGACCCATCTAATGTGTGTCTGTGAGCGTGTTTGATATCCTGTAGCACTGAAACTTAAAAGCGAAGACAAATACAATGGAAACTTTTGCACACAAGGAACACATTGAACTTTCTAAATATGAAGTATAACAACTTTTCCTCAGAAATGCCTACAGCATTACAGAGTGTTGAATTTATGGCCCTGACTATTATCACAGGGATATGTCTTATTTAAACGCCATATCCCAAATATGATCAAAACCAGGATAAGCCTCATACTCAAGATACTCAAGTCCATGTAAACACAGTCATAGACACTCTATGTCCCGAAAGCCCATGGTCTAACGCGACAGTGGAAAATCTGTGAAATACACTCCATAGAACCAAAACCAATCAGACTGGAGACTGGTGGGAAGTTGAACCATAACCAATCAGACTGGATACTGGTGTGAACCATAACCAATCAGACTGGATATTGGTGTGAACAGGTTGAGGTTGCCTCTGATTGCTGATCCAGGGTCCGTTTTCTAATATCCCCAGACTCCCCCTATAGGTCAAGGAAGCTAACCATGTTAATGTGGCCACACAGGACGGGAGTGCTGGCAGGTATGGTGAAGAGTATCTCCTTGCCTTCTGCCCAAGCATGTTGGAATAGCCTTCTCACCCCAATGACCCTCATAAGGTCAAGACTAGGTATGGAGGAGAAAACATTAATGACCCTCAGAAGGTCAAGACTAGGTATGGAGGAGAGAAGATTAATGACCCTCAGAAGGTCAGGACTAGGTATGGAGGAGAGAACATTAATGACCCTCAGAAGGTCAGGACTAGGTATGGAGGAGAGAAGATTAATGACCCTCAGAAGGTCAGGACTAGGTATGGAGGAGAGAAGATTAATGACCATCAGAAGGTCAGGACTAGGTATAGAGGTGAGAAGATTAATGACCCTCAGAAGGTCAGGACTAGGTATGGAGGAGAGAAGATTAATGACCCTCAGAAGGTCAGGACTAGGTATGGAGGAGAGAAGATTAATGACCGTCAGAAGGTCAGGACTAGGTATGGAGGAGAGAACATTAATGACCCTCAGAAGGTCAGGACTAGGTATAGAGGTGAGAACATTAATGACCCTCAGAAGGTCAGGACTAGGTATGGAGGAGAGAACATTAATGACCCTCAGAAGGTCAGGACTAGGTATGGAGGAGAGAACATCAATGACCCTCAGAAGGTCAGGACTAGGTATGGAGGAGAGAACATTAATGAACAGGAAGCCGACCTCAAGTCAGCAGTCTGAGGCAACTTCACCCCTAAGTAAAAGAGTGCCACTGCAGTCCTGTTACTGAACCTCTCTGGACATGAATGTCACCATATGATGCAGTGAAATCTGAAAATGTGCGAACCGCCTATCTGCTATCATACAAAGCCTGTGAAAACAGAGACAGCCATGTGTTGGTATCATTAGCTTATTGAACATGATGTCACAATGGGTTGGGATGGGTTGGGCTTTTGTTGATTGTAATGGCACAGCCTTTTCTAGGTAGATGGCTCTGGACCCATGAAGCCTGGCAGGAACACAGGCTTGGCTGTGAAGTGTCAAAATGGATGTCATGAAATGATCCCAATTCCCTCTCTGTGAATCATGTCAAGAGTAGGGTCAGCAGTCAGCACATCCCTTGAACTGCACTCTTATCATAACCCACCTAGTCTCGCTGGCCAGCCTCCTCTCCCTTCGTGAGAGTCGTCTGGCTGGGATAAGCCCTCCCCTGCTCTACAGCTGCTCCCCATTGGAGCGACTGTTTCAGTCACGGCCGGATGTCTGCTCCCCGCTTATTACAAGCTCTGTCATTTGCTCCGACCATGTCAATCAGAGCGTCTTCCGCTCCCTCCTCCCTGTGTGTCGCTGTAAACAGTGCCTTGCCGCCTCAGTGAAAACAACAATGCTAACTAGTTAGCAAGCTAACGGCAGAAACCTACACGCTAGCTCGTTGCTACACGCTGAAAATGGCAAGTTGGATTGTTGGAAACTATTTTCCAAGGGCACTGCCGCCAAGCGCCACCCATCGCAATCCCACAATGGAGACCTGCGCCGCCAGACTCTTCTCACGGTAGGGAGGGGAGGCTGGCCCGCGAAACTATGACCCACCCAATCTACTTTTCTTCTAAAAAGCAACCCCCAAATTGTAAATTGTATGTCAATTTTGTGTGTGTGTGCGTATATATACATGTATATATGTATATATACAGTATATACTAGCAATCTTGTGCGCTCGATTACTAGGCTCGCCCCCCCTGCAGCTCGCCCACTGCGCGTCGCATTCGCCTCGCCTTCTTCTGTGGTGTTTTATGGCATCATCCTTTATGTTGCATTACTGCCTCCTTCTGGATTTATCCATCGACTGTTTCCCTACATTCTGTCCCTCTTCTCCGCAACTAAACTTTCAGATCCCGCCTCTCCAGGCTTGGCTGGGCTCAGCCTCCGCTGCCTCACCTGCTCTATGACATCACTGATGACATCATCACTGAACTTATATAGCCTCAGCAAGGAAGGATGACATCACTGATGACATCACTGCACGGGTGCTCTTTACACCCCCTGAAAGTTTCAGCTTGATCGCACGTAAAATGGCATAGCTGTGGCTGGTGGAAAAATTTAAACAGACAGAGAAATGTTGCCCACATGCTCCCTTTTATATATAGATGTGTATGTGTGTGTGTGTGTGTGTGTGTGTGTGTGTGTGTGTACCGGTATATATATATATACACACACACACACTAGGGCTGTCCCAAACAATTATTTTCTTCTCGATTAATCTAATGACTATCTTTGATTAGTCGATTAATCTAACGATTATTATTTTGTATACTGAACCTCAAATTCAAAAGGATTGCTGACAGATTCATGTTTAAACTGGAGTAATATGCAGTTAAGATAATCACTGGCAAATAAATGTTTTTTCATTAGTGTGCGGCGGAAAGTAATTGAAATGATTTAACTTACATTAATTAGTGACTAACGTTATACTAACAAACACGTGTTGATAATCCTAATATGCGTGAACAAAAAGTCTGTGCTGTCTGTTGCCTATCAACAGGATGCTCACGCCGGGTGTACGTACATAACGTCATTTCCATTGCTGAGTTTAACGTTACAGAGCAGTGCATTGTTGGGTCTCGGTCTAAAATACTCCCACACTTAGATGATCCTGTCCCTGTCGCTTGGGAGTTGGCAATAACAAATCCATGTGATAGATGGAGCCAACTTCACTAAACTACCAGTTGGAAATAACAAATCCATACGATAGATGGAGCCAACTTCACTTTCACTGAAACCGCTTCCGCTATCCGACAACAACAATATGACTTCCGGTCGGATTTCCCCCAAAATAAAAGCCATTCTACACAAGTCTAACGCACGCAGAAGCCGTTAAAAACTTTTAATTTGAAATCTGATTGGGACAGCCCTAATACACACACACACTCTCTTGCATCCCCAACTCTGTATTTTTGTTCCTCAGGGTAAAGTGAAGCTTTAGAGAATATCATGCTTAATTTATTTTCCATAGAACACAGCAATAATAAATCAGTTAATTTACAGCCTTGCTAGCAGGCTGACGCTTACGTACTGTACGGATGACTCCTAATGAAAAACATTTTATAATCAGACTGTTTCTAGTCTGTTATTTTGAGTCTGTGCTATACTTTCAGCAGGCATCTTGCACTGAAGAATATTATTTAAGTTGTCTTTGTTTCTTGATTATGATTGTTTTGTTTTGTTGCCTTTTTAAATAGTTGTTTGTAAATGCCATTGTACATACTGCATATTTTGTAAAGAAAATATCACTGCAGTTTGTCTGCTACAAATGAAATGGGAGGTTGACACTGTGATATGGGCCTCCTTCAACACCTAAATTAAATATGTAATTAATGAATAAGACTTTGAATTTCAGTTTGTTGTTTACTTAGCAAACACCATCAGAACAATGCGAGGAGATAGATGAGTTAAGATGTGTTACCTGCTCTCCCTCGCTTGCACGGTTGAAATGGACGTGCTAAATACTAGCATTGACCGCTTACAACATTCCAGTATGAACAATGTACAACAAGAATGGTCCTAAAGATTTCAAGGAAGATGTCCTCCAAAATAAAGGACAATTCCAGTTTGTTGTTACTTTGTTTTGTGTTTTCATGCCAGATGGTTCTTTGACCTGAGAGTAGACTATGGACAAGGTGAAATCTGAACTGGTTGCTCTCTCTGTTACCCAAAGCAAATTTGGCCACAGCTAATGCTAAATTAATGGAATCGGCCATAGACTACCATCAGGCCGTCATGTAAAAATAAAACATGAAATAACTTAAGTAATAAAGCTAGATTTCACTTTGGTAGAACATGTTCACGTCTCCGGGAAAGCCCTGAGATGCCAAGTTGACTTGAAAAGACGACATTTCAATTTTACACCCTGTTTTTAGCTGGAATCTTCATTGTAGCCGCGAGCTGAAAGTGAAAAAATGACTTTCATCTCACGGCTCCAGTGAAGATTTGATGGCTTAGGGTTACCAAAGCCTCTATTATTATCAATATTAAGAGATGGGGAGAAAGGCCAGTTTATGTTGACTGTTGATGATTGCTATGGAAGTGCTGAGATGTGTAAATGATCCACACAAGTGAAATCTCCCTCTAGTCTAAAGGGATTCTGTGCACAGCGACAGTTACCTGTGAGTTTGTACTAAAGGGTTTCTGTGTACAGCAACTTACCTGCAGTGTTGGGCAAGTTACTTTTGAAATGTAATATACTACATATACTAGTTACTTTCATTTGAAAGTAATAAGTTACTTTACAATATTACTGTATATGTCGAGTAACTCGTTACTTATTACACTACTTTTGCATTACTTTTACCAAAACAACAGCAGCAGCAGAATGACATCACCGCGCCGGAACCATCCAGAAAAATAATTTCAACCACCTTGAAGTCGGTGTAAACAATCCAAAATTCTAAATGTTATTCTTTTCCTTTGTTATTGTCATCTATAGTGGTCATTTGCATAAAAACACATTTTGATTAGGAAATGATTGTATCTTTTTTAAATATGTGCTTTGATTTTTTTTTAAATAATTCAATTTGTAACTTGAGTTACTTGACAAAGTAACTGGTATAATATTACTGAAATCCTATAAGTAATAAGTTACATTACTGAGTTACTGCTAAAAGTAATATATTACATGTAATATGTTACTTTTGTAATGAGTTACCCCAACACTGCTTACCTGTGACAGTGTACTAAGTGCTACAGCAACTTACCTGTGGCAGTATACTAAGTGCTACAGCAACTTACCTGTGACCAGTGTTGGGGGTAACTCATTACATAAGTAACATATTACATGTAATATTACTTTTAGCAGTAACTCAGTAATATAACTTATTACCTATAGGATTTAAGTAATATTATACCAGTTACTTTGTCAAGTAACTCAAGTTACAAATTGAGTTACATTTCATTAAATCAAAGCACATAATAAAAAAGATACAATCATTTCCTAATCAAACTGTGTTTTTATGCAAATAACCACTATAGATGACAATAACAAAGGAAAATAATAACATTTAGAATTTTGGATTGTTTACACTGACTTCAAGGAGGTTGAAATTATTTTTCGGGATGTTCTGGGGCGGCAATGTCATTCTGCTGTTGCTGTTGTTTTTGGTAAAAGTAATGCAAAAGTAGTGTAATAAGTAACGAGTTACTCTACACAGAAAGTAATATTGTAAAGTAACTTATTACTTTCAAATGAAAGTAACTAGTAATATGTAGTATATTACATTTTGAATGTAACTTGCCCAACACTGCCTGTGACAGTGTACTAAGTGCTACAGCAACTTACCTGTGACAGTGTACTAAGTGCTACAGCAACTTACCTGTGACAGTGTACTAAGTGCTACAGCAACTTACCTGTGACAGTGTACTAAGCCCTGTCTTTTAATTGACCAAACACCAGTTGCAAAAAGCACCCCGTGTTTTTTTTGCTTGCTACCCCCTCTCTCTCACACACACACACACAAAAGATGTTCTGTTTTTATACCAATGTCATAATGACAAAATGCTTGTGATAATCTACTTCATGTTAACCCTGGTGTGTGAGTTGAATGTTCTTTATCTGGTTATATTTCAGAATGAGGGTAGAGTGTGTATGTATATATATATATATATATATATATATATATATATATATATATATATATATATAATATAGATAGATAGGTGTGTGTGTGTGTGTGTGTGTATGTGGCCACTAGGGGGTGCAATTGTACCCCCTGCACCCCCAGTAAAAGGGCTTATGGTCTGATCACTGCACCAGCACTTTAAAATGACACAATGTCCCGAGTGCTTTGGAGGTGGGAGATTTCCTGTTTTACACTTTGTGAAAATTCTGCATGTTGGATATTTTCAAAGCCACTGGGTCACCATGTGGAAACACACACACACACCACACCACACACACACTCCAGGGCCTGAACTGCTGAACTGTACAGCCAAGGTCACATCTAGATAAGATCTCTCTCACACACACTCACAAAACCATCATGTGCCATGCAAAGGTCCCCTGTCATCTTGCATCTCGTCCGTCCGTCCGCCCTCCCTCTCCCTCTCACACACACACACACACACACACAGATTGAGAAAGCAGCCCGTGACTTTTGACCTGGGTCAGTGTGTGAAGGCCGGGTCACAGCAGGAGGCCTGTCGCCCGAGATGTAATGAGGCGAGAGACGTTTGGCGAACTCTATTATCAACTGCCGATGCCACACACACACTCTCACACACACACACACACTCTCGCACACACACACTCGCACAAACATGCCTATTGCCCTGAGTGGTTGACTGTGTCTGGACTATAAGGTCTTGTCACATTGTGCCATTTAAAGTCGAGCTCAAATGAAAAATTACTTTTTGACTATTTTAGATCACATCCCTGGTCATACAGTGCACCTATTTAACAATGTATGCCAAAAAGAATATCACAAAAATCCAATTTCTTTAGTTTTTCACATCAACGGCCATTCACAACGAAATCTACACTATGCTGACGTCAGCTTGTACTATCAAATTTCAACCAATAATGTTGTCCAACCTCACCGGTAGCGAGCACACTCAAAGAATGGATCAAAACTCAGGTGCAAAAGACAAAAACAAGTGAGAATAAGCCAGCACACGAAATGTCCTTTCACAGGTGTCATAAAACATTTAGGCAGTAGCAGCAATGAACGTTTCAGCCCACAGGCCTTAGGGTAAGGAGGAGTTGTAAGGATATACAATCATACCGGAAGTACATTCAATTATTCCATAAAGCTTTTTATAAAAACACCATATAACCATCGATAGAAGGAAGGGTATAGAATACTGTTATAAAGAAAACACTGTCACAAGTTACACACGTCATCGAAGACTCCATCAATAAACAATAACAAATATGTGTAGCACAGACAGAGATGCTTCAAAAACAGGCTCTATATCATGGACCTCTGAATATCAAAAGTTCAATTCTCAAACAATTCAAATAGGTTTTAGTGCCAGCCAAGGACTAATAGCAGGTACTGTGCAACCCCCCCCCCCCCCCCCCCCCCCCAAAAAAAAACATCCTTGGTCCATGTTCTGATGTTCTGTGGCCGTGAATTACAGACTGTTTAAGCTGCATGTTCTGTGGCCGTGAATTACAGACTGTTGAAGCTGCATTCGCAGAATGTTGAAGAGACAGTCTGGCTTGAGACACCAGGCATCCACTAATTAGTGTCTTGCTGCACCAACCCATTAAAACCCCAAGATGCTAACCTTACTTTTTTAAAGCTACCATATTTTCAATGGATAATGATAATACCAACTCCATATATTGAAACCTGTAGCAGACTAAGCTAACTAGCTACAGAGATACATTACAAACAGTCCATAAATATAGCAATGGTGGCAAGTGGTCCCTCCTCCGCCGCGGTCTGCCTGCTGTATTGTTGAAGCCCTTTACTGCCCCGTCACACACTGTTTGATCCCCGCACTAAAAACACTTCTCACTCCAACTGACCTGCAGGAAGGAACTCTGCCCACCTCCTCAACTGCATTTACACAGGAGTGCAAAATGTCCCTCAGGGGCCACACTCCTAACTGAACCATAGATTGCACATTTGAGCGGTAATAATGTGTGTGAGGAGACATTCGCGCTCGGTACCACAGGAATGAGTCCGGAAGACCTGGACGTTCTGCCTCTTATGTGTCAAAGTGGATGGGATTTTTTTGTGCATGGCGATTTCAGTTAAATGCATGAAATAAGGTCTGTGGTTAACAAGAGTTTATGAAACAGCGTAACAGAATGACGCATCATTCTGGACATTCTGGATGCGGAAGTTGTTGACAGATGTTGCTCGAGGGCGGCTGTTTCTGTTTCTTTTTATTTGCTCTGTATGCACACATCCACAGAGTATTGTGAGCCTTAACGAGCCTTAATGACCCATACCAGCTGCCGGGGGCGGAGTTTCTGCAGGCAGTCAAATTGTGGATTACTCGATGCAGAAAACATCTACACAAGGTAAGCACTGTCCATCTGCTTTATATTACCCAGATTATAATGATACAAAGCGGGTTGAAAATCGGCAAAGCCTTCCTTTAATACTCTGGAAACGCCATTTCAGCTCGACTTTAAAGTTTCCCAATAGAGAGCCAAAGTGAACGTCCCTTCCTGCTTTTCTCCCTGTACCAGCGTGTGAAAGAAATGAATGGTGGTGAACGGAGAGATATGTTACTTTTTTGATCCCGTTTGAATTGTGCCAGGGGGTACACGTGTAAAATGTTGTCAATTTAAAAGATGAAAAAGGGGAAAAGCAAGCACACTCACAAAAAAAAACTCACAAAAAACAGTTGGTGGGTGCACGGCTCAAAATGGTCTATGAAGGAGAAGAAAAGCCAGCACTCTCAAAAATGTCCTTTTGTTAATTTAATTGAAGCAGATGGCAGGTACAAACGTTTCGACAGAAGTCTTCCTCAGTGTACCATTTACATTTACATGTACAATTTAAAAGATAACTATGCATGTCAAGAAAGTCACAGTTTGTCCTGAAACTGAAACGTAAGGTTTAGTTTTGTGAATGAACTACATCTCGTGTGGCACATTATATGTCACACCATCAACAACATGGACTGGCAGGAGAGACATCACGTGACTGCTTGTGCGTAGTCTTTCTGATTTATAACGTATAGTATAGTGCCACAGTTTTACCACAAACTGCGACTTTCTCGAGTTGCAGAGTTATCTTTTACATTGACAAACATGACGTGTGTACTCCCGTGGCACAAACGGGATAAAAAAAAAATAGCATATCACTCTGTTCGGCACCATTCATATTTTTCACACGCTGGTACAGAGAGAAAAGCAGGAAGTGACGTTCACTTTGGCTCTCTATAGTGATTACAGTCTCTGTCTGCCTGTCTGTCTCTCTGATTGTCTGAGTGACTGACTGAATGACTGAGTGTGTGTGTGTGTGTGTGTGTGTGTGTGTGTGTGTGTGTGTGTGTGTGTGTGTGTCTATCTCCCTCTCTGTCTGTCTCTCTGGCTATCTGTCGCTCTGTGTGTGTGTGTGTGTGTGTGTGTGTGTCTCTATCTCTCTATCTCTCTGTTTGAAGGACAGTGAACTTGGTTGCTCGCAACAGTTCACCGAGATGTCAGGGTCACAAGCAGGTCAGCGCATGCTGGGAAGAGAAACACACACACACACACATGAGGCGTTCGGTTTACAGTGGCTTCCCTGCGCTTAATGCTGACTGTGTGCTTTCCCGTGTTTGTGTGTGTGTGTGTGTGTGTGTGTGCGTCCGTGCGTGTGTGTGTGTGTGTGCCCTACTCCATTTCATTTCAAACATGCAGTTTGTCATTAGAAAGTGTGCCATTGTTACACGCTGCAGATAGTATTGATATCTGAATGATTATTTCCTTTTTTCATACTGCACACATGTAGGCTGCCTATTGTAGACCTAACTTCACACATTTCCATGTGATTTTCTTTGCCTCGGCTATAGGTATAACGATCAAAACCACCAGATACAAATTTGACTCAATGTGTGCTCAATTCAGATGTTTTATTTATTTTATTTTATTTTTATTTTTAGATTTTCCACATCTATTTTTCAAAGTGACACATATCTGATACCAGTTTTAACTTTGAACAGACCTCCATCCTCAAATAACATGCATTGTTTCACTAGATTTTTTTTCCAATATGGCGATAGGCTATTCGAAGATATTGAATATAGGCCCAAGCCTACTGGTCATATCCAACACAGTGTACGTGTGACAATACAGAAGGCAGATGTCCATCCCTGATAAGCCTAGGGAGGTAGGCTATAAATATGGCCTCTGTAAAGCTATATACATGGCCTATGTAAAGCTATATACATGGCCTATGTAAAGCTATATACATGGCCTATGTAAAGCTATATATATGGCCTCTGTAAAGCTATATATTGCCTCTCTGTAAAGCTATATACATGGCCTCTGTAAAGCTATATACATGGCCTATGTAAAGCTATATATATGGCCTCTGTAA
>NC_139626.1:12518571-12538571 GCF_964638095.1 Poromitra crassiceps | reverse complement strand
GGGAGGTTTACCTGGTCCGAGGGAGAGACCCGAGCTGCTCCAGCCCTCTGCCGCCCGGCTCCATGGGCTTACCTTTCATCGGGGAGACGCTGCAGCTCATCCTCCAGGTAAACATGACCGACGGGGATACAACCGGGAGTAGTGCAGAGCTCTGAAGTCACTGTAGGCTGGTCTGGATGAAATGAGGGATGTGCCGCCTGGACACGGATGTTGGTTTACGCACAGAAAGTGTGCTTTTTAAACTGCGTGTGACGCATGGCTGCTGTTTTTGTTGCCAAGCTGGCAAACTTTGCGCGCTTCCAGGGTTTAAGAAGCGCATACTTGTGCGTATCCCACCTGGATAAAGATAGGTTATTCATAGAGTAAAGTAACACTAGCACAAACATTATAATTTAACTCTACCTGATCAAGTTCAGGGATTCTCCCTGTTTAATGTGCAAATCATCAAATGTTGAAAAAGTTCCAGCTTCAGTTTGTTGCTATATAGTGGATTGTGGTTATATTCTATTTTGTTTATGTAAAGATATATGCGCATATTGATATTGGTTTGTATGTGTTGCGATGTTGCAACTTGCAGAGGAGAAAGTTCCTGCGCATGAAGAGGCAGAAGTACGGCTACATCTACCGCACGCACCTCTTCGGCAACCCCACGGTGCGCGTGACCGGGGCGGATAACGTCAGGCAGATTCTCCTCGGTGAGCACCGGCTCGTGTCCGTGCAGTGGCCCGCGTCCGTGCGCACCATCCTAGGATCGGACACGCTCTCCAACCTGCACGGTACCCAGCACAAGACCAAGAAGAAGGTAGGTGCATGCGCGCTTTGTTTCAAACCGGCTTGGTGTTATAAAGTGATCAAAGATCAAATGAGTCTTGGGTCTGGATCGTCGTCACTGTTTGTTCTCATAAAAACATCACATTTTTGTACTGTTACTGCCTGAATGATCAGGATCGCGCCATTACGCACGGATCTATCCAAATCCATCCAAAGCTATAGATCGACTTGAACTACATCTCTACCAAGTCCGTCCAAACACAGCGATCAAAACATAACAATAATCCTCAAACACTTGTTGCTGCCTGCTGAACATTTAGAACACCTTGCCTATATGTTGTCATGACTGCTTGCCCAGTCAGTGCGTGTTATTTCTTTGGAGAATGCGCTACTTAACGTTTTGTTTAATACAATCATGGACATGAACTAATTTAGCCAGGGACAAGTACCTTACTATTTCTTATTGTTTTAATCATTTCTAATGTAAAGCACTTTGAGTTGCATTTTATGTTATGAAAGGTGCTATATAAATAAAGTTAATTGTTATTATTATTATTATTATTATTATTATTATTAAAAATGACGCAATAAATCTCAGAATGCCCCTAACAACCATGATCAACGGGCAAAAATTGCCCGAAGATGTTGATCATTTTTATTTTCATTCCATTCCATCTCTAACACACAGTCAGTATATATATATACATTCCATTCCATCTCTAACACACAATCAGTATATATATATATATATATATATATATATATATATATATATATATATATATATATATATATATATATATATATATATATGTATGTATGTATATGTAATTAGTGGATATATCAGCAGGTTTGGACGTTCAGTAACACCCAAACCGTCCTCTCCACCTCTGGTCTCCCCTCTGCAGGCCATCATGCGGGCCTTCTCCAGGGAGGCGTTGGACCTGTACATCCCGGTGATCCGGGAGGAGGTGCGTGCGGCAGTGGGGGCGTGGCTGGCTGGGGGCTCGTGTGTGCTGGTCTACCCTGAGATGAAGCGCCTGATGTTCCGCATCGCCATGAGGATCCTGCTAGGCTTCCGGCCGGAGCAGATCAGGACCACGGAGCAGCAGCTGGTGGAGGCCTTTGAGGAGATGACCAAGAACCTGTTCTCACTTCCCATTGACGTGCCGTTCAGCGGGCTGTACAGGGTAAGGAGAGGCAAGGGCAATTATAGGTTTTCCAGGCCTGGGAAAAGTCGTGGAATTGGTAAAATCCTTGAAAGTTTTGGAAAAGTCATGGAATTTTGTGGTGTAATGAAATTAATTGTTAGAGTAATCTTTAGTGGATAACCATTTGCTTCTGCTATTTTTTATAAATATTTTAATGGAAAATCCATGATTTCCCCCCAATAGCTTATCTAATGTGACCCACTGACTGCAAATCAATACCAGAAATGATTACTACTCTGGACAAATAGGACATACCTCTTTATATTGGATTTTAGTGCTTCTTGTATTTTATATTAATATTTTATGGGAAAGCCATCTTGTACCCCCTGTAGTACCTCCATGTACCACTAGGGGTACGCGTACCCAAGTTTGGGAATCACTGCGGATTCGAGAGTAGCAAAACAGATATTGATTTCTATCAATGGTTTCAGATTATTACTTGAACAAGCGGCTGATGGAGCAAAGCAAATTAATGAGTAACACCTTCAGTTGTAATCAGATGAGCTTGCAAAATGATTTAATGTGGGCTCCAAAACAGTAGGTGACCTGGAGAGAGCCTTGGTAGTAGTACTGAACAAAGCGTGACTCCTCTCCTCCAGGGGCTGAAGGCCAGGAACTTCATCCACTCCAAGATCCAGGAGAACATCCTTGAGAAGGTGCAGGAGTCAGACACACGGGAGTCAGACACAGGGGAAGTGAGGCACAGAGATGCCCTGCAACAGCTCATCGACAGCAGCAGGGCCAACCAGGAGCCCTTCAGCATGCAGGTAATGATGGCATCACATTACGGGGAGTGTCCCAAAAATGGATTCATGTAAGGATCGCGATTGGTATCTTCCACGATTCTGAATCGATTCACAACTTTTTTTTTCTCTTTTTTTATGAGGAAAAAGGGCTTACCTTACCTTACTGCTATAGGCAGAACAAATCTCATTCATTGGAATGTAAAACAAAACAAGATATTCATTGGTGTTTTAAAACAAAAATAAAAAAATTATTATTTTAATGTTTATTTCCATAAAGGAGTTTAACTCGTCCTGTATGTTTAATGGTATGATTGTTTTACTCTCTGTGAAGCACCTTGAGATTTTGTTGCATTTTTAAGTGTGTTATATAAATAAAATGCATTATTATTCATGTCTGTTTCTCCAGGCCATAAAGGAGTTTAACTCGTCCTGTATGTTTAATGTCTGTCTCTCCAGGCCATAAAGGAGTCTGCTACAGAGCTTCTGTTTGGAGGCCATGAAACCACAGCCAGCACGGCCACCTCTCTCCTCATGTTCCTGGGCCTAAACCCTGAAGTGGTGGACAGACTGAGGCAGGAACTGATGGAAAAGGTAACTAGAATGGATCTACCAGCCCCCCACCCCCAGCCCCCCTCACTCTCTCACAGGCGTACACACACACACACACACACACACACACACACACACACACACATGTACATGAAATAATAGGCTAATGAAGCTAAATATGTGTCCCTGTGTGTGTGTGTGTGTGTGTGTGTGTATGTGTGTGTGTGTGTGTGTGTGTGTGTGTGTGTGTGTGTTGTGTTGTGTTAGGAGGAGCAGGGGATGGACCTGCAGAGTCTGGACATGGACGCCCTGGAGCAGTTAAAGTATACAGGCTGTGTCATTAAAGAGACCCTGAGGATTAACCCTCCGGTCCCTGGAGGATTCAGGGTGGCCCTGAAGACCTTCGAACTGAACGTAAGTTTAAACAATCTCTATGAAGTGGCACAGTGGTACAGAGAGCATCCTAACCTAGAATTCACAGGTTAAATTCCCACAAACAATTGACTGTAACAATTGACAATATATATGTATATATGGTATAGCTTATCATTTAATTTTTGTATCTTATGAGAGTTTGCCTATTGAGTTGTTTTTATTATTCTTAATTTATTTGATCTGTTTATACTTGCATCTTGTTTTTGTTTTATTTTGTTTGCTAAAGCAAGCAGGCACAATAATTTGCAGACAAAAAAAGTACATTTTCTTTTATTAGCTGGCACACACTCATCCGTCATGTCCCCTCTCCACCTCAGGGCTACCAGATTCCCAAAGGCTGGAATGTCATCTACAGCATTTGCGACACCCACGATGTAGCGGAGATCTTCCCCAACAAGGAGGACTTCCGGCCGGAGCGCTTCATGTCCCAGCTCTCCGGGGACTCCAGGTTCCAGTACATCCCGTTCGGAGGGGGGTCCCGCATGTGCGTGGGGAAGGAGTTTGCCAAGGTCCTGCTGAAGATCTTCCTGGTGGAAGTGGCCATGCAGTGTAACTGGACTCTTCTAAACGGGCCACCCACCATGAAAACCGGGCCTACCGTCTATCCCGTGGACAATCTGCCAACCAAGTTCACCAGCTATGCATGGAATTAAAACATTGTGAGGAGAGAGCGTTTCCCCCCAAATGCAGTGTAGTGCTGTGTGCTACTGTCATCTTTATAGAGTACCGCAGGGATGACTGATTTTTGTAGGCCAACCCAGAATTCCCTGCACTTCCTGGTTCCCTCGTCGTTGGGAAGTCAGTGGGATTTTGGTTAAATGCTTGAAATAAGGTCTGTGGTTAACAAAAGTTTATGAAACGGCAAACTTTAGGTTCAGCAAGACCTTCACAAATGAGGTCCACTTTTATGTCTTTTGAAGACCCCCCCCCCCCCCCCCCCCCTGATTTTTAACAACCTAATTTACGCTTCAAAAGTCATAAAAGCGTCCTCATGTGAAGATGATCTTGCTGATCACAGACTTTGCTGTTCCATAAGTACTAAGGCCCTTTTGGGAAACGTGCCAGACACAAATGCCGAACAGAAGACATTTTCTCATCTTGTGTAAATCCAGCCAAATTGGTCAATGTGGCTTTTTGGCATAAAGTGAATTGTACATATGGACAGTTGTAGATGATTGAGATGAAACATATATGACATTTTATATTTTGATATGTTAATACACAGGATTTGTATATATCCTTCTTTTTTTTTTACGATGAACAAACAAAACGAGAGGCACTATACACGGACATGGAACACTTGAATCAGCTCAGAGGTGTATCTATGGATATGTACATTTGTAAGTCTGTTTATATAGCTTTTGTATCTTACCCAACTTATTTAAGTGACATATTATATTGTATGGGCCTTTTATTTAATAAAATGTTTTTTTTCTTTGATGTGGAGAATCCTGGTTTTGTCATTTGAATTTGGGTTTAAAATAGTGAGGGGCATCGACAATAACTGTTGCTAGGCAGAGCGAAACGGTTTACACGGTCACTTCCACGTCTTTCTGTCCCGGAGAGAGACTATAAACAACAAGAGAGCACTCGCCGATTCACTCGGCTTTGGTCTCATCTGCTGTTATAGGTCAGATGTGAGGCATCACTATAACATTTAGACGGTTTCATAACAAGCGGAAATGTTGCTCGTAGTTGCTTTAATAATAATAATAAAATAAATAAATAAATAAAAATAGTGTTTTGCTAAGTACTCAAAGTCGCTTCCAAAGTCTTCGTTCCTACATGTCACTGCCTAACATTTCACGTGTGTGTGTGTGGGGGGGGGGGGTGTGTGTGCATAATGTATCACTCGGTTTGACCAGGAAGAGGGTGTGACTTTGTTGCATTGGTCTTCATGTTACTACATATAATCTCAGCAATCATGAGCCAAGACTTGAGTACTGTGCTTCAGTGCTGAGCTCAAGGAGAAAGGTGAATAAAGGTGTTAAATAGTGAGCAGCATGCGTTGACTAGTAGTGATTCTTCTGGATGTGTTGGTTCAAAAGCACAGTCAGAAGGGAAAAGGAGCCTTCACATCAGCCAGTAACACCATCAAACCAGAACAACGGGGCACTGGTGCAAAACTCATTATCCATCACATTCTACTTAGGCTACGTCTTGCTTGCATGGGAAGGTCCTATAAGGATAAAGTCCTATAAGGACAATCCATGAACTCAATGGACACCCTGCCCCCCTTCAACACATACTCTGTAATGAGATAGGCTACTGTGTGTTGGTAAGATGTCGCTGAAAACTTTGTTAAAGTTGTCAGGTTGTCCTTCCATCCTGATAAAGCCAGGCAACTCTCACGAGACTTGAGCGAGACTTGGGCAAGACAGCCTCCAGATGAGGAAAAGAACCCTGGAGGCAGACAGAGGTAACTACAGTGCTTCACATGTCTCCCCTGTATGATACAGTATCATGAGGAGATGATATATCAGCTATTTACAGGGCGTAAATACACACATTACACACGCCCCCTACATTACACACTGTTCCAGGACGCTGCTCGGCGCTGAACAACGTTGTGCTGGATCCATATCAAACAGAACTTATCAGGGTGAGTTCAAAATCATCATTAAAGCTGGAAATAAGGTCCAGGTTGTAAAAAAGCGGAATTCTTCTTTAAGACAAGGGACTAAATTCCCCTTAACATTTCAAATGAGCGGGGAAATGAACTTGATCATGGCATTGACCTGATGCCCAGTGATATCATGTTAATAATAAGAAGCTATAAGATCTCACCATGGATGAAAGCAAACAGACACACACTTTTTGGAGGGCAGAACTGCAAACATCTCTCCTTTCTCTGTACACGCCCCCTCCCTCCTCCCCCATACCTCACCTCTTACATGGCCACGCCCCCTCCCTCCCCCCCATACCTCACCTCTTACATGGCCACGCCCCCTCCCTCCTCCCCCATACCTCACCTCTTACATGGCAACAAGTGTGTGTAAAACAGCAATCCCACTTCACAAGCTATTCCACTGATTTACTCCAGGGTCTAAACAAAGCTTCAAACCTCTCTCACCGCCGCATTGTAAATTCACTATAACGCTCACAAATTCAGACGAAAATGGCCTCAAGTTTAGTCTCGGCAGGGCGATGGCGAACAATGGAGGGAAGCAGACAGTCTTTAGCAGCAGCAGAGGAGGCCAAGTTCAGAAAAGTTCATTCACATGGCTGGACTGGCCGGGATAGGATGGCCGGACATAAAGGTGTCAGCTACAATTTACTATTACAATTTGGCCATTTAGCTCGAACTGTTATCCAGAGTGACTTACATTAAACAACAAGAGTTCAACATTGGTGGAACCCATAATCGCGAGTAGGCCAGCAATAAACAAGGGCCACTGCCAGGGACAACAGCACAATGCTAAGAAGTTGGTATGGAGTTGAGGGGGGGGGGGGGGGGGGGGGTGTAAATCAGAACTGCCCAGAGAGAAGAGACCTGCATTCTGGCTCTCCGTTATCAGGTGAGGTCAACACATTTATACTGTACAAAGTCAAAAGTAAAATACACACAGACATTTCATATTCAAATTTACACGTCATTTACAATGATTTGTCATACTTTTTTGAAATTTGAAGGAATATTGGATGAGGTATTTTTCAATATTCTGCGCTGAAATTAACCATAATGCTTTACAGTCGCTTTTAATGTTAGAATTCTGACTTTTTTCCTCAAAATACTTACATTAAAGTCGAACTGAACCCGTTCGTCGCGTGCATCAGTGTCCGTTTCAGACTGAAAACATAATTTGTCTGCGATGACAGGTTGAGAGGCGGGTCATAGTAGCATGTCGATGATTTTATTTGACAATTCTGGGGACTGGATTGGGCTTTGGCCAATCCTGGTGTGTTCCACCTCCAAATCGAGTGGGATTCAGCATGTTGTGGCGCTCCCCTCGGGAAGAGCCTGCTGACGCGAGGTTACTGGCTGAGTGGAGCTCAGCGAGCCGCAGGCAGCCAGCTGCCTTCGTGTTGCCGAGCGGAGAGTGCAGCCCGTCGGCCTGGAATCTCCAAGGTGCGACCCCTGACAACCAGGCTCTCTGAGGCGCGCGCCATTATCGTTATTGCGGTAAATAATATTCCTGGAATGGGAGTTTTTAACGAGCCAGTTACATTTCTTTGCATTCTTAGACATTACCGTTTGATTTAGTTTGCATAATTGGTCAAGTTAGTAGTTAGTTTATGGGCTAGAAATTCTGCCAGATAACAGGCACTAGGTGCCATTTTCCCCTTCATTTGGAAGAGAAAATTATCCTGAAATGAAGATTTGATTGACAGCTGCCATGTCGTGATATGATTGGTTGAAATGGGGTAGAAATTTGATAGTACTAGGTGACGTCAGCAAACTGTAGATTACTGTTATGAATGAAATCTTGAAAAATGAACTTTTGATGTGAAAAAGTGTGAAAAACTAAAGAAATTAGATTTTTGTGATTTTTTTGGCATACATTATTAAATAGGTGCACTGAATACCCAGGTATGTGAACTAAAAGAAAAGAAGACATTAAACTGACGTGACGTCACAGGCTATGCCTGTAGCGTAGGTTTCTTCATGACTGATAGCACATAGAGGTCACGTGGAGGCTGGGTTTACCCAGGCTAGGGTTGGGGGGGTTGGAAAAAATAATAATAGAAATGTGTGTGTGTGTGTGTGTGTGTGTGTGGGGGGGGGGGGGGGTCGCCTGTAATTTAAAAAAAAAAACAATTTTACAGGCGACCCCATTTGAATTCCAGGTGACCCCACTTGGGGTTGCGACCCCAAGGTTGGGAACCACTGGGAGACGTTCCCTGATTTGGGGGGAAATTGCTTGTCAACCCCTGCGAATTGTATTTAAATTTCCTTTTGTCTCTTGTTTTACACACATCAATCAAATATACTGGGATAGTATACAGTACAGGGGTTCCTTTCAAGTAAGTAAGTAAATAAATAAATAAATAAGTAAATAAATAAACTTGTGCACTTGTGAGCATCACTGTTTCGCTGCACACCCATATTTCATATTCAGTGTTGCCAGATTGGGCGGTTTTCCACCGATTTGGCTGTTTTGGGTTGCATTGTGTGGGGAAAATGCTTGGGTGGGTTTACAGGGTGGGACTGGCTTGTTTCCATAGACCTGCATTTGCATGAGCGGTTTTGTGTGCATTTTGGAGGTTTTTGAACAATCTTTGGGCTGGAAAGCATCAGCTGCATCTGGCAACACTGTTCATATTCTCTCACATGGATCATCACACTAACGTTTAGAAAATGTGGCAGTTTTGTAGCATTCATAATTCAATTAGCATACATATAACCCATCGCTTAATACATTTTGGACTGTTACTGTTTTAATAAACATTATTCAGTCAAAAAATGATTACTGAGTCACCAGATCTAGCCTGCCAATATTGTAATAAAAAAAATCCTAGTATTGCTTCAAGTGTTATTACATTATTGGCTTTATTAAGTTTAGTTTTATTTAATCACAGAAAGTTATAGGCTTCTGCATGTAAACATTTGCAGGGGGAAAAGTGTTACCTGACATTTCAAATGTACAAAGGATTGCATGCGCTCTGGTCAGGACCTAGAAGGCCTGTTTACATTTCACAAATGGTTTAGAATTCAAACTGAATAATCCAATGAAAGTCAATGGGCTTAACGCTACCATGCAACGCATAATGAGGCCAAACCAGGGCTCGTGTTCTGTGTGTCGGCCGGAGAGCTTTCAATTCAATGGGCAGCTCTACTGTCTGATGACCAAGGTCATTGAGAGTCAATTCGCTGAAAGCGTCTGTGGTGGGGAAGTCAATGCAAGTCAATGGGAGTGTTAATTCTTTAAACTACATTTGCAGGACGTCTGCTTGGCCCCTGCTGGGGAGAGGTGGGAGGGCTGGATAAGACCGGCTAACGGGGTCGTTAGCCGGGCCATTAGAGGCTCACTGTGTGCGGGCGGCCTGCTGACAAGATCAACAGGTCAGGTAGAGTTCACCACTGCTTCTTTTACATTAACACTTCTTTATCAGTAGATTACTTCTGATCATGGGCCACCATTTTCACCATTTTGCCAATTTGAATGCTGGCAAAATGCCCACAATATTGGAAGATTTCTCCATTCCATTTTTCTCTACAATCCAAGTGCTTGGCGAGCTAGCAACAGAGATTCATTTCAAGTTCTCTGGTTTCCTATGCTGATAAGGTAAGTTGTGCCATTTCTTGCAAGTGGACTTAATTTGAGAATGTATAAGCGTAACTGGCCTTGCTAAGTGTTTGTATCTGCCTCGAATGTTACAAATCGTCCAAAATCATCAAATGACTGCATCTGACACAATGTCACTCTGTCGTAGAGGCTGTTTTCAGAGTTCTGTTCTCATGCAGGCAAGCTTTGTAAGCTGGGCAGTTCTGCCTTTTTCAAACAATGGACATCTCTTTTCAGGAGAGTTGAAGCACAGAAAGAGGAAAGAGGGCGAAGAGAAGAGGAGACAACAGAAATTATCATAGTCACGTTTGCTCATTAGAACTAATGAGAGGTTCATCACATCTAGCCTGGGTAAACCCAGCCTCCACCTGACCTCTATTGGCTCATTTCCACCACATATAACAGCACAGTACAGCTCTACTCGATCTGGTCTTACTCAGATCTACTTGATATAGACTCTGTTTCCATAGCAAGTTTACTTGCCTCCGCCCACACCTGGTCGTCATAGCGACCGCATATCTGCCCTCCGCCCATAGCCGAAGTAGCCTATAACGTATAACGTTAAAATTAAATCCATACACAGAACTTTTAAACTGATTATGAAATACTGGTGCCTCTAAATTACCTACAGTGTACATGGGCAAATGTGACAATCGGCTAGGAGAATGGATATCACTTTGTTGTTACTCAAACTCATCTCGCATGCATGCAATGCGCGGGGGACGGGAGAGGCGCTACGGGGAGAACCCCAGGGGCAGCTCACCAGGCAAGACTGCGGCTTCGCTAAACCCCCGCCTGCGGCCTAGCAGACTTTTTCTCTCTCAAAACAATTGAAAACCACCGTCATGTTAAAGCTGAGCAAGGAGATCGATTTTATTTCACCAGAGCCGAAGGCAGCAACACAAAAGAAATAACTTCTGGAAATAACAGAAGAGAAGGTAAGCCCCACTAAACTGGTATCCAGCATTGACAGTAGGTGCCTACAGTAAACATGATTCTGCCTGACCAATCAGTCGTCTGCAGTGTTTTCACGTCACCGTATGGTACCGGGTCCACAGCCCTAGAACCTCAACAGAGCAGGGCCCAAAAGCAGCACGACTCAACCCGGGCTGTCCACGTTTTTGATCGGTGGAATGAGACAAAAAAGCGAGACGAGCTGTGCGGGGCCGCGTTGATACCAGCAGTGGAAATGGGCCATATGTTCTGTGTCTATGTAGCACAGGCATACGACATCACGTTGAAGGCTGGGTTTACCCAGGCTACGTCACATCAGTCTTTAATGAAGAGGGTATATGACCTGTAGGAGTATATGTCAGGTCCGGATTGATTTGTAGTACGTCCGGGTCCAGATCTGGACCTGGGTCCAGAGTGTGTGTGTGTGTGTGTGTGTGTGTGTGTGTGTGTGTGTGTGTGTGTGTGTGTGTGTGTGTGTGTGTGTGTGTGTGTGTGTGTGTGTGTGTGTGTGTGTGTGTGCCTCACGCCTATCTGTGTGCGAGAATGCCACTATTTTCCTATGAAAGGGAGATAGATTCCGCACTCACTGCCAAGCTATTCAGTGGATAGAGACACTGCGGAGCGGTCATCATTCAGAAACCACACCCAAAACAGGGGAAAACACAAACTCCCGTCCAATCCTGGCGTTCTCCTATGTCGCGTGCATGGTTGCGTGTTGCACAAAAAGATCGTATATACGGAAGATGAACACTCCAACTTACTTCATTGACAGCAACATCCACATTTTTATTCTCGCCAATTCTCAATGGCTTCCTTGTTTTCCTCGGGAGTACAAAAAAACTTTAACTGGCGATTTTTGACATTTGTTGTCTGTGCAGCCCACCACACAACAGCTTTTAGCTATGTTTAATTCAAGGAAAATGACGCTGATCTATGGGAGTGAACGGAGCGATTCCCCCGTGATGGGCGTGGCCTATTTCATGCAGTGTCTCTATCATGGATTTTGTCAGCAAAGACTTGAAAATTGTTCAACTTGAGTGGATATAATCCGAGTGTTTCTCATTTCTCAAGAGAACTCTTTTTACCACGTGTGCAGCCTGCGGAGCACGTGGTCAGGACAAGGGTTTTTGGGGTGAATCAGGCATTCATTCATTCATTCAGTCAGGAATGGATAACGGTGATGATGTCATCAGTGATGATGTCATCAGTGATGTCATCAGTGCCAAACTTGGGCTGTTGAAAGATGTAGTTTCCTTGAATGGGCTTGAACGGTGAGGATGTCATCAGTAATGGCATCAGTGATGATGGCATCAGTGATGATGTCATCAGTGCCAAACTTGGGCTGTTGAACGATGCCTCAAATGGACTTGAGTTGCATGAGGTCGCCTGGATGTTGCTACATGACGCACGTGGTCCTTGGCCAAGTTTCTCTTGTTTAACGTACATAGACAACATTTGAGACTACCTCTTAACATTGGTAACAATGTATGGGACATGTTACCGTAACATATCCCATACATTGTCTCACATTCACTTGCTATTTGTCCCACGTTTGGTCTGTGGGCAACTGGTCACCCTCCCACACTCAGGAACAGAAAGGTGTGTGTGTGTGTGTGTGTGTGTGTGTGTGTGTGTGTGTGTGTGTGTGTGTGTGTGTGTGTGTGTGTGTGTGTGTGTGTGTGTGTGTGTGTGTGTGTGTGTGTGTGTGTGTGTGTGTGTGTGTGTGTGTGTGTGTGTGTGTGTGTGTGTGTGTGCTGAGGCTGACAGTCCAGCGGCTCCTGGCTGATTCAAAGATTAGGAGGTAAACAAAAGAGGAGACGAAGAGACGGAGACAGAGAAGCAGCACCTCTCATTCTGACATATTGCTCTTATCTTTGGCCTGTAGGAGAGAAGGTAGTACACTGCATATACACAGACAGTAGATGAGAAGGTAGTACACTGCATATACACAGGTTTGGAACCTGACCATAGATTGTAGATACGAAGGAGCTGTCTGGTGCACTGCACTGTAGGCCAGTACCAGCGTCTTGAATTTGATGCTGCGTTCTGAATGAGCTGAAGCGGTCGGATGTCAGCGGCAGGAAGGCCGGCCAGGAGCACGTTGCAGTAGTCCAGGCGGGAGATGATAAGTGACTGGACCAGGATTTGTGTCGCTTCTCTCGTGAGAAACGAACAGATTTTGCGGATGTTGTACAGGGAGACCTATAGGCTGAGCAGGAAAGCTGGTTGTCAAGGATCACCCCAAGGTTCTTAGATGTTTGAGAGGGAAGCACAGTTAGTGTGGTCAATGGAGATGGAGAGGTCAGTGAGAGGGCAGTCTTTCCCAGGGAGGAAGAGTAGCTCTGTCTTATCAAGTTTGAGCTTGAGGTGATGGGCAGACATCCAGTCGCCAATGTCTTTGAGGCATGCAGAGATGCGAGCCTCGATTTGGGTGTCTGAGGGGGGGAAGGAGAGGTAGAGCTGAGTGTCATCGGCATAGCAGTGATAAGAAAAGCCATGAGATGAGATCACATGGCCAAGAGATCTGATATAGAGAAGGAATAGCAAGGGGCCCAGGACTGAGCCCCGAGGGACACCGGCGCTAAGAGTAGAGTTTCCTCTGGCCTGTTTATAACTACAGTTTTTAGTTTTGCTGTGCTGCAGTGCTCGACATAAGGATTTATCAGGACAGCCTGTTTTCTCTAAACAGTGTCACTGTATGAAGCAGCCTGGCACAGCTGATAGGCTACCTGTTGACTGCTCTCTGTGCTGATAGGCTACCTGTTGACTGCTCTCTGTGCTGATAGGCTACCTGCTGACTGCTCTCTGTGCTGGCTGGAGAAGCGCTCTCCAGCCCTCCGTGAATCCGTGATAATTTAATATGATAAGCCTGAATTCTATGATGTCTTATTTAGACCGGACTGTGTGCCCTCTGAGCACCGGGCAAGTGGTCTGAGGAGCAAAGACACAGAAAGTAGGCTATTTATGTTGTGAGAGTGTGTGTGTTTGCAAATAAAGCCAGCTAAAAAGTGAGCAGACCTTGTTCTTGCTTGTTCTTCCATGCATTTAATAAATAAATAAATACATAAATAAATGAATAAATACATACATACATACATACATACATACATACATACATACATACATACATACATACATACATACATACATACAATACATACATACATACATACATACATACATACATACATACATACATACATACATACATACATAAATACCAGTGTTGGGGGTAACTCGTTACAAAAGTAACATATTACATGTAATATATTACTTTTAGCAGTAACTCAGTAATATAACTTATTACTTATAGGATTTCAGTAATATTATACCAGTTACTTTGTCAAGTAACTCAAGTTACAAATTGAGTTACATTTTATTAAATCAAAGCACATATTTAAAAAAGAAACAATTTCCTAATCAAACTGTGTGTTTTTATGCAAATAACCACTATAGATGACAATAACAAAGGAAAATAATAACATTTAGAATTTTGGATTGTTTACACTGCGACTTGAAGGCGGTTGAAATAATTTTTTGGGATGGTTCCAGGGCAGCGATGTCATTCTGCTGCTGCTGTTGTTTTGGTAAAAGTAATGCAAAAGTAGTGTAATAAGTAACAAGTTACTCTACACAGACAGTAATATTGTAATGTAACTTATTACTTTCAAATGAAAGTAACTAGTAATATGTAGTATATTACATTTTGAAAGTAACTTGCCCAACACTGATAAATACATACATACATACATACATACATACATACATACATACATACATACATAACCGGGCAACCAGAGGTGCAACTCGTGGAGACTGTGTTGTTCCTAGTAGGAAAAGTGCTTTCAGCCACTCTGCTTTTTCTGTCAATGCATCACAGGAATGGAACACGGTACCAGTTCACATTAGAGAGCTTGCTACCTACCGTTCCTTTACAGGACACTTGAAATGATAGCTCATCAATACCCAGGCATGTACACACTAGCACTACTTCTGTCGGCATCCTGCCAACTCTCCTGCTTGTTGTCCTGCATCCAGTCTGTGATGTGTCTTGTAGTGTTGTTGTCCATTGATGTCTGCATTGTCCATGCATGATGTGTCTGCTTTGTGCCCTAGTGTGTATGCTTTTATTGTAGGTGTACCTGTTGTACCTGTGTACCTGTTGTAGATACTGCATGTTCTGCATTAGTGTCATGCTATGCTTATCTGTGTCTTTGTTTTCTCTGCATGCCATTGGTCTCTAACCAGTCTTTTATGTTTTATTGTATCTTCTGAGTCACTAGTATTTGTTTTATCTTGTAACACATGCATTTTAATTTTTTTAAATTTCAGGCTGCCCTGCAACATCTGGCCAGGGACAGCAGATGGAAACTAGCCGTCCAGGCTAAAGGCCTAAACATGGTCGTCCGTCAGAGCCTCGGGCGCCCCCTCCCCGTAGGACGGCGCTCCACCCGCCGTCATACGGGGAGGGCGGGGCGAGGCTCTGACGGACGACCATGTTTAGGCCTTTACAGTTTTACTGTTGATTGGTGTGCATTGTCCCTGTGAAATAAACTAATAAATGAAAAATGAAAAATGAAAATAAATAAATAAATAAATAAATAAATAAATAAATAAATAAATAAATAAATACATACATACATACATACATACATACATACATACAAACATACATACATACATACATACATACATACATACATACATACATAAATAAATAAATAAATAAATAAATAAATAAATAAATAAATAAATAAATAAATAAATACAAATGACGGGCGGAGATAATTACTAGCAGTAAAAGACACGTCCCTGCCAGATGGTTTATCATCTGGAATCTTACATCCTCAAAAAAAAAAAAAATCTTGTGTGCAAAATAATAGAACAAAAAAGAACATTCCGGTGCACTTCACAATCTCACAGAAGATCTTCAGTAAGCTTAGCTCCACTCTGTGTGTGCGTGCGTGCGTGAGAGAGACTGTAGTAGGTGTTTTAGCCTAGCTGCAGGGGAGGTGGCTGTACTTCCTGGCATACAGGGTGATGAAACTGTTATATTGGGGGTGGGGTGGGGTTGGGGGGGCAGCGGTTGGAGACAATGGACCTTCTCTCTTTCTCATCAAAGGATTGACAACCTCTGAAATGTGGCATGGACCTGTTAGATCCTCTGGTCCAACTATGGCCTCCTATCAATCCAAGAGATAATCTGCTGTGTGTGTGTGTGTGTGTGTGTGTGTGTGTGTGTGTGTGTGTGTGTGTGTGTCTGTGTGTGTGTGTGTGTGTGTGTGTGTGTGTGTGTGTGTGTGTGTGTAAGGTAAATGGTGTTCTATGTATTTGTGCGTGTACATGCATGTATAGGAGTATGTGGTTTGGTGGGTTTACTGTGTGTGTGTGTGTGTGTGTGTGTGTGTGTGTGTGTGTGTGTGTGTGTGTGTGTGTGTGTGTGTGTGTGTGTGTGTGTGTGTGTGTGTGTGTGTGCACGGTCATTGACAGGAGACATCAGAGAGTCTAGGTCAGCTTGTCAGCCTTTATGAGGCAGGGTGGGGCAACTTGATGCAAATGGCGGTGAGAGGACGTTAACGGCAGTAGAAAACGAGCATTGTTTGCGTCTTTACGGTCTTTTAGATGTTTGATTGCTCCTCGGGTCATGAAAGTGGGGAATCCTTGTAAAAGTTCCAGTGACGTGACCCCTGGTGACCTCCTCAACCCCTCTGTCAAGACGTCCAGTCCCTCAAGCTTACCTTAAAGCCCCAGACACACCAAGCCGACAGTCGGCCGTTGGCCATGTCTGTGCGTGTCCTGCACCGTTAGCTCTAGTCTAGTATGATGGAGGCTTGTCAGCGGCTTTTCCGCCGAATCAGCGTTGGGTCGTTAGTGAGAGAAATTACTCTGATTGGCTGGTCAGGGGTGGAAAAATCACTCTGATTGGCTGGTAAGGGGTAACCAAACAGCACAGCGGCACACACAAAACGCTCTGCTCATTTTCGAACTTCATCTCAACTGATAATTCCAAAACAGGGATATTTTCACGACGACGTGCCTTTGGGAAAGTCCACTGAGCCTCTCGCTGCACATCACCTCCGCCTCGTATTTTCTTCTTCCATAAGCAAAAGACAACGTCAGCGTCATTTGCAACTTTTTATCAAGTCAAGTCAAGTTGATTTGTATAGCCCTAATTCACAAGCATCTCATCTCAGAGGCCTTCACAGAGAATATGTCTAGCTAAATCTAGCTAACACAACAATGACAAATTACAGTAGTAATAATAATAATAACATGGTTGAACTTATGATACAGAGAGACAGAGGGAAGGGGAGAAAGGGGTTAGGGTTAGGGAGAGAGCAGGGAAAGGGAGGAGGTGGAGAGGGAGAGAGGTAGGAAGAGAGCAGGGGAAGGCGTAAGAGGAAAGAGAGCAGAGCAGACAGGATATACTGGGGCTGGGCGATAGGACACGAATAGACACAAGGGGCAATAGAATTTAGCAATCAAGTTATGTCTTATAGTTACCAGGCGATATGAGCCACTAGACAGCAAACGATTAGTCTGACATTTATCGCCCAGCCATAGGGCATACAGCAGACACTCAATCCGCCTGGCCATCCCACTGCAGCGGCCCGGGGCAGTAGCGGCCGAGGTAGCAGCGGCACACTAGAACCAGCAGCAGAGTGGCCAGGCCAAATGAGCAACAGCTCAGACAATCTGACTACTCTCACCATTAACTGGAACTAACTAGCACACATGGAATCTAACTAATCTACAGCCTAGTCTGCCCTGTCCTACTCTACTCTAATCTGATTTTAGCCTGAACACTATAACAATCAAAAGGTCCAGCTCAGAGGTTTGCAAAGTGGGAGGTGGGCCTCCCAGCGGTCTCAGTTTGAGGGGAGGCTCAGTGAGTGATTTATTTTAGTTATTTCAGTTATAGTTATTTTAGTAATTTGAATAAGAGTGAAGGCAGCTTTTTCCATGGAGCTTTTCCATGCTTTTTCTGAGAGGAGGCCCATGGTCTCAGACTTTGGAATCCTCTGCTCTAGCTAATCTACAGCCTATAGCTAGGCTGTAGCTAATCTACAGCCTATAGCTAGGCTGTAGCTAATCTATAGCCTAGCCTAAACTATTCTGACCTACCGGCATCCCTCAACCAATGATGGAGACCACCGATGCCCCCACCCCGGCCCCCGCCCTCACACCCATAAGGCATGAGAGCGAAGGCCGGGCCAAGACACACCGGAACCCCCCCTCCACCCCCAGTGTGTGTGTGTGTGTGTGTGTGTGTGTGTGTGTGTGTGTGTGTGCGTGCGTGCGTGCGTGCGTGCGTGCGTGCGTGTGTGTGTGTGTGCGTCAGGGGCGTAGGCAGAAATTAAATTATGGGTGGGCCTGGATAAAATTGGGTGTGCCTGGATAAAATTGGTGGGGCAATTGCATGACGGAATTTTGCGCGCAAAATTCCTAGATGTCATGAAGTTGTCATGCATTAGACTCTGGAGATGATGTGCCCTGCATTTTTAAGCTAAAACCATTAGCTAGCAAGGCAGCAGCAAGTTTGCCTCTAGAAAACAACAAATTAATTTTTTTTTTTTTTTTTTTGGGGTGAGCCAGGGCAAGAAGTGGGTGGGCCTGTACCTACCCAGGCCCACCCGTAGAAACGCCCCTGGTGTGCGTACGTGTGTGTGTGTGTGTGTGTGTGTGTGTGTGTGTGTGTGTATGTGTGTGTGTGTGTGTGTGTGCGTGCAAGGAAACCTTTCCACCCGCCGAATTATATCCCCAGGATTGCCTCGAAGAAGTCAATTGATGGTCCTCAATGATATCAGTATAGGGCTATATGTTTGTGTGTATTCCCTCCTTCAAGGAAATATTCAATAGCTTCCAAACAAGCACTTTGGACTGAGATAGCTACCTTGTGAGTCTCTCTCTCTCTCTCTCTCTCTCTCTCTCTCTCTCTCTCACACACACACACACACACACACACACACACACACACACACACACACACACACACACACACACACACACACACACACACACACACACACACTTTCCCTTTCTTTGCAAGTGTGTGTTTGCCTCCTGGATGACCTCTATGCTAACTTCTTCTTCCTCTATGCTCATTTGACCCTAACCTTGCACTTCATTCTATCTGTTCCCTGTTTGACTTGGCCTTTAGCAGAAAGACATTGTAGAATCATGTGTTATAACATTGCTATGTCAGTGTGTCATGTTATTAGCTCTGAACAAGAGGTCTCAAGTCACTCCTTGACTTTTGAAATGAATGACCATGTCTAACACAGTATTTAGTTAACAGTAGTTAGTTATCTATTCTCTGTTTCTGTGTGTGTGTGTGTGTGTGTGTGTGTGTGTGTGTGTGTGTGTGTGTGTGTGTGTGTGTGTGTGTGTGTGTGTGTGTGTGCGTGCGTGCGTGTGTGTGTGTGTAGGTGTGTGTGTGTGTGTGTGTGTGTGTGTGTGTGTGTGTGTGTGTGTGTGTGTGTGTGTGTGTGTGTGTGTGTGTGTGTGTGTGTGTGTGTGTGTGTGTGTGTGTGTGTGTGTACGTGTGCGTGTGTGCGTGCATGTGTGTTATTGCTGCCTCCTGGATGACATCTACTGTATGCTGTCGTTAGTGTCACCCTCACCTTGTCCTCAGTTGCAATTCTCTGGTATCCTATTCCTGAGCCTTAGTGGGAATCACTGTTACTGGAACTACAGACTGTTACTGGAACTACAGACTGTTACTGGAACTACAGACTATTACCGGAACTACAGACTGTTACTAGAACTACATACTGTTACTGGAACTACAGACTGTTACTGGAACTACAGACTGTTACCGGAACTACAGACTGTTACTAGAACTACAGACTGTTACTGGAACTACAGACGGTTACTGGAACTACAGACTGTTACTGGAACTACAGACTGTTACTGGAACTACAGACTGTTACTGGAACTACAGACTGTTACCGGAACTACAGACTGTTACTGGAACTACAGACTGTTACTGGAACTACAGACTGTTAAGCTGTGTTCACACGAGATATTTATTTTTCTCTCTGTCGCTCGATTCACCCCTTTGGAATCGCTCTGTCGCTGTGTTTAAATAGCTCCTCAACAGGCAC
>NC_139626.1:12416071-12486071 GCF_964638095.1 Poromitra crassiceps | reverse complement strand
ACAGATTCATCACGGAGGGAGTGGAAAGGAAATCCATATATGGTTGCAGCCGGTCAGTCAGAGCGGGTCGGAGCCAATGGCAGAGCTTGCAGGGAGCGGAAAGGGATTTTCTTCCGCTGCTGACTGAAATGGACGGCACCAATGACAAAGCTTATACCAGCAGCCTGCTTCCATGCAGCCAGACTTCTCTCCCTGCAGGGAGGGAAGTCTGGCAAGCGAGACAAAGCAGGTGGCGTTTCTCCCTGGCCTCCTCTGTCCAGCAGGTGGCGTCTCTCCCTGGCCTCCTCTGTCCAGCAGGTGGCGTCTCTCCCTGGCCTCCTCTGTCCAGCAGGGGGTGTCTCTCCCCCTGGCCTCTTCTATCCAGCAGGGGGTGTCTCTCCTCCTGGCCGCCTCTGTCCAGCAGGGGGCGTCTCTCCCGAGCCTCCTATGTCCAGTAGGGGGCGTCTCTCCCTGGCCTCCTCTGTCCAGTAGGGGGCGTCTCTCCCTGGCCTCCTCTGTCCAGCAGGGGACGGCTCTCCCTGTCCTCCTCTGTCCAGTAGGGGATGTCTCTCCCTGGCATCCTCTGTCCAGCAGGGGGAGTCTCTCCCTCACACACACTTCCCTATAGGCAGCTTCTTGCCGTGTGTGCACTGCAGGTATGCATGCCTGTGTGTGTGTGTGTGTGTGTGTGTGTGTGTGTCTGTGTGTGTCTGTGGATACAAATAGAGGAAGACTGAGATTTTTCTAGATGTTTTTTTTAGGAGAAGACAGGGTAACTTGCAGCCAGATATGTTTCATGTTATAATCTCAGTAATGTCACACAAGATTCAAATTAATCACATTTGTCAATAAATAAGCGCTATGCTCATTGTGTGATTTGGGATAATTACATTACATTACATAAATTACCTTACGTCATTTAGTAGACACTTTTATCCAAAGTGACTTAATGCTACAATATCACATTTTGTCAACAGTATAGTGAAATCAACTGTGCACACACAGCCTGTGTCAGTTAACTCTTTTTAAAAGAATAGAGTAGCATTTGTAGAAGTCTATGAAAATCTATGTATCCCCCTTATTTTTTATTGCATGTCATTATCTTCACCTTGTATTACATTGCTTATGATGAAAGTATAATCGCCTTGCTCTCACTATAAACAAAGCTAACATGATGCAGCTGCGCCACCCAGTGGTGATGAATACACAGTGCAAGTCACTGACCTGAATGCAAGTCATCCACCATTCTTTTTTCCATAGACATTTTGTAAAATGCGTATAAAAATAGCACCTTCTATGAAGGTCATGTCTATAAAGCATTATGAGCACATTCATAAGACATAATGCTTTTATAAAGCTTTATCAAACTAAAAATGTTTATAATCACGCATGGCAAAGTACAACAAGGTTTATAAAGTATTAGAACTAAGTGGTGGACATAATGTATTATAATAAACATTAATAATGCTATAGCATGACTTTGTGGGCTTTTTTTAATCTTTATTTAACCAGGAATAGCCCCATTGAGATTAAACATCTCTGGCCTGGCCAATATAGGCAGCCACATTCCGTTAGACAGTATAAAACAATTTACAAAAATGTCACACATTTATCTCCCCAGACGTTGCTCCGATCGCCTCCCAAATTTACCAAAACACTTTTCACAGGTCTGGAATGAATCTGGTACAAAAATTATAAAAAAAAATAAAAAAATCTAGCAATATTTTAGGTTTTTAGGCCTACACACTCACACAGCCATTGTGACATCATCAGCATTCCTTCCTGCTTCCCACTGATGCTGCGCACGCCGCACACGCGCAGCATAAGGAGACCACAGAACATTTCACTCGGTTTTTGTCCGAGTGAAATGATCTGTGGTCTCTCCTGATTCTAAATATGGTAAATGGTCTGCATTTATATAGCGCTTTTATCCAAAGCGCTTTACAATGAGTAGATAGTCTACATTCACCCATTCATACACCAATGGCGGCAGGCTGCCGCGCAGGGTGCCTACACACCATCGGGAGCAAGGAGGGTTAAGTGTCTTGCCCAAGGACACAGCGACGGCAGCTGGGAGGGAGCGGGGATCGAACCGCCAACCCTTGCGTCATTGGCCGACCCGCTCTACCTCCTGAGCTAAAGCTGCCCCAAATATAGCTGAATGGCTTGGTTTGACCATGCAGGCCTTCCACCCGGTGAAGATGCAGAGCTTCTACGAGAAGGTGGACCAGCTGAACCTGGATGGTCTGCAGAAGAATTTCGACATCTCCATCCGATTCAAGATTCAAGATCTTGAATCTGTGTTCGTCCAGAGGGCTCAGATCCTCATGAGATCTCGCCTGAGGATCTGGATGATGCGATGTAAACCTTTGAGCAGATACTTCACCAGTTTGGAGTCTCAGGTTATGGAGAGGGTCAGTAAAGACATCATGATGGCTGTGAAGGAGCCAGCATCATTCTAGGACCTCCACAGCAGAAAAGACATGCCACACACACACACACACAGGGAACTAGTCTCCACAGCAGAAAAGACAGAGCAACGGCAACCTTTTGATAAATCCATTTTAATGGAAAATGTAAAACCCTTTTGAACTTCAATGTACAAAGCATGTAACACTTGCACTTAAAAATTTGAAATTGAAGCAAGCCATGTTTTAAAAAAATACCTCAGTGAATGTATATATGTATATATTTACACATCATAGTTAAGTTTTAATTATTTTTTTATCATTTAACTTCAAAAGTTCACCATAGTAAATTTTAACAAAAACAAAACAAAAAACAAGACAATTATTTTTCTTAAATAAATTACATCTTTTTTTGTAAATGTCTCAATTTTACAGTGAATACTTTTTTTTTAATTAAAATGCTGAAGTGTATAAGCCATTTTGTTTTCTCTTTACATAATACAACTTTACACCTTCTTTACAGTTTGGCAGTTAATTTTCAAAAAAATTGATTTTATGGCATGAGGACTGTAGAGTTCAGCAACAATTCCCATAGTTACAGGCATTAGCTTGTGTGTGTGTGTGTGTGTGTGTGTGTGTGTGTGTTTGTGTCCTCCATCACAGTAGAGCCGTATTACAACTGAAAACCACGTAGCAAAAAAACTGTACAAGTCACATTTACAATAATGCTTTTTTTAATCTCAACATCATCGCATGATCATAGAACTATAAAATAAATACATCTTCACAGAGGGAGGAAGGGAACAAAAGAAAATTAACAAAACTGCAAAAAGAAAACGACAAGAACGGACAAAAAATGACTGGAACGAATGACAAACGAGAGCAACAGCAGTGCTTTTTTTTGCCTGCGGATTTAAAAATCTAAGATTTTCTCGGTTCCCCCTCCCCCACCCTCTTTTCATGATTTTGTTGTTGAAATCATTGGAAATCACAGTTATGATCCTGATGCTGCGTTGCTGCTGGTGATGCTGCGATGATCAGCAAAGATATCTTCAATCCAAGACTTTTGTGTTTTTGGGCCACCGGCACAGACGGGGATTAAGCCTCGAGCGGGGGAGCCTAGCTAGTGTAGAGGGTGGAGTGGGGGGGTGCGGGTTAGTGTACCCTTCCAGGTACGGGACAGTTTCTCTCCGTCCCCCCCCGCAGAAACATCTCAATGGGACCGTCCCGCTAGCAACCTAACGTTCTGACAAGTTGAATTAGTATTGGGTTCATCGAAGAACTGTAGTGCAGGTTGGTCTCAAGTCCAGTAGCTGCAGTTTTAGTGGCTTTCTCAGAAGGCTCACGACACGACCCAAAGTTGCAAATCATCCCCACTTCTGTTCTGGGTTCAAAACAGCCAGCTTAATCCCTGTGCGTCCCGAGCTGGGCCCTTGGTGTCTTGTGTTTCAAGTCCACTTGGCACTGAAGGTTTGGGATGATGATAGTTTTGATGATGATGATGAAGGTTAGTGTGCATATCTCAGGTCAACGTTTAGGAAGTCCTTCTCTGGCCCGTGGTGCAGGTGGCGTCCAGGGGCGCGGGGTATTGCGTGACGAGAAGTTCTGTCCTGGCGCGGGACACCCAAAACGCCGCTCCGGTCACACGACCAGTCTCGGAGGCGACGTGATTGGTGTTTGGGGTGAAGAGGCGACGTGATTGGTGTTTGGGGTGAAGAGGCGACGTGATTGGTGGTTGGGGTCAGGAGGCGATGTGATTGGTGGTTGGGGCCAAGCGACATGGTCCTGAGTCCGAGAGTCCAAGATCAAGCGACGAAGCCCCGAGTGGCGTGGGGCAGCCGTGTGGGTGGGAGCAGGAAGGGTTTGGAGGAGGGCGTGTCAGGAGTTGTCCTCTTCCTCCTCCTGGTCCCTCTTCAACGAGGTTACTGCCTCCTTCACGCAGTGGTACAAGATGTTCTTCACCTGGGGAGGAACAGAGAGAGACGTCAACATAAGTTGTTTTTGCAAAAGCTTCATAGTTCAATGAAAATATTGTATGCTTTAGATCTAAAATGGTTCATGGATTACATTCTAGTCTAACAAACCTATCAATTTAAAAGTCAAGCACGTTACCGTGGAAACAATTAAGCTGAGCCCAAAATCACAAATCAGAATGAGGGGGTCCCCGGGATATTTTCTACCTTGTAAGGGGTCCTTGGCTGAAAAACATTTGAGAACCTCTAAACTAATGGATTCATGTAGGATCATTTTTGGCTGCTTGTTGTGTTTTCCTCTATTGAACAGCAGGTGGCAGACATGCTCAGCTCCTCAATTTGAACACTGTTAGCGCAGACAGAGTGTGGATGGTGACCCACTCTCAGTCCACTGTGTGTGTGTGTGTGTGTGTGTGTGTGTGTGTGTCTGTGACGTGTGAATGTATGTGTGTGAGTGTGTTTATGTGTGACATATGTGTGTGTGAGTGTATTCAGAGCAGAGGGACAGAACGTCCAGAGAACATCACTGATGGTCTGCCATCTTGCCTGTCTGCATCTTACACTGGAGCACGCACGCGCGCGCATGCATGCACGCACACACACACACACACACACACACACACACACACACACACACACATATACAGGTGCTTGTGCACACTAATTATCTCTAATGAGGAGAGAACCATAGACTGATAGCTAGACAGTGAGACAGTAGAGTGGAGAGAGGTTGAGTTGGATGGTTATCTCTGTCCCACTCCCCCTGGTGGTCACCTGTAGTTTGTCCTCGTAGTTGACCTCCTCTTTGGTGGCCCTGAGCTCCTGGGTGAGGTGGAAGGAATTGACCACGTGTTCAGGAGAAACAAAGTCATTGATGACCTGAACACAGCTGTGCAGGTTCTGGACCTGACAGATAGGAAGAAAGAGAGGATGAGTTAGGGGTGGGCGATATGACGATCTTAGATCGTTAACTCATTCACCGCCAGTTTAGGACTGCCAATATTTAGCACAGGCCAAAGATTTTCATAATTGTTGGTCATCTTTCAAGACCCACAGTAAATTATCTATTAGCACCAGAGTGATTTGCAATACCTCAAAATGAAGATGTACATCTCTGGGTTCACCAGGGAAAAAAAAGTGAGCTTTTAGCATGTTCTGTACTCTACTTATAGCCATTTATATACACCCTGTTTTCCCCCAAAATGTCTCTCTGAGAAAAGAAATTGCAGAAAATGGCATTTATGTATTTATGCACACAATCTCATGCAGAACTCGCTCTCAATTCTTTTATTTTGAACTGTATTGACATCAGACATGTAAATATTATTCGTTAGGACACAAATGACAAAAAAAAAATATATATATATATATATATACACATGAAGTGCTTTTTTTTTACATTCAACAATACAGTTTACTCGGTGTGAGTGAGTGTGCAGACAGACAGACAGACAGACAGACAGACAGACAGACACACCGACAGACAGACAGACAGACAGACAGACAGACACACACACACACACACACACACACACACACACACACACACACACACACACACACACGATCCCCCTTTTAGATTTCTAACCCCACATATGATAAGCAATAACCACGCCCTGTGGCGCTGGGATTGGCCAGGAGCAACACTGGAGGGCACGCAGCCCAGCGATTACATGAACCAACTGAATAGCTCTTGAGAAAGGACAGCGGGCTGCTCTGACTCCCGCTTCTGCCTTGTGCCTTGCTGTTGTGTGTTTATTTTGCACCCTTCCTCGTCCATGTCTCCCTGTCATATCCCCTGCTATCTGATCGTTCCCGTTTTCCCCTCGGCTATTCAACACGTCCTCACCGCCCTCGCAAACTGATCGATCATTTCCTCATTCCTCCGATGATCAAACACATCTCTTGATTACTTTCTCCCGGCTGGCACAGAGGAAGGCGACTCCAGCTCGTGCAGCGCGCCGAGGCGCATTTCAATGGCGTTTCTCCTGTCTGCACAAGGAAGCGTTACCAGTTTTCTGCTTTTCCTCCTGCTCAATTTCAAAACAACAGCTGCGGTATGTGTTTGTTCACGTGTTGTCTTAGATGATAGGGACCTGATACCATGTGACAGGCTGGGGAAGTGTTTAAACTACGCCCTGCAGTAATAAAAACAAAAACACGTCAAACACGTCATTGGCGGGGAGGGCTATTTCTGATAACACGTCAAAGACGTCATTGGCGGTGAATGAGTTAACGATTAGAATGGGTCCACGATCTGCCTTTCCAGACAGATCGTTAGAATCGCGCTACATGCAGCGCACATTCTATCAGTTGCATTTCTATGTCTGAAAGACGCTTCCAAAGTTGTCCTCCCGTCCCCCTTTTCACTTCACAATCTGCCGCAGCAGAGGAGCATGGAGGACAACAACGGAGGGGGGAGTTGGTTTGACACACACACATACATACTTAACTAGGGCTCGACAGGACCTCCCGTCATCCCGGGGACGTTAAAAATAGCGTCAGGGACGATGAAAATTAATTTGGGGACGGAGCCGGGACGATAGTTGAAAAAATAAAAATAGCCTAAACACACGCTCTGCTCGTTACAATGAACGGGGATGAAAATGACCCGAACGCAAATTAAACCTCTTTACAACACACACGCACACACACACGCTCCGCGGGAGCGCGCATGAGCCACGAAAATCTGTTCACACATGAGCCCCATGCGGATTGCCTCTAGATAACTCCTGAATTCCAAACATGTGTGAAAGCAGCTACACACACACACACACATACACACACACACACACACACACACACACACACGCACACTAAACAAACATGCGGGTAGAAAGACAGATAGGCAGATAGCGTGGAACTCATGGCGCAAAGTTATTTTAAATGCGAGGAGGCATTGCTCTTAATCTGCTGTCATCCTGCCTCATATTCCCAGGTGAGCTCCGTTTCCCCCTCTCTCACTCAACGCTGTGGTGTGTGTGGGTGTGTGTGTGTGTGTGTGTATGCCGAGCCACATGTCAGACAGACAGAGCTGAGAGCTCTCTCTCTCTCTCCGTCTGTCGGTCTCTCTCTCACAATTAAACTAGCTAATTAAAATGATAACAATCACGTGAAAGATCACCCAACAAAAGCAACCGACGGTGGACAAACCGCAGATAGCCCTTATATATTCGTCCCATCGACCAACCCTACTGTATAGCCGAAATAATAGTGAACCAATACATAGAGAGATAGATAGATAGATAGAGTAACAAGGATGTATGCTTGTGAACATTATTTCTTAGCACATGAATTATTGTAAACTCAGCGGAAATGAACGACATGAAAATATTTATAAAACAAATTGTATTTTAAATTTCCATGACTTTTCAAAGGGTTTCTCATGACCATACGAACCCTGAAATTAGTTTGTACTTATTTTATGTGAAGCACTTTGAATTGCCTCTGTGTATGAAATGTGCTATACAAATAAACTTGACTTGACTTGACCAGTAACTTGCAAAATAGTCTTAAAAACCAATATGAAAAAGAATCGTGATAAGATGGTGATCCTGCCTGAAAAAATCGTGATATGATATTTTTGCCATATCGCCCACCCCTAGGATGAGTACTGTATGCCTAGAAGAATAGAACTTTTGTGACCTTTTGTACATTTTCTAGAGCTTCTAGGGTTTTTACTTTCTAGGGTTAAAATGATCTTTGTACTCCAAAGATTGAGTGAGATGCACCCCTTGATGTCTTGATTGTTTCCAACCTGTGTTTTTGAGAGAAAACAGCCTCAAAGTTTGAAGTCAATTCTGATACATTTATTTAAATAAAGAAATCATTCAAACATAATGTAACATTACATTTGCGGTCTTAAGTGACGCGCGCACACGCACGCACACACACACACACACGCACACGCACGCACGCACCCGCACACACACACACACACACACACACACACACACACACACACACACACACACACACACACACACACACAGGCTGAGAGGTCTGATCGCCCTCCCTCTCTCTTTCTCACTGCCTGTCTGTCTGTCTCGCTTGCTTTCTCTGCCTCTCTCTCTCCTTCTCTGTTACCCCGCCCCCCCCGTTCTCCGTCTGTCTCTCACTCTCTCTGCCACGGTGAGAGACGAGACAGACGGGGAGAGCTGACGCGTTCCCTCTGATGCAGGACATCTTTCTCAATTTGAAGCTGAACTTGCCATATACCCATTTTCTTCCTCCTTTTCTGCTCACGGAGCTTTGTTTCTGCTTGCAATCAACGTTACTGCTTCCTGATTTCCCAAACTATGGGGCGCACCAAGGCTCAAACATCAAAGAAAGTGCATGCTTTAATCTCACGTTAAAGAAAATAGTGGTGTTAACACGTTCACTGCCAATGACGAGTTGACTCGTCAAAAAAAATCCAACGGTTGACTGCCAATGACGAGTTGACTTGTCAAAAAAAAAAAAAAAAAAAAAATTGACGGTGGGACGTGGATCAACGCCCCCCCACGTCTCCTATAAAAATATTGGAGCCACCGAACGTGTACAACCCATTCCACCGACCCACTAAGTGGCGACAGTGCTCTCCAGACTAGAAAAAACCGAGCCAAAACTGCAGGGGAACGCGCGAGGAAACCATTCTCATACTGTAAAATGGATTGGCGAAAACGCTTTCGCTTTCGCGCATTATCGCGCTGGGAGCTGGCGGTGGGGGATTGCAAATTTGCATAATAGATTATGCGTGCAACACACTTTGAAACACCGACAGAAAGCCCACAATCGCACGCAGCTTCATTGCAGCTGAGCTCACAACCGAAACGACTCATGCAGACTCGCCCAAAGAGCAGCCGCCAGCAGCCAGGCAGCACAGACAGGCAGAGCCTCGCTTGTGACAAACGCTGCAAAGCCACCAGAGACACACCCACGGAGGGAGGAGTTTGAAGGAGAGGGGGGGTTTCCTGCTGCTATGGAGGAAATTACTGTTCAAAACTATTGTTTAGATGTCTGACGTCTTACGCCAAAAATAAATGGTTAAAGTGACTGTTCTATCGAATTTCACAAAAAGCCATTTATCTCAGAATAAATTTTCAGACGCTGAAACCATGCTGTATTCTACTGCTAATGCCTACATAACTACTAACTCTACAAACTAACTCTTTTAGACAGAGAAAGCACACATTCTATTAGTTCTTTTGAGATCATTTGTGTTCACAAAATCTTAGCAGAAAAGAATCCTCGGCTCTTGAAAGATGAGCCAGAATCCTCAAAAAAAAAACGTGGCAGAACCTACCTACAGTATTGAAAAAACGGCTGGCAGTGAATGTGTTCAAAGGAATTTGCGTTAACCTAATAATAATGCATCATATTTGCTATGCTCTGTCCAGCGCTCTGATCTGAGAGCAAATGGTCAGATTGAATTGATGAATGCTCATTTAAATGAAGTAATTTGTTGCTAATTTGTATCGTTTATGTATTTATTTTTTAATCAAGTGACACAAAGTACTTGATTTAGTACTATAGATAGATGTTAGTTATTTGCTTGACAAATGGAGGCATTTAAAATAAAGTACATTAGATAATATATCCAGGTAATCAGATATTTTATTAGCCTCTATATTGACAATATAATACCAATTGGTAGCACGTGGTGAATACACACGTACATACTGTGTGTATTGTGAGTGTTTTGGCGCTGTTGGAATATGTATTCAGTGGGGGTAGGCTAGCCCGTTCCACAGACTACCAGTCATTGTGCTAAGCTATCTTCTCGTGTTACTATCGGGATTATGGCAAATATGCTAATCTCTCAAACTGTTCCTTTAAGTGTACGATGGTCCACCATACTATGCAGGTGTTCATTCATAATTTTAAGGGACACACACACACACACACACACACACACACACACACAACACACACAGTAGCTGTTTGAGACGGAGCCTATAGTAGTTGTATAGGAGAGAGGGATGGAGAGATGTGTTGCCAGGTTCTTAGCGACAAAGCCCTCCCAGTATAAACCCAAACCAGAAACAGCCCGTTGATCAACAAAACTACGGTAGTCCTAAATAACAAACCAATAACAAAACTCCACAATACAACCACGGCAAACTTTATCAATATTGTTTTAAGTGCTACAGCATTACAACATTTACAATCTAGAAATGAGCAGCTGCGACATCAGACTGATTTTGATAGCGTGTGTGTGTGTGTGTCTGTCGTCTGTGTGTACCTGGTGCATGGCTCCAGCAGGTATAAGGACAGAGTCTCCCAGGAACTGGACGACAGTCCAGCCCTGAACGCTGTGCTCCTCCAGCAGCCGCTGCCGCTGCTTCCTGCTCAGGTACCAGCCCTGCTCCCTGATTGGGTCCTGCTCCAGCGAGACGTCCAATCCCTGCTCCTTACACAGCTGAGGGGGTGGGACAAGTTGGGGGAGGGGTAGAGTGAGTTGTGTTAGGATTCAATTCAATCTAAATTAAATAAAAATAAAATACAATTAAATTCAGTGTATTTCCACGATTTTTACCCCCGCAAAGGGGGTAATGTCTCTGGTGCCACCTGGTGTCTGTTTGTTAGCAGGATTATGGTAACGTGTGAAAACGTTAAATTTCACATGTGACAACATGTGGAACACATGTGAAACATGGCTTTGCCCATGGGAAGCGTGTGGTTTTGGAACATTTTCACATGTGAAATGTGTGAAACCCATGTAAATTCCCATGTGATTACATGTGAAACCTATGTGATTACATGTGAAAGCCGTGTAAATGTTGTTTTCCACATGTGGAAAACATGTTGCTATACACAACGTGGCAAAACATGTGATAACATGTTTTCCACATGTGAAAATGTTCAAAAACCACATGCTTCCCATGGGTTTCACATGTGTTCCACATGTTTTGAATGAATGAATGAATTTAATGGGTGATAAAGTAAAAGAACACAACAGTACATAATAGTAATGAAAGAACAGACAATATATCAATCACAGAGGATAAAAACACAAAAAAGCCAGAAGGCTTATTTCCATTGTGGTCCTCACATAAAACATATAGTAAGAGTACGAGGCATAAAAAACATAAAACACTTAAAACAATAAAAAAAACATAAAACAACGGAGAGCGGTTACATTAAAGGAAGTCAAGATAAAACAAATAGCAGCAGATAAAGCAAATAGCAGCAGGGCAATGTATCACTTACAAAAAGAATAAAATAAATAAAAATGCTATAAAATAAATGTAAAGTGCATTGCCATGGAGCCAGTAATTTAAAGTGCATTTCTATGGAGCCAGTACTTTAGGGCTCTTTTAAAACTGGTCACAGTAGTACTTGCTTATATTTCCCTTGGCAGATTGTTCCAGTGAACTGCTGCACTGTACATGAAGCTATTTTTCCCCATCAGACTTTTAAATCGACAGGGTATAAAATCTGTCGACCTACCTCGAGTAGCATGCTGATGTGTTTCTCGTACAAGTAAGAAGTAGTTTAGTAGGTACCTTGGGACCTCATGTAAAGTGATTTTAAAAGTGAGCAGCATTTTGATATATAAAGTGCGCTTTTCAACCGATAACCATCGGAGACTTTCAAAGTGCTTGGTGTCAAGGTGAGTATTATACACATGTAATATAGACATATAATATACATGTGAAATTTAACATGTGTCCACATGTTCACCACATGTGTCCACATGTGAACCTCATGTGATTTTTCTGGTTGGATGTGTGGGGAGAGCAGAGGACTGACCTTGTGCAGGAACTCCCTGACCATGTCCCGGTCTCTGTTGAGGTAGATATGCCACAGTGCCCCCGGTGTCTCACTGGAGTCCTTCAGCCTGCGCCGCACGCCATCATCCAACTCCTCCTCCTCCAGACGCTTCAACACCCCTGAGAGAGGGAGAGGGAGGGAGAGAGACAGAGGGGGGGAGGGAGAAGAAGAGAGAGGGGAGAGAGGGAGGGGAGAGAGAGGCAGAATGCATGTCATTATTTGTTTTTATAAATAAATATATATATCATTCATATAAATTCATCATATAAATAGTATATGAATGATTTGTGTTTTTTAGTTTATCATTTATTCTTGCATTTCCCAAATCAAACAAAACACATTGTGAATTAAAGAGAGAGGGAGAGAGAGAGAGAGAGAGAGAGAGAGAGAGAGAGAGAGAGGAGCCCCTCTTTGTAGTTTTTGGGGATGTTTTAGGCAGAAAATGGTCCAATTTAAAGCAGCCATCGTTTACACAATTATTACAACTTCATAAAGTGCCATATTAACCATATTAACATTTATAGAGCACAAACTAAACCATTGCCTTGGGGAATAAATGGTGTCGTTGCAGATTTTTCTCCTGCTTGCTTCAATGCCAAAATGCATTGTGGGATACGTAGGCCACGAAGGATAGAACAGTTGTATCCTTGAGTTTTGGAAAAACGAGGCTGCATTTCTCGGCTGTATTTCAAGGTGGCGCTGCAGTGACGCCTTCGCTCTTCAAACCCTGCCTTGGTGGACTGCAGCACCTGAATTGAGACCAGTGGCCACACCCCCCCCGGCTTCCCTCTGACGACACGGAAGTGAATTGAAAAGCTGTAGTTCCTCAAATTGCCACTAGGCGTCGGGGGCAGTAGGCATCCCCCCCCCATGTTAAAATGCCCGACTTTGTAACAGGATTAAACATCTTTCCAGTTAGGCGCGAAACACGATTTTGGTCTATATAGCTAATTTCACCTTCTCATAACAACTGTAGGGGGGTACATTTTTATATAACTCGCCCGTTTGGAGTAAAATAGATGATAGAAAAGGGGGTGATTGAAAGATCGCCTGTCCAGTGATCGTGCAGCTTGCCGATCACGGACCAATAGCAGGCGGAGCTGCAGCTCTGGGAAACCCCCATCATCTCACGTGAGCTGCGCAAGGACTCCACCCATTCCCTCCCACTCTGCTGACGAAAAATCAAGATGGTGACAGCCAACGTTTCAACTCCAAACGGGAGACCAAGATCAATGGGATAGCTCTGTCCATATTATTTAGGTCAGTGATTGAGACACAGCTACTAAACAACACTGACATCTCTCTCTCTAGCTGTGAGCTCCTCCCCTCTATGCCAGTTCTTAGCAGTTTTGGATAGGACCTCTCCCCCCATCCTCTATGTCAGTTTTGGATAGGACCTCTCCCCCCATCCTCTATGTCAGTTTTGGATAGGACCTCTTTGCCTTTGGCTACTCCAAAATAGACCAAGACAGTGATGATGTCTTTTACCTTTTATCTCTCTCCCTCTGTTCAGAAATCACAGATTACTACAGTGTTCAAGTTAGTGATTGAAAAAGTCGTACCAGTTTTGGACAGGACTCCATTGCCTCTGGCCACTCCAACGTAGACCAGAACAGAGACCACGTCTGACACCTCCACATGGAGGTTGGCAGTCCCGAAGTCCTGGTCCTGAGATGCTGCTACACCTGTGGACACCACAGGGAAGGATGGACTGGTCAGCAAATGGGTGGGGTGTCCAACAATGGATAACAATGTCCAAATCTTTTGGACAGTCAGAATCACAAAAAGAACATAAAAAAACCAGAAAGAGAAAATCACGTTACTCGCTCGAGTTTCACCGGGCGATTTATTCGCCAAAGTTGAGATATTTCAATTTGAGCGAATGGTGCGAATTGTCCGTCATTCGTGCCGCGAAACAGGCCCGATTTTAGCCTGCTACATTAGGGTGGGCTGGTAGGGGGCAACTTTGGCGGTAGGTTGCCAGAGGTTGTCGGTTTGGGGATGGGGATTAAGTTGCATTATATTCTAATTAATAAAGAATGATTTGAAGCAGGGTGTAGAAGCCATTTCCAGAGTTAAGTGTAATTGGGAACACCAAATTGTTCCAGTAGGAGTCACCATTCTGTTTTGGGTCACCAAACTGTAAGTAGGAACTTTCACCCAGGTGACAGGCCAATGTTCACAAGACTATAATTATCAAAACTATTCGCAAACTATGTAGGCTACAAACTAACTATTTACAAAACTATTGCCTATTTAGTATTTCCAAGACTTTTACTCTTATTCAAACTCAGAATGAAAAGTGACAAAGAAAACAACTTTGAAAGCAGATTGACTTACCCTAAAAATAAATAAAAATCCTTCATCCAGTTTAAAATACGGTAATGAACTTCATAACATTTATTTCATTGGATGCTGAGCTTATTTCTCAAATCAAATTAAAGACTAATCCAGTGAGACAACAAACTATACTTGTCATTTAGCTTTCAAAACTATTATATTTACAAGACTTGTAGTCCTATTCAAAGTCGGAGCAGTGCTTAACGTTATCCGGAGCCTCTGCTGATGTGCTGACAGCAGCATCGCTAGATTCAAGATTCAAGTATGACATCAAATAATTACTGCTGCTGCATGTGAGCTGGTTAATTGGCTAGTAAAGCGGCCAAACTCAGTAGCTAATGATATCCTAGCATTTGACTATTTAGCTGGCTGACTTCCTTCCCCGGTGGTCCTACCGTAGGCACAGCAGAGCCTTGGTCCCAGGTCTGGTCTGACAAAGAAAGAAGGGAGGTGGGAGGCCAGGTTCAGGTTGCCTTCTGGATCCGAGTACTCTGGCAGGGGCAGATTCCTCATCAAGTCATCGTACCTGCAAAAGATACAAGAAAGGCTATTTCCATGGGTTGGGGCTCATTTGTGTTTATGTGTGTGTTGACATTATTATTAGGTTAGCCCTCTGTCCATCTTTGCCTATACCAGTGAGGGTCAAAGTCTGAGACTGTGGGCCTCCCACAGACAAAGCTTGGAAAAAGCCACCCCCCTATGGGATCATGTTATTTGATCTCATAGACACTCAACAACTGAGCCAAGATAGCCTGATATTGCTGCTTGACTTCAGACTACACCAAATGCATAAAGAGGTCTCTCTGAAGGCATTTATTAGTTTCTGACTCTGGGAAAAACTTCCATTCTCTGAACCTCCCCTGAAACTGCTTGGAGCCCCCCTGGGGGGAAAACCTCTGGCTTCCACAATGCATCTGGAGTGACCTTTGTATTTTTGAGTCATTGTGTAACTGTGTGTACCTGGAGGGCATGAGGGCCATGAACTCCTCTCCGGAGGGCCAGTCCTTCAGCCTGTAAACCATGGGCTCTCCATCCTTTGACTTTGGCCGCTCTGATGAGGAAAGATGACCTTAGTGAGACTCAACTCACAATCAGCTTTCATTCAGCTTCAATTCATCATTAAGAGCCAAAATTCCTCTTTCAAATTCTGTAATCTCTCATGATCAATACCCAATTGAGAGATTAATGCATTTATTGTCTTAATATATATTTTAAAAAGACGAAATAACACCAACATGTGCGAGGGTTTCCAACTTCCCTGATTGGAAGTTGAAAACCCTCATTACTGTTTTGCTTGCACCTGTGTTTACCCTGCCTTTTCGACACAAAATGGCCCCCGTGAAAAGGGTCTATCCACCCGTATTTAGTCCATGCATATCGCCGTTTGTATGTCCTCTCTCGTGTTAATGTTAGCGATAGCTAACGATAGATAGCAATAAATAACCTTAGCGTAGTGTAACCGAGCGTTTGGGTTCGCCTATTACTTGACACTTCGTTAATAAAACAACAAACGAGAGAGTCAGGCTGTAGCTTTAGGAAGCGCTTCCACATTTATCCTCAGGAGGACCACACATGTCAACAGCGGAAGCTCGTCAACGCATCTGAACTACGGCAACTCTTGAGGGACACACACAGCTTTGCATACAGACACCACCATGGAGTCATGGACACCACACACCACTGACTGGCTAATTCTAGATTTGCCGGTCAACCAACCGCTTCTCTCTCTTCTGAACTGTATACTATAAGTGATGACCATGTCTTAAGAGGTGTGATGTGATTAACATACTCTTCTGAACTGTATACTATAAGTGATGACCATGTCTTCACAGAATGCTGTTAAGAACAGTGGATGAACTCACTGGTGATGTCCTCAAATCCATCCCAGAATTCCTTGATGCCAGAGTTGGAGAGCAGCTGGTCTTTACAGTTGAGTAGGTCTCCCTGGTGGTCTGCAAACTCCTGGTTGAAGGAGTCGGCTTTCCACAGACTGGGATTCAGTCTCTTATGGACGCCCGACACCAACACAGGCTAGACAGACATCACATCACATTACATACACAGACACATCATCACATGGGCACAAATGATTATGATTATGATGCAGTTACTACTATGACTACTACTGCGTACCTGTCCCTGTCTCCAGCACTCTCTGAACAGCTTCCAGTTGTTCTGGTTGCGGTGATCTTTCAGCCACAGTAGCCGCCTGTTGTACAACCAGCAGTGGGGGATATCCGGATGCTGATTGGTCGATTCCTCCGTCACCTCTGCGGTAACCGAGGCGAGCTTCTTCCTGTCTGGTTTGGCGTCCTCTGTGGCAGCGAGGATGGGGTTGATGTTGCTGGGGATGATGGGTTCATGCTTGATTGACAGCTTGCTGGTGGCGTTCTGGCGGGTGGCGGGGATTTTATTTTCCACAACTGAGGCGATGATGTCGTCAAGGATATTGGGCATTGTCCGCCCACCCTTACCGGTCTGCAGGACGAGAGGGGCAGAGGTGGAGGACAGGATGAGGGTGGAGGACAGGATGAGGGTGGAGGACAGGATGAGAGGTGCAGAGGTGGAGGGCAGGATGAGAGGGGCAGAGGTGGAGGGCAGGATGAGAGGGGCAGAGGTGGAGAGGAAAGAGAATGTTTGAAAAACATGACAAAGTGATGTTTACAGCAGGGGTGTCAAACATACGGCCCAGGGGCCAGAATCGGCCCACCAAAGGGTTCAATCCGGCTCACAGGATGACTTTGCAAAGTGGGAAAATGTGTGTGTGAATGTCTCTGCGTGTGTGTGTGTGTGTGTGTGTACCTGTGAAGCAGTAGAGTAGACTGGAGCGATGCCTGCGTCAGTAGAGCCCAGCTGGAGCTTGTGTTTATGTGTGTGTTTATGTGTGTGTGTGTGTGTGTGTGGGTGTGCGTGCGTGTGTGTATCTGTATGTGTGTGTGTGTGTGTGTGTGTGTGTGTTTATGTGTACGTGTGTGTGTGTGTGTGTGTTTATGTGTACGTGTGTGTGTGTGTGTGTGTGTGTGTGTGTGTGTGTGTGTGTGTGTGTGTGTACGTATGTGTGTGTGTGTGTGTTTGTGTTTATGTGTGTGTGTGTGTGTGTGTGTGTGTGTGTGTGTGTGTGTGTGTACCTGTGAAGCAGTAGAGTAGACTGGAGCGAAGGCGATGCCTGCGTCAGTAGAGCCCATCCGGAGCTTGCCGGCCGTGGTGGTGAGCAGGTCTCTGAGCGTGGAGCCCTGCTCTGTGCTGTTCCCCTTACACAGGCTCTCTCCTTCCTTCTCTTCCTTCACACATTTACCTAGCAACACAGACTCCTTGTTTTCTATTGGTGGAAGAGGGACGGGAGGGGGAGGGGCCAGAAGGAAACGGAAGAAGATTGTTGCTCAGTCATTGTTTTTGTCTCAGTCGTTATTGTTTTGTGTATTGAATATTTGTTGTGAGGGCAATATCTTAATAATCTTCAGTGACTATTTAGATTTCAGTCAATCTGAGCACCCAGAGTCTCTCAGTCTGACCACTAATATGACTTTATGGGTTCTGCTGTATAGTGGATGTCCGCTCCAAGATTTCCTCTTCTTGTTTACAGTCCAATTGACTCGAGAATAGAGTTGGAGCTGACCAATTGTAGGTCCAGATGACATTAGCACTAGGGCTGTTGGAACGAATTTTCGAGATTAGAATATAATTCGATTTCAATAAATATGAATAAAATCTGATTTTCTTTTTAAATCAATACGGCGAATCTCACCCGTCTCAGAATCAGAATCAGTTTGATTATTGATCCCCGAGGGGAAATTGAGTCATGCTACAGTTGCTCTCACTCAGGCATGAAAAATATAAACATCAAACATTATAAGAGGCATAGGAATGAACCATAATGTCAGCAATCAGCCGTCAGGCTCGTTATGGAAGAAGCCATTTGTTTTATTCACAAAAACAGGGGACTAATATTATCAGAGGTCGGTGTGTTTGGTCATTTGCGGTGGAATTACTACTTTACAAATGACGGACATGGCCGATTCACATGGGATTAAGATCACAGACGACCTCTGCAATTATTACAAATGACCAGAGGTCCCCAGATATGACTTATCGTGTGTGAATATGGCTTTAAGACGGGAACTGAAAAGGGAAACATTAAGGAATGGGATTATCAATTCCCAAATCTTGCTCTCCCTCCCCGCCCCCCCCTCACCTTTCTTTTCCTCGCGGGATTTCTGCTCCGCCAGGTCGGCCAGGAAGTGCAGCGGTGAGTGGGACTCGGGTGGCGGGGTGACAGGGGTGCTCCCCGCGTCGCTCCCTGGACTGCTCCCCCCCACGCCGCCTCCCATGCCCCCTCCTCCATTGGTCTCCACCTTGGTGCCTCCTCGCTCCTGCTGGGAGCCCGGCTCGGCTTTGAGCAGGGACAGTTTGTTGCTGTGGTTCAGTACGTTCTGCAGGACCTGGCCAAGGAAGGCGGGGCTTAAAGGTTAGAGGGACAATGACCAGTTGAGCCCATTATAGAGAGCCCAAGGAGTTGATTATCCCTTACATATCAGTATATGTAATTCATCCAGTAGTCATCCATGGATCTTGGAGATGAAGATGGGGTAGATAGACAGAGACCGGAGGCTCCGTTTAGGAGCCTTGAGGCTAAGAACAATAGAGAGCCACAGGAATGAGTCCGGAAAACATTGATGCTAACACTCCCGGTTCTTCACTGTTTTCGCCTATGGGATTTTTGAATGGGTTTTTGGCGCGATGCTTCAAATGAGGTCTGTGGTTAACGCAAGCTTATTCAAATGTGAACCAGTGTTCAGCAGGATAATCTTCACACATGAGGACCACTTTTATGAGTTTTTAAGCTTTTACGTGCCGTTAAAAGGGCGGCTAGCTAGCAAACGACTAAATGAGACTACACTGTTGAGTCGACGGGGATATTATACGTCAATAACGTCATCACTTCAAAGGACGAACACGGAAATTCTCTTTCCCTCACCTGGTTCAAGCCCGGGGTAATCAGTGCACAGCAGCGCACACATCAACAACACTCCAGGTTGAGTGGTGATGTGACGGGGAAGCCTATGCGACACTGTGCGTAGTTCTGGAATAGCTTAGCATGAGCTTTTTACTTCTAGGGCTCGCATTTACGCTTCAAAACTCATGAAAGTGGTCCTCATGTGTGAAGATTATCCCGCTGAACACTGCTTCGCGTTTGATTAAGCTTGCGTTGCCCAGAGACCTTATTTGAAGCATCGCGCCAAAAACGCATTCAAAAATCCCATAGGCAGAAAGAGTGAAGAACCAGGGAGTCCGGGACTTCCGCGTTCCGACTACAAAAATACATCATCCCTGCGGCTCTCTATAGGGGCACAACAATGGGGGCAGTGTGGACAATAGGGGCAAACGAAGTGCGAATCCATACAAAACGACCTAATGTAGACATGGCCTATGTGTTGGACCAAAACGGCCTAATATAGACATGGCCTATGTGTTGGACCAAAACGGCCTAATATAGACATGGCCTATGTGTTGGTGTGGCTTGGCTGTACCTGTGAGACTCCGTTGGTAGCCGGGAGCTTGGTGAGGAGGTTCTGTTTGCTGGTGCAGGGACAGTGGGATTTGATGTTGCATTTTTCTCGCAGGGAGTGCGTGGAGCTCACCAACTCTGCCAGCACTGAAACATCAATATGACAGAGCACAATTACAACATCCAAAAGAAAAGACCAAAATATAATAAACCATTATTTTCCAAATTGCAAAAAGCCAGTGCAGCATTCCAACACCAGGTAATATTGATATTAGTGTTGGACTGATGATAATATGGTTTGCTATTGTCCTTTTATTAAAATTGGGACGGATCCAGGCAGTGATATGATGCAGTTTGACTGATTCATGTTTTTGCAGCATTGTCTAGTTGTCTATGGGAATTAATTTCCCCCTCATGTTTGTACATACTGTATGTCTGAATGAATGTACTGTATATCTTCATGATTATATTAATGCTCTTTGTATTTTTATGATATACTGAGGATTAGACTGGGATCTCTCTACAGAAACCGGTCATATGCTTTACTTTTGAAAATAAAAAGAATATTGTACAATCAACTCTGATTGCCGTTTTGGATTATGGTGATATACTATATGAATGCAGCCCCTTCTACTTTGAAATCACTTGACGCTTGCTATCACAGTGCCTTACCGTTTATAACTCGAGCTTAATTCAGAACCCACCACTGCTTACTTTACCTGAAATTAGGATGGCCTTGGCGTAGTGTTAGAATGGAACATGACTGCCGTCTCTTTGTTTATTATGCATTACTAAATAACACTGATCGTTGTTTATTACGCATTACTAAATAACACTGGTCTAATAATAATAATAATAATAATAATAATAATAAAAATAAAAATAATTATTATTATTAATACAATTCTGGGGGAGCACTGAATATTTGGATTTTGTTGGCATGGCCAGGGTCAAACTGAATACTGGTGCAAAATCAGTGGCTTGAATCCAAACAGCAGTATTGATCTTCAAAAAGACAATATCTGTCAAACTCAAATGCAGAGACAGAAACAGACCACAGCTAACAGAGCAACTGTATGACATGAGAGACACAACAAGATGGAGAGGCAGAGAAAGAGACAGTAGCAAGTACCAGTGCCAGGTATGATCTGCGTTGGCATCAGGTGTTTATGGTCATGGGGCTGTCCTTTCACACACTTCAGCCAGCCATACAGTTCTTTATCTGACCAGGAAGAGAGAGAGAGAGAGACACATGTTAGTCTTGGTAACAACTGCAATCACATGTTTCAGCGATTCTGTTTTTTTTTTTTTTTTTTATACAAACAACAGTTTCTACATATACACATTAATCCTGAGGAGTAGGCTTGGGCCGATTTTCGGAAATATCGCAATATTCGAGAAAGTACACAAATGTAAAAATCTACTGCATAAGAAGAGGCTGACGGGACGGTAATGATTGTTCCAGGTATTAGTCAGTTTCCCAGGTGTTGCTAGGTAAACAGAGTTATGGTTTGTGAAAAACGTTAGATTTCGATTCCTAAACTTGCGCACAAAAATTGCGAATGCTTTTATTTAATATTGTTTGCAAATGACCATGGTATAAGCGGGATAATCAACTCCTAGGTATGCGTTAAACAATTTTAAAGCATTTTGCGGAGGAAACTTCGCCTCCACGTCGTGCAACACCTAGTCGTTATCCCTCACTTCACCCAGAGACAAGAGGCGGCAGCAGCCACTTTCACTTGCATCCAGGACCAAGAGCAGACAGCTTTTCATCCCAACCAAACTGATCGTTTCCCCATTTCTAGTAGTTGAAGATGTGTTTGGTTTAAAAAGCTTGTTCCATTTGTTGTTATTGTATTTGGTTCCATTAGATTCCCACTGCCCAATTACAAGCAAACCAGAGCTTGTAAACAAAAGACACGTGGACTCAAGTTGCACTGTCAGACCACCAGATAAGAGACCAAATCTGATTCCAGTCCCTGTAACTTTAATTTAGCAAGATGGATTTTTTTCAATGCTCTTTGATGCAAGTGACCTTCTTTGGTGTTCAGAACATATGAAGAAACAGCTGAAGTCCAGCATCAGTCCACATGCTTTTCTAGCTCGGCTTTCAAAGCATGCAAAGTGCTGGCTGTCAGATGTCAACATCTGTCTCTTTCTATCCATAAACCCTTGCGTGTTAGGGTGGTTTCCTGTAGCTGGTCTGGATTATATTCTCACTCCTGACAAACTGCATCACAGTTCTCTTGTTAGACGACTCGCATTTTCAGGCATCTCACTTCACTTATGTGGTGCCATCCAAGTTCAAATGAGCTGTGTTCCCATCTGGACCAAGAGCCAGAACCAAAGGAGGAAGCAGCAGTGTCAATAAACCCACAGCAACACGTTCATCAGTGCAATCAGATTCTGAGCATCAGTGCAATCAGATGCCATATGGCTGAAAAGCACTTGTGCAGCTCAAACAGGGCTCTGTCATATGAACATGGAAGAATACGGATTCTTACATTATTTGATATTACATTATCATTAAGTACATTGTAGAAAGGTGAGAGCGTGCAGTAGAGATTAAACTGTATGAAAATTTCACATCACAATTATAGTGACCAAATTATCACGGTTATCACCAGTATTATCAGGGTATTGTTAAACTGTGCTGAAAATGTTCAAATAGCACTGATACACTCACTGAAATGATTTTTTAATGAAGTTTTGTCACCGGTTTATCTCCCATTTCCCCCCCAATTGTACTTGGTCAATTCCCCCTGCTGTCCCGGTCGTTGCTCCTCCCCCTCTGCCGACCTGCGGAGAGTTGTAGACTAGCACATGCTTCCTCCGATACATGTGCAGTCGCCAGCTGCTTCTTTTCACCTGACAGCAAAGAGTTTCACTGGCAGGACGTAGCACCCCAGTTCCCCTAACGCCCCTGAAGAGGCGCCCCGACCGACCAGAGGAGGCGCTAGTGCAGCGACCAGGACTCATACCCCACCGGCTTCCCACTCACAAACACGGCCAATTGTGTCTGTACAGGCCTTTAATGATCATCAACATTTGAAATGGTAATACTGTAAATACAATGCATCCAAGTCAATCAGTTAATTAAGTAATTAAATAATTAAGTTAATTAAGGTAGTTAGTTAAGCCAAAGTTACTGTACTAACGGTCAGTAGTTTCATCACGGTTTAGCATTCAACTAGTAATTGGTTCATCCCTAGCACGCGCACACACACACACACACACACACACACACACACAGTACTGACCTTTGGAGCTCTTCCTCTCCTTGGCCTTGTAGCAGTCCAGGCAGACGACAAAGCCACACTTCTGACAGACCCAGTGGATGTTGAAGAGTGTCGCCTCGCAGGCGTCACACATCTCCCTCACCCCTCTCACTGCTCGCTTCCATGCCAGCTTAGCTAAAACACACACCACACAAACACACACCACACACACACCCCACACAAACACACAAACACACACAAACACGCACCACACAAACACGCACCACACAAACACGCACCACACAAACACGCCCCAACAAGTCAACAATATGTCTCATTTACACATTGGGCAGTAAAGTAAAGTAAAGTAACACGTTACTGTAATTTAATTACTTTCCCAGTAACTAGTAATGCAATGGGTTACAATTTCCAAAACAGTCAAATATATTACAGTTACTAATCCAAGTAACTTCAAGTTACTGCATTACTTTCTCCAGCGCTGTGGAGTGTGGAGATAGGTCTGGCTGCTGCATTGCCAGAACGCAGTTAGTTTTTTGTCCTAGGTTGACACATGGCTGTTTGTTGACTCCTCCTGCAAGGTTAATAATTATTCCAATAAAGTGGATTCAGTTCTAAAAGGAGCTGGCTAAACAGGCCGTTACTTTTGATACCAAGTAATAGGTAAAGTAATTATATTACTTTTTAAGGAGTAATATGTAATAAGTAACTAATTACATCTCCTGAGTAACCTGCCCAACACTGCACATTACTCATCTCCCTCACTATGCATGATTTCTTTGAGTAGTAGTAGTAATGATAATAATGATCATCATCATCATCATCATCATCATCATCATCATCATTGAGTATATTCTTGATGCCATGTCATTGAGATTTTGGGGCTCTTTTGATCAAAATGCTTGGAATCTGCCCACTACACAGTTGGGTTTGGCAGAGAGCTTTAATGTAGATACAGACACACCACTCAAGGCTTCAAGAAGAAAGAAGAAGAAATTATACTCTTCCATTCTCCTAAATGAGCATCAGCTTGTCAATGGTATGAACCTTCATTGGCTGACCAGTCTCCTTAGTGGGCGTGGCAGTGGGCGAAACCTCCGTGGCACAGATACCGGAAGTGACTGGAAGTAGGGGTGTGTCTATCTATATTAAAGGTCTCTGGTTTGGCTGCTTCTTGTCTGGCATCGTCATATGAAAAAGGCTTTTCTCCTGTTTCACCAATCAGCACCGAGGGGGACTAACAATTGGCCAATCAGCATCATTAAACAGCCAAAAGGGCGAGACTACGCCGTTGTCAAGTGTGGCGATGAGTAACGTCACCAACAATGGCTGCAGCCGCCGTCTGCTATCAAGGCTGATTTAAATGTATTAAAAGTGCAAATTACTTTGAAATCTGAATGGCACACTGGTGGGAGGGCATTTACGGTATTCAAAGGGAGATTTTATTTTTTTTACGTTCTCCCGACTGGAGTAACTAACATAAGATACAGTTCTCTGGTGTGTTTTTTTTGTTTGGCATTCTTATGCTTGATGGATACATACAGTGTGAGAGAGAAAGAAATTGGTTAAACAGTGTGCAGTCTCAGACTAGAAGGTGGAAATGGGTGTCTGATGTCAGGCTATAAAATGTCCTCATGTCTCACCATCCTTCTTGAGCCAGGTGGCTGCCGTGTTCTCCGTCAGGACCATCTGACAGAACTTGTCTGCGATGAAGCTGAGGATGTACTTGGCAGTGCTTTGGTCCAGCTGGCTCTCCTGCAGCGCCCCCTGCAGCCCCCCAGGCACCCACAGCGCCAGGGCCTCGTCGTCAAACTGCTCCGGACTGGAGAAGCCGTCCATACGGAGCACTCCGTTCTTACTATAGGAAAGCCTGGATCGGATGGCAGAAAACAAATCTTGCTAGCCTCCAGTTTTGCCCAGTAAAGATTGCAACGGTATATAATACTATAGTATATAATACTCTCGGTCCCATTTGACTGAGGCTTTCGTCGAAAGCATCTTCCATCAGCAGTATGTTTAGAGTATGTTTTTAGGTAACAGTCATCAGTTAGGTGTAAAGATTGAGACAGTTCTTTACAATTCCACAGTTTTGACTAATTTTGCTGAACAGAATCTAGTCTTGGGTAGGGTTGTCACGAGAATTTCTAGCTTCGATACCGCTATAGAGGAAAATATTGATACGATTCGATACCATTTTCGTTCCCGGGGGGATATGACACCACATCAAGAGGCAGAAAAATAAACAGACAGATGGACAGAGAGACACATGCTTCTTCATAACCTCATTAAAAACGCATCAAATCATCAGCCTATCAGAACACTTTTAGCTTGTTGAAGCAACAGATACCCACCAATGATAGGGAGAGAAAAATCTGTAGTATGTTTGATTTTTCATTAAGAGCGAGCACTGCTGGTATCCATACTGTTGCAAATGAGTATTGTGTCAGTTTCTTTCTTTTTTACTGGTGGTTCAGTGGTAAGGCCTGGGTTTGAATCCGACCCAGTACCTTTGTTGAATGGCACTCGCCCCTCTCTCCCAGGCTGTCTCTACTAAGTGTCAAATAAAAGATGAAAAAGCTAAATTATCTCAAAGTTCCTACATATCAGTGCATGCCTCTGATGTAAGATGTGATTCTGTTGACAGAATGGGAAATTAATACAAGCCAAATGCTGGTACATTTTGACTGAATGTATCTACTCTAACAGACACTTTGGTAGGTCTGACTATGTACTCTAACAGACACTTTGGTAGGTCTGAATGTATCTACTCCAACAGACACTTTGGTAGGTCTGACTGTATCTACTCTAACAGACACTTTGGTAGGTCTGAATGTATCTACTCCAACAGACACCTTGGTAGGTCTGAATGTATCTACTCCAACAGACACCTTGGTAGGTCTGAATGTATCTACTCTAACAGACACTTTGGTAGGTCTGAATGTATCTACTCCAACAGACACTTTGGTAGGTCTGAATGTATCTACTCCAACAGACACCTTGGTAGGTCTGAATGTATCTACTCTAACAGACACTTTGGTAGGTCTGAATGTATCTACTCCAACAGACACCTTGGTAGGTCTGAATGTATCTACTCCAACAGACACCTTGGTAGGTCTGAATGTATCTACTCTAACAGACACTTTGGTAGGTCTGAATGTATCTACTCTAACAGACACTTTGGTAGGTCTGAATGTATCTACTCCAACAGACACTTTGGTAGGTCTGACTGGATACATACATACACATCCCACCGCCCCCCCCTCCCTTCTCCTGCTCTCCTCCTTCTCCCCCCCTCTGCTCCTTCTCCTCCTTCTCCTCTTCTCCCCTATTTTCCTGAATCCCTGCCACTTCCTGCTCTCCCCTCTCTCACATTCCCCCTGCTCTCCTTCCCCTGCACCCTCCCACCTCTCCTTCTCTGCCTCTCTCCTCCTCTCTGTCCTCTCCCCTCTCTCACATTCCCCCTGCTCTCCTTCCCCTGCACCCTCCCACCTCTCCTTCTCTGTTCTCTCCTCCTCCACATTTCCCATTTTCTCCCCACCCTCGCCCTAATCCGGGCCCGTATCCTACTCCCTCCCTCCACCCTAGACCCTACCTCTACTCTGCCTCTACCCCTACCCTGCCTCCCTCTCCTTCTCTGTTATCTCCTCCTCTGTCCTCTCCCCTCTCTCACATTCCCGCTGCTCTCCTTCCCCTGCACCCTCCCACCTCTCCTTCTCTGTTCTCTCCTCCTCTCTGCCCTCTCCTCCCTCCTCCACTCTCCTGCTTTCTCCTCTTCCCGGTGTTCTTCCCCTTCCCCCTTTCCCCCACCACTCTAAAGCATAGTACACATTTTACTCCAAAGCATGGCACCCACTCTATCCTCTCCAATATTCCGCCACTATTTAAAGCATGGCATAGCATGGCAATATTCCGCCACTATTTAAAGCATGGCACCCATGCTCTTAGTATTTCGCCACTATTCAAAGCATGGCACCCACTCTTCCCTAAAGCAAGGCACCCATAAGCTCTATATGTGAACATGTGCTTATCTGGCAAAAGGACTCATTACTAAAGGCTTGCAGCCAATTAAATTAGGCATAGTTTGGTTGCTTAGAAATTGACATATGTCCGTTTGCAAGATGTGCGTCTATATTTCTCATTCTCTCCCCACCTCCTCCCTCCCCCTGCTCTCTTCTCCCCCACACCCCTCCCCCTTCCCCTCTCCTGCTCTCTCCTCTTGCTCCTTCCCCACCTCCTATACCCTCCAACATCTCCCATTCCCTCCCCACCCCATCACTCTCCCCACCCCATCACTCTCTCACATTCCCCCTGCTCTTCCCCCTTCTCCTGCTCTCTCCTCTGCTCTCTCTTCATTTCTATATTTTCGATATTATCAATTGTTCAAATGTTATCTTTATTCTGTATATTCTTGTTACTGTGTGTTAGCTAGAATCAGCTAGACATACTTTCTGTGAAGCCCTCTGAGACATGCTTGTGAATTAGGGCTATATAAATAAACTTGACTTGACTTGACTTGACTTGACTTGACTGTATCTACTCTAACAGACACTTTGGTAGGTCTGAATGTATCTACTCTAACAGACACTTTGGTAGGTCTGAATGTATCTACTCTAACAGACACTTTGGTAGGTCTGAATGTATCTACTCCAACAGACACTTTGGTAGGTCTGAATGTATCTACTCTAACAGACACTTTGGTAGGTCTGAATGTATCTACTCCAACAGACACTTTGGTAGGTCTGAATGTATCTACTCTAACAGACACTTTGGTAGGTCTGAATGTATCTACTCCAACAGACACTTTGGTAGGTCTGAATGTATCTACTCTAACAGACACTTTGGTAGGTCTGACTGTATCTACTCCAACAGACACTTTGATATGCCGCGCAGGTCAAATGCAGAGGATAAATTTCCCCATGGGGATAATTAAAGGATAACTTTACTTTACTTAACTAACTTAACTTAGATTCTTTGGACAACAATATTATATTTGCTGATATCACAAAGTCTGCCACAATACGATTTTGATTCAAATCAGGGGTCTGTGAACGATATGGTACGACATCATATGCTCATTTAACACCATCAGCACAATAGCTACACAATGTAATACCTCTCAAATCGCGATTAAGAGTTTTTAATACTTTTTAAAGGGCATTACATTTCCCTAAATTTATTTATCAACTTTTAATACTTTTCAAGACTCTGCGGATACTCTGGAGATGGACTGAAAGAGGAGATTGCAGCAGCACCTCAGTCAGAACGGAAAAGATTAGAGAGCAGAAAATCCTCTTTGTCAGATTTACTCCACTAGACCCAAGCCTGCTGGATTATCCAACGTGTGTGTGTGTGTGTGTGTGTGTGTGTGTGTGTGTGTGTGTGTGTGTGTGTGTGCCAGAGAGAGAGAGAGAGAGAGAGAGAGAGAGAGACACAGAGAGACAGAGAGAGAGAACCTCTGAACTCAACTAAACCTGCTGCCAAAATAAATCTCAGAAAGACTGACTGCATTGTTTTTGGAAATATGACTCATATACAGTCGCTAGAAGTGTATGATTCAACTTTTTCCCATGGTCTGTTAAAAAAGCCAAAAAAAAATCGTAATATCGAATCGCAATACTTATCGAATCGGCACCCAAGTATGGTGATAGTATAGAATGGGAAGATAAGCATAATGGTCCCACCCCTGAATGAAAGCTAGGTGAGAGGCTTAAGCCTAATTTATGCTTGGTCTGGCGACACTTTTGAAACCGTCACCGACAGAAATGAGGACTTGAGTCGACACTTTCAAGTGTCGGCGAGAGGTGTCTGCTACCTAGTGAAATGTCTAGTATCGCTGACTACGTCACGATGTGTCGCGCAAGTCTGATTGGCTATATAGACGGCACGCACTTGACTTCCTTGTTTTGGTTTTCACTGGAATGATATGAATGAACGTGTCCCCGCTATTTTTATCAGCCTGTCCTTGATGTATGACTTCCGTGAAAATCACAAAGAACATCGTGACCAATTTTCCAGAGAGAGAGGAGGTGAGTTGTGTATTTGTGTGTCGTTATATGCGGCTGCAGCCAAGTAGGCTACGTTACATCTGGTCTCCGACGTGGTTTCACTGTGCATTCCATTCCCTCTCTTCTCTTGACTGTCTGCACTATAGCGTTCAGGTGTCAGGTGACCATTGAACCGAGGCGAACGTTCACTGAAGTATAAATGCAACACCATGAGCGACACTTTATTTTTCGTCTGCGACCATGTGCTGAGCGACACTTTCTAATAAGTATAAATTAAGCTTTACTGTCTGAAGTAGTAGAAGCCAGGGCTGAGAATTGAAACGCGTGCTTATTTACATTCAGTAAAAACAAGTTTGGTGACTCTAATCATATTCCAATACGGTCGTTTGAGAGTGAAACCGCACTCAGTACTGCACATAATGGCGTTTCATTGTGACTTTTATGCACCCTTTCTCACTTATCAATGTACAATGATCACTTGGCTGCCGCTCTGACCATGAAAGTCTCGGTCCCAGCGAGGAGCTTGTGTGCAATCTGCCTCGCGGTGCCTCGCTCGACTATGTGGAGCCCTTTACCGTCTGAAGTAGTAGAAGCTAGGTGAGAGGCTTAAGGCGCTGACAGGGTTCTGCACAGCCTCCACTTGGAGCCTTGCCGCCGACTAGCGCCGATAGCGAGACTGTGCATATTCGAATGTAACTCGGCGCGTTGGCTGCGGTACACGTCCAAAACACTAGGTGGCTTGTGGTACACTTATGTCCATTAATACATATGACGTTATCGTGTCGTTTACCAAGAACTTGCAATCATGTCGGTGGGGGGACATTTTATTGTCCCTCCATTTCAAAACTAATTCCGGTGAGCCTGCAGAAGGCTTTGCTAGATGAGGGACAAGCACTGTTAAATCAGGAAATGGCATTTCCTCATTCCTCACAACAACTACGTCAGCGGATATGTGCGCGGCCCAAGGCAACGGCCAATCACAGCTCTCGTGCTGGTCACGTCACGTCCGCGTTGACGCCGCGGAGTCACATTTTCAAGGAGCTGCACGTCCCCCTCCGCTGAGCTGCGGCGATAGGACAGCCAGCTGCGGCGACCCCTCGGCGCAGGCGATTTCGCGTAAGCATAAAACCAGTTTTACCGTCTGAAGTAGTAGAAGCTAGGTGAGAGGCTTACCGTCTGAAGTAGTAGAAGCGGCAGAAGACCGGGGAGTGCGCGGGCTCCTCGGCCTTCTTGCTGCGCAGCATCCTGCACTCCCTGCACTTCTGCAGGTTGGGCCCGATCTCAGCGCACGAGTCGTCCTGCAGGAATGATTCGCCCGTCTGCTTCAGTTTCTTCACCTTCCTCCAGTCCTTCAGCACCGAGCGCGGGACCCCATCTGCATGGGGAAAGGTCACATGACTTAGTCATATTCATAAAACACTATATTATCACGAGTGTCTATAGTATCACGAGTGTCTGAGTTTAAAGTGAAAGTGATAATCTCTAAGATTTCAGTTTTGTTCTCTTGGGTGACACCTATGGCAATGAGTGGTAATTGCAGGTGAGATCCAAACAGTGTCAATGGGCTCACTATCAGATAGTGACTTAAATGTTTGAGATTATAACTTTAAATCAGGATTCTGAGAATAAAGGCGGAATTCTGAAAACAAAGTCAGAATTTTGAGATTAAAGTCAGAATTCTGAGGGGAAATGATCTGTATATATGATCTGTATAAAAACATTTATATGATAATCAAATTTTGTACATATACTGAAAAAGACGTAAAAGCTATGAATTTGAAAAGTAGTCTTTCTTTATTTCAAAAAGATTTGGAAAAGTCCATAAATCATAGATTCACCGCATTATTTCCTCTCAATGTGACATTTTTGGCCAATACCAATAACCAATGTTAATAACCCTGCAACATCGGACCGATGCCGATATATTAAACAATGACTAACATCTGACGATACCGATATGATTGCCGATACTGTATATCGTGCATCCCTAGCACCAAGAAAACAATTTCCTTCCATTATCACAGTATTATGAACAGAAAGAAAATAAGGTTTGATTGGACCATTTTATGTGAAAAGGTGTGATGATTTGTCAAGTTGTGCAGAAATGCAGAAAAAGTATTTGAAAAATTGCAAAACTCTCACAAATATTGTGGGAAAGTGTTGAATATGTTAGTATGTTTGTTTGTATCTGCAAAACAGCAAATTTCTAGAGGGACTGAAAAAGCTGTAAGCACTGAGATGAGCCCTGATGGAAAAAGGTGAAATCCATCCCTGGTTCTCCAGCGTGTGTCAGCCACTCTTATACTATGAAATACTTAAAGGTTCTCCAGCGTGTGTCAGCCACTCTTATACTATGAAATACTTAAAGGTTCTCCAGCGTGTGTCAGCCACTCTTATACTATGAAATACTTAAAGGTTCTCCAGCGTGTGTCAGCCACTCTTATACTATGAAATACTTAAAGGGGGACTGACCCCCCAAGATTTCTTGCAAAACGGTATTCTACTTGATTTGAAAACTGCAGGCAAGATGGCCGCCTATACTCCCTTCTGTACCCTGGCAGAATAAACTATCATAACTTGGCCAATAAGTATGTAAGATACAAAATAAAACAAATTGTAATGTCTTTATTTGTTGTAGAATGCAGAGGACATGTAACTGTTTAGTTAAACTCGCATTCCAGGAATATTGTATTTACTGCGCTGCTAAAGATAACGTAAGTGGCTCGAGACTGTTTCGTCCTGAAACCCACTCGCTTTGCGCCAGAACACAATCGATTTGGGGGTGGAACACGCCAGGATTGGCCAACGCCAATGCCCAGAACTGTCAAATCAAATCATCGACAGAGACGCTATGGCCCGCCTCCCAGTATTTTTAGTGTATCAGAGATAAAGAACGATAAATGATCAATACAGCCACGTTATAAACAACAAACTAACGCTGGTGATCCGTATGGAAACAGTGTTACTCGAAATGGTTAAAAGTTATATCAATTTGGTCATTCAGTGGTGTTTTACTGCCATGTAACATAACTAACTAGCGGCTAATATTAGCCACAGTAGGCGATTACCCATGGATGCATTGCTCTTAAAGGGCTCGCGCCGCGTTAACTACAGTAATAATCACTTGGGTGATTTTTTTTTGAGTGGGGCACGCGCAAATACCACCGTGACGTCACGATGTACCAAATCTCCCATTCATTTGAGGGCACAAAAAAGGCAGGTTTGAACCCATAGAGGGAACTTATGCTGCTGAAATGATAGTGGTTTGTAAAATTGTAACAGATTGGTCTCAAATGTGCAGATTTTGACCAAAATCCTTCACATACCACCCCAAAAGCCATATATATTGGTTAAAAGCTGAAAAAAAGTGTTTTGGGGGTAAGTTACACTTTAAGCTCTCAGCCTGTCAAACACCATGTGCACGCACACACACAGCTGCAGACCAGATGTGTGTGTGTGTGTGTGTGTGTGTGTGTGTGAGAGTGAAACCCTACACTGGACCAACAGAGAGCAGCTCATATCCATGGTGTCAAAGAGATAAATACATCACAGAATACAGACAGAACAATACTGGAATTTGGTATCATGGGGGAGAGGGAGTGAGCAGAGAGATGGAGAGAGACAGGGAGAGAGATGTGCCATGATATGGAGCCTCTACTGGTTCAAAAAGGTCAGATCTAGACCGACGCTCTAGGAATATTGAATTACAGGAATCTACCTCTAGGAATTGTTAATGCAAAGCAGCTTGGCAGGGGTGAGAGGTGAGACATGCCGAGACATACTATGAAAAATATGTCCTCGACAGAGCTCATATTACCCATCTAGAGGTTAACATTACTAGAGGAATACCTGTGCAGTGTGTCGAGTGGATGGACTGTAGTGGGGACAGACATTACCGCAAGTTCCCGAGAAACCATAAATGTGGAAAATAGCTCACCAACAGATACAAAAACATGAGCATATGTGTTTAACGTACATACTAAGAACGGATGTGATCGGATTTGTAAAACGCATTAAAAAAAGGTAAAATAAAGAAATAAATAGGCTCTGACAAAATCAGTCACATGTAGCACTGGCCCGTTTGTGTAGAAATGTGATTTTATGAGAAAATATTGATTTTGTTTGTTTTGGGGTTTCACCAGATTTGAGTAAAATAAAGCCTTGGCTTTCATTCTCTGTAAAGATTATTGTGAAATTCAAACGCTAAATATAGTTTTGAAGCTCATAAATGTAGCGATGACAAGCAGAACTAGCTTGCTTTGTCAAACTTTGAGGCCCTTTTTCTCAAAAACATAGTTTGGAAACAGTCGGGACATAAAGGGGTGCATCTCACTCAATCTTTGGAGTACAAAGATAATTTTATCAGCAGAAAGCTTACATTCTCCTCTTTCCAACAGTGTATACAACTCAAAAGGTGTTTTGGGGTCAATGTGACTGATTTTGTCAGAGCAGGTCACTCCCGCAACAGCTCCTCCCTGGACCGGCAGGTCACTCCCCTGAAAGCTCCTCAACTCACCTCAACTGCAGCCTGTGGACGCTCCGCTGATTTGCGCGGTGGAGCCTGTGCAGTCATTGTGCAGCATCTGCACAGTTAGCAATTAATCAGCCCTAATTAGCTTGTTCCTGAAAGATTCAGCGCGATCGCACGTAAAATGGCCTACTGTAGCTGTGTTTTAATGGCCTAGCTGTGGCCTAGCTGTGGCCTAGCTGTGGCCTAGCTGTGGCCTAGCTGTGTTTTAATGGCCTAGCTGTGGCCTAGCTGTGGCCTAGCTGTGGCCTAGCTGTGGCCTAGCTGTGGCCCAACACAATTCTGCTCACTCACACACAGTGACCTCTGCCTTCGCATTCTTATTATAGGATGTGCTATCCACAAGTCCTCAAAATCTTATAGATGTTTTAACTTGACAACATAAACATTCTAAATTGCCCCTAGCTTACTTCCTGTTGCAGTCTTTGCTAATATAATAGCTGACATGAAATAAGATAGGTTTCAAACAGTTCCCTAGCAACACGATTCCGTGAAAACAGTCTATTTACGGCCTTAAAATATTTAAAGCATTAAAATGACTTAAATACAGTTTTGGTCAGATCCCCCCCACCACCACCACCACCACCACTCCAATGAAGTGGTGTTGGAAGATCAGTAGGTCTCATGAATAATATCCCCATCCCCAATGCCCCAGCTCTGTGACTGAGCACTGTCCTTCAGATGAGACATTAAAACAAGGTCCTGGCTCTCTGGTCAATAAATATCCCATTGGCACTCTTCGCAAGAGTAGGGGTGTAACCCGGGTGCCCTGGGGGGTGTGACCCCGGTGCCCTGGCGGGTGTAACCCCGGTGCCCTGGCGGGTGTGACCCCGGTGCCCTGGCGGGTGTGACCCCGGTGCCCTGGCGGGTGTGACCCGGGTGCCCTGGTGGGTGTGACCCCGGTGCCCTGGCGGGTGTGACCCGGGTGCCCTGGTGGGTGTGACCCCGGTGCCCTGGCGGGTGTGACCCCGTTGCGCGGGCTAAATTCCCACACAGACCTTCCTCCCATCATGGCCTAATCACCCATGTGGGTGCTAGTACACAGCGGTGGCGGATTAGTTTTCGTTAGCTACGGTATGTCCAATCAGAAATAGGCGGGTGACACTCTCCAGACATTTAGAGTTTACTTTCTTATACTGTAGCTTCTCATATGATTAATAGATTTTAAGTTATCGCGTTCCCTTCATTTTCATCTGCCTTCTTACAGACAGTGCTACTGCTCCAGTTCAGCACGTGGCTAAACTGACTGGTACAGTAGTGAAAGTGGCTGTTGTATTTGGGTCTGGAGGATGAAAAAATAGGTTTATTCCCTGAGTAGGCGGTACAATGAAGCATCTGTTCCTCGTTTTGCTTCCCATGCAATAAATTGGAACGCGATAGCGGCGCTTCATCCTGAGTGCAAGAGTTGTTTTACTGGACAAAGATGGATGCAGAATGGCAGAGAATGCGTCATCTACAATGACAAAATAACAGAACAGAGGACACGAAGGTGGCCTAGTGTCTAAAATGCACTGCAAAAACTGGCAAGTGAAAATATATTGCATTTAGTACAATAAGTCTAATATCCAGTGGAAATTGTCTTGCATAGCCCATTGGCAAATAATTTTGCTAATCGCTTTTTTTTTAATCTTGATTTTAGTCAATTTAATCTTGTTTTGAGAAAAACAAGAAAATGTTCTCAAACCCAGATTTTGTTTTTCTTAAAACTCGATTTTGTTTTTCTTAAAACCAGATTTTGTTTTTCTCGTTTTAAGAACATTTCCTTGTTTTTCTCAAAACAAGATTGAAATTACTAAAATCAAGACAAAAAAAACCCTGAAATAAGCAAAATTATTTGCCAATGGGGTGACAATTCTTCCTATGCAAGATCATTTCTACTCTATGTTAGACTTATTATTATACAAGATATTTTCACTTCGCTAAGGTTTGAGTTTTTGCAGCGTGTGAGTAGGACTTACTGCTGCTGGCCAGTTTGAGTTTGGTCTTCTCCCGGGCTGATCTGAAGATGCCGTTGGGCTTAAGCTCCTCCTCGTCTTTCTTCTTGGCCATGTCGTTCTGTTTCTTCTTGTAGGTGGGTTTGGGCTGACGCTTGGCTCGTCCCTCCATCTTGCTCTCGCTAGTGTCCGAGTCGTCTCCGCCGCTCTCTGAGCCCGACTCGTAGGTCCGCTTACTCCCTCGCCTCGAGGCGGGAGCCGCTTTCCTCTCCTCCACTCCACCTCCTGCCACTCCTCCCGGCTTCTCCTCTGGCTGCCTCTCTCTCTCCAATCCTTTGTTTGCAATCTCCTTGCTCATGTCCACTTCGGCAGAGGTGGAGGCGATGAGATTGACTGAACACGGTTTGATTATTTCTGACATGGCCGTGGCATTGCTTGCTGTATTACCTGTGCTAGTGACAGTAACCGGCGGCTTCTCTGGTTTAGGACTAGTAGCAGTGGTACTAGTAGTCGTGTTCCTATCCTCCTCTGAGTGCCTGGTCAGCCAGGCTTTCTTCAGCTTGTGGTAGTTACTGGTCGATGCTGATCCAGAAGCTTGGCCATTGGGCAAAGGGCTGGACTTCCCTGGCCCCGAGCTGCAGCTACCGCTGTCAACTGAGGAGGAGGATGATGGAGGGGGGGAGCTGTGAAGGGGTGCTCTGTCAGTTGAGTCAGAGGTCCCAGAGGAGTTTCCAGCTGTGAGAGAGGTTCCAGAGGCGTTTCCAGCTGTGAGAGAGGTTCCAGAGGAGGTCCCAGCTGTGAGAGAGGTTCCAGAGGAGTTCCCAGCTGTGAGAGAGCTGGTGGAAGAGGAGTTCCCAGCTGTGAGAGAGCTGGTGGAAGAGGAGTTCCCAGCTGTGAGAGAGCTGGCAGCAGAGTTCCCAGCTGTGAGAGAGCTGGTAGCAGAGGAGTTCCCAGCTGTGAGAGAGCTGGTAGCAGAGTTCCCAGCTGTGAGAGAGCTGGTAGCAGAGGAGTTCCCAGCTGTGAGAGAGGTTCCAGAGGAGTTCCCAGCTGTGAGAGAGGTTACAGAGGAGTTCCCAGCTTTGAGAGAGCTGGTAGGAGAGGAGGTCCCAGCTGTGAGAGAGCTGGTACCAGAGTTCCCAGCTGTGAGAGAGCTGGTAGCAAAGTTCCCAGCTGTGAGAGAGCTGGTACCAGAGTTCCCAGCTGTGAGACAGCTGGTACCAGAGTTCCCAGCTGTGAGAGAGCTGGTAGTAAAGTTCCCAGCTGTGAGAGAGCTGGTAGGAGAGGAGGTCCCAGCTGTGAGAGAGCTGATAGCAGAGGAGGAGCTGCTTCTGGATTGGCACAAAGCCGCAGCCAAGGCAGCCTTGTGCTTCTTAAGGTGAACAAAGGAGGGGGAATAAGCTTGGCTGGAGCCAGAAATGGTGCTCAGTGTTGGGGTGATGCTTGGGCTGGGGCGAGGCGTTCCTGCTGGACTTGGGGGAGGCAAAGACCCCCCTGGAGATGTGGTACGTGACCCTAAACCCTCCTGGTGCTCTCCTGGACCTGATTGGCTCAGCACCCGTACACCTATGCCAGTTTTATGAGTTGTAATCTCATTCCGAGCTGGAACTGAGTAGCCCAAGTCAGTACTCAGTACCCCAAAGCCCGGCGAGGCTGAACTCTCAGTCCTGCACATTGAGTTAGTGTTACTGGCTCCCATAGTTCCCTGCATGCCACGCATAAACGTCTTTTTATACTGGACACAATTGTCATCCAGGTTAGTGTTCAGTTGGATAATCCTACCAGTTCCAGGGCTACACCCAGGCTCTTTTACATTCTCACCCAGTCTTGGGCATTCTCCGTGGGGCTTGGAGGGATACAGCCTCCCCTGGAGGAGCTCCTTATGGATCATAGCACCAGGTTTGTTAGCACCGACAGGCAACCCACTGTCATATTTGATGCATGTTGATGGACGCACAATGACAGAGGCCATGGCTGCTTGGGGTTTGCCCCGCAGCCCTCCCATTCCTTTCTCTCCCAGGAACCATCCTCCTCTTTCCTGAATGGTCTCTCCACCCCTCCATAGTTCCGCTGCTGAGGACATCATCTCACCACCGGCAGCTGAGGCCACAGAGGCAGCGGCGATTCCATGACCTTTGACCTCCCTGAGCTCTGGTAGCAGAGTGGGGGGCTTCTGCTGCTCCGCCGACGTTTTGCTACCGGCTGCTGCTAAGCTGACTGGCTGGATGGGCGTGAGGGTGGGCGGTGACAAGCGACCCCCGTAGCCCGCTCTCTCCCTGGGCGGTGACAAGCGACCCCCGTAGCCCGCTCTCTCCCTGTCTCTTTCTCTTTCCTTCTCTCGTTCCCTCTGCCGTTCGGCAGCCTCTCTGCGCTCCAGTGCATGCTGTGTGGGCGGGTGGAAGACGGGTGCTCGGTGGAGAGATGGCATCCCCCTGAGCTGCTGCTGCTGCTGCTGCTGGTGATGATTGTGGTGGTGGTGGTTGTGGTGATGGTGGTGGTTGGGGGCTGAGGAGGAAGTTGTAGAGGAAGAAGGAGAGATGGCAGGGCTGCGTCGTTCTATGCGTTCTATCCCTGCGTGATGCTGATGTTGTGCCACCTGTTGGCTGAGTTGCTCATTGATTTTCCCTGCTAAACCCTCCCCTCCTTCTGGCTGGTGCTTAATGAGAGGAGGCGGCTTGGAGAGGGAGGCTTTGGCGCTGTAGCTGCCCAGAGACAGAGCTCCCTGGCTGGCCATGGCAGCCCCAGTGCTGGCCACAACCCCCGGAGCTCCGACAGATACTTTCTCATAATAAGAGTTGAGTTCCTTAGAGGGGTAGAGTCTGGGAGGCTCGTTCACCACGCTATTGGACAGGGTGGTGAAGTAGTTGCTTTTCTCTGACTGGATGATGTGCGGGTGGGTGTGGCCGGCCTTAGGACTGGGGACGGAGAGGGGGGGAATCCGGGCGGGGAAGGTGGGCTCTCGGTCTCTTTCTCTGTCCATGCCTGGCTCGCTGGAGCGCTGGATCTTGGCGGTGAATGGAGCGACCTCGATGCTCTCTTGGAGGATTCGTCGGTTCTCCTCTTTGTATTTACTGGCTCGCTCGGCCGCCTGCACCGCATCCTGCCACACAAAAACACTAACACTGTTGAGAGCAGGAAAAATCAAACTTTTCGACGATATTTTTGAGATGCACCTTGTATAAATATATTCTCATTGACATAAAATGAAAAAATTACCATTCCCACTAAAGTCGTGACTCATATGGCAAGCAATATGTGTCAATCTTTTTGCATATGGTGCAGCCCTATAGTGTACCTGTGTCTGTGCCAGACGTGCCTTGTTATGGGCATCGAGGTAAAGGCGGTGGAGGTGGGCATCTTTCCCTGTGGGCGTTCGACTCCTGTCTGTCTGCTCCTGCTTCAGCTGCTCCTGCTTCAGCTGCGCCAACGTCAACGTCCTGATGGGGTCGCTGCACACAGGCCATAGGTCATACACACATTTAGCATCAACAAGTCAAATAAGGTCATGACGTTAAATCTTCTACATACTGTACAGTATGTCACATATTGTTTTTAATTAATACAGTATTTGTTTAACTCAAGCAGTGTTCTCACTGTGTCCCAGATTTAAATTCCATGACTTTCCACAACAAAAAAGTACACCTGTCGTAATTTAATTATATTCTAAGAGTTTTAGCAGCATTTAGCAACATTTTCAATTTAAAATAACACAAGTAAATGAACAAAACAATTCTGCATGTAGGGAAATCAAATTAGTCTCATCTAATAGGCAACAGTCAAGTTTGGGCAAGCTGCAGTGCATCATGGTAAACAGAGTTGGGCCGGTGTAAAAATGTCATATTAAATAATATTAAGTGTAGAACAACTCGTAGACAAAGAGTTTATTGAAGGCAAGAGGCGACAGTGCTGCAGTCATTATGTTGTAGTGGAAGAAAAGATTAGCCTACGGTTCTTATCAATGTAAGTTCTTCAAATCAGATGACGTGTGACTATACAAGATAGATATTAGAACGTTTTCATAGAACACCAACGGTTATACAGGCAGGAAAACTGACTGGACTTAAACTGAACTTAAAGTTAATGCACTCTACTTTATATACTGTACTGTATATAAAGACTTGTATGTAGACAAGACATTTGCAATATTGGTCTGTATGATCTTGATTGGCATAAGCGTATCCACCTGCCCTGTTTTCTCTCTCCACCAATTGGTGTTGAGATCTGCTGTATATGAGTCCTCCTCCTACTTCCTGCTTCCTTCTAATGAAGGAAGATTCTTTGATCGAAACATCAATAAACGGACCTGGCTGGGAGCATATTCCATGTTTCCATGTTTCAAGATGGCAGCTGCCATCTTTCCACACACACCGCATCCACTTCTTTAATAATGTTACATCGTTGCTGTTTACGCATTGTCTTGTCTGTGTTTTTCAGTTGACCTGTTTCACCTACTTAGAATACAAAATGTTGCAATATTGGCACAGTTTTCCTTTTCTTTGACACTAAGTCTGCCATGTGTTTCGTCTCGTCACCCCCCAAAAACACTGTACGCCGTCACCGATGTGCACATCTTCCCCCACCCACCGCTACTGAAGCTCCCAGCAAAGAGCAGGCTCCCGGCTGCACACGTAGCTGTGGCTTACATAACTATCTATCTACTCACTCTTTATGAAGGTCCCTGCTGGTCCATCTACTCACTCTTTATGAAGGTCCAGGCAGGTCTTGGACAGTGGAGGGCTGGCGTGCGTGTTCATCTTCATGGGAGAGCGGTGGGCGTCGGCGCTGGCCGGACGGACGGGAAGGTGGCTCAGCAAACCCAAACCGTCTGCAGAACCGCCGGTGGTCTGGTGCAGCCACGGACTGGTCGTGTTCTGAAGACCCAACACACAGACAGTTACTATTTAATTTGAATAAAAGTCACAATATGAAACACACAGACTGATTCATAAAATGGTCAAGATGAAACGCTTTAGAAAAATACACCCATATGTTTTAGGGATAGCATGCATTAAAAAGACCCCGCCCTACGCTGGATCAGTTCATTTGCACGTCGGGTTACAATGCACACCTCTGTGCAGTAACAAAGACGACTAGTGAAATCATATTGCAAATGCATTTCTATCTTGTTGTGGCACCGGCCATCCACAATATGTATGGATTTGAAGAAACAGTGTAACGCAGACATGAGAGAGAAAGTAGAAACACAGGTGTGGTGTGTGGGATAGACATGAGAGAGAAAGTAGAAACACAGGTGTGGTGTGTGGGATAGACATGAGAGAGAAAGTACAAACACAGGTGTGGTGTGTGGGACAGACATGAGAGAGAAAGTACAAACACAGGTGTGGTGTGTGGGACAGACATGAGAGAGAAAGTAGAAACACAGGTGTGGTGTGTGGGATAGACATGAGAGAGAAAGTGGAAACACAGGTGTGGTGTGTGGGACAGACATGAGAGAGAAAGTACAAACACAGGTGTGGTGTGTGGGACAGACATGAGAGAGAAAGTACAAACACAGGTGTGGTGTGTGGGACAGACATGAGAGAGAAAGTACAAACACAGGTGTGGTGTGTGGGACAGACATGAGAGAGAAAGTACAAACACAGGTGTGGTGTGTGGGACAGACATGAGAGAGAAAGTACAAACACAGGTGTGGTGTGTGGGATAGACATGAGAGAGAAAGTAGAAACACAGGTGTGGTGTGTGGGATAGACATGAGAGAGAAAGTAGAAACACAGGTGTGGTGTGTGGGATAGACATGAGAGAGAAAGTGGAAACACAGGTGCGGTGTGTGGGACAGACATGAGAGAGAAAGTAGAAACGCAGGTGTGGTGTGTGGGACAGACATGAGAGAGAAAGTACAAACACAGGTGTGGTGTGTGGGACAGACATGAGAAAGTAGAAACACAGGTGTGGTGTGTGGGACAGACATGAGAGAGAAAGTGGAAACACAGGTGTGGTGTGTGGGACAGACATGAGAAAGTAGAAACACAGGTGTGGTGTGTGGGACAGACATGAGAGAGAAAGTGGAAACACAGGTGTGGTGTGTGGGACAGACATGAGAAAGTAGAAACACAGGTGTGGTGTGTGGGACAGACATGAGAGAGAAAGTAGAAACACAGGTGTGGTGTGTGGGACAGACATGAGAAAGTAGAAACACAGGTGTGGTGTGTGGTACAGACATGAGAGAGAAAGTGGAAACACAGGTGTGGTGTGTGGGACAGACATGAGAAAGTAGAAACACAGGTGTGGTGTGTGGGACAGACATGAGAGAGAAAGTAGAAACACAGGTGTGGTGTGTGGGACAGACATGAGAGAGAAAGTAGAAACACGGGTGTGGTGTGTGGGACAGACATGAGAGAGAAAGTAGAAACACAGGTGTGGTGTGTGGGACAGACATGAGAGAGAAAGTGGAAACACAGGTGTGGTGTGTGGGACAGACATGAGAGAGAAAGTAGAAACACAGGTGTGGTGTGTGGGATAGACATGAGAGAGAAAGTAGAAACACAGGTGTGGTGTGTGGGACAGACATGAGAAAGTAGAAACACAGGTGTGGTGTGTGGGATAGACATGAGAGAGAAAGTAGAAACACAGGTGTGGTGTGTGGGACAGACATGAGAGAGAAAGTAGAAACACAGGTGTGGTGTGTGGGACAGACATGAGAAAGTAGAAACACAGGTGTGGTGTGTGGGACAGACATGAGAGAGAAAGTAGAAACACAGGTGTGGTGTGTGGGATAGACATGAGAGAGAAAGTAGAAACACAGGTGTGGTGTGTGGGACAGACATGAGAGAGAAAGTAGAAACACAGGTGTGGTGTGTGGGATAGACATGAGAGAGAAAGTAGAAACACAGGTGTGGTGTGTGGGACAGACATGAGAGAGAAAGTAGAAACACAGGTGTGGTGTGTGGGACAGACATGAGAAAGTGGAAACACAGGTGTGGTGTGTGGGATAGACATGAGAGAGAAAGTAGAAACACAGGTGTGGTGTGTGGGACAGACATGAGAGAGAAAGTAGAAACACAGGTGTGGTGTGTGGGATAGACATGAGAGAGAAAGTAGAAACACAGGTGTGGTGTGTGGGACAGACATGAGAGAGAAAGTAGAAACACAGGTGTGGTGTGTGGGATAGACATGAGAGAGAAAGTAGAAACACAGGTGTGGTGTGTGGGATAGACATGAGAGAGAAAGTAGAAACACAGGTGTGGTGTGTGGGATAGACATGAGAGAGAAAGTAGAAACACAGGTGTGGTGTGTGGGACAGACATGAGAGAGAAAGTAGAAACACAGGTGTGGTGTGTGGGATAGACATGAGAGAGAAAGTAGAAACACAGGTGTGGTGTGTGGGACAGACATGAGAGAGAAAGTAGAAACACAGGTGTGGTGTGTGGGACAGACATGAGAAAGTGGAAACACAGGTGTGGTGTGTGGGATAGACATGAGAGAGAAAGTAGAAACACAGGTGTGGTGTGTGGGACAGACATGAGAGAGAAAGTAGAAACACAGGTGTGGTGTGTGGGATAGACATGAGAGAGAAAGTAGAAACACAGGTGTGGTGTGTGGGACAGACATGAGAGAGAAAGTAGAAACACAGGTGTGGTGTGTGGGATAGACATGAGAGAGAAAGTAGAAACACAGGTGTGGTGTGTGGGACAGACATGAGAGAGAAAGTGGAAACAGGTGCGGTGTGTGGGACAGACATGAGAGAGAAAGTAGAAACACAGGTGTGGTGTGTGGGACAGACATGAGAGAGAAAGTAGAAACACAGGTGTGGTGTGTGGGACAGACATGAGAGAGAAAGTAGAAACACAGGTGTGGTGTGTGGGACAGACATGAGAGAGAAAGTGGAAACAGGTGCGGTGTGTGGGACAGACATGAGAGAGAAAGTGGAAACAGGTGCGGTGTGTGGGACAGACATGAGAGAGGACAGGCCGTGGTGCAAAAAAGGTTGGGAACCCCTGATAGACTCTCTCTCACACACGCACACGCGTGCACACACACACACACACACACACACACACACACACACACAGAGGCTGTTATGAGTCCACCTACCCTCCTGAGCGAGACTTCCGCGTTGAGAGCGGCGGGGTTTTCGGGGTGAACCCACTTGGCCGTGGGGGTCAGGTTGAGTCCTGGGGGGTAGGAGGAGGGGGTCCCATTGGGGTACTGCCACAGGATGGGGTACAGGCCCAGCCCTGCTGCCCCGCTGTGGGCCTGGGCTAGCATTGGCGGTCCCTGGCCCTGAAAACAAAACTCAAGGTTATGGATATAACCCCGGTTTTTAGAAATAAGGCGAGGAGGACCTTGTTATGGGGCGTCTTGCTAGACTACTATCTCTATACCATTGATGAAACAATAGGGGGGGCACGGTGGCTCAGTGGTAGCACTGTCCCCTCACAGCAAGAAGGTCCTGGGTTCGATTCCCGCCTGGAACGGCCCGCTAAAAAAAAGCCAAACAAACAAACAAACAAAAACACACAATGGAGTGGGGGGAAAGGGGCGTGCCCCTCCGTCTGGCATGAGTCGAATGCCAGGAATGTCCAGGAATACACTGTGTGTGGTGTTTTTTCACACAGGATAACTTCAACGTCCAAAAATAAACCGCCGTTTTAAAAGGCTTATTTTTCCACCTTAGAGGTGATGATTTGTAGGGTATGTTTCCCTTTCCAGAGTCTTTCCGCCAAGGACAGCGGTCTAACCCAATACCTTCCAACAGCCGTCTGGTGAAGGAAGGAAGGAGCTTTCTGTGAGAACGGAGGTGCAGAAAGCTGCTAAACTCACAGCAGCGCCCCCTTTCTGTGAGAAAGGAGGTGCAGAAAGCTGCTAAACTCACAGCAGCGCCCCCTGGTGAAAGCAATGAATCTGGCTTCAGACAGTCTGGCTACAGGAAGCAGGAGCAGCGATAAAAGAAGGGGACACATGTGAAGAGGCCGGCATCATAGGTGCCTTGCCCCATGCCAGACGGAGGGCCACGCCCCTTTTTGCCCACCCCATTGTTTCATCACTGGTGTAGAGGTCATAGATTCCCCACAGCGAGGTCCTCTGAAGCCTTTTTGGATAAAACTACATTGGTTTGCTCTTAAAGGGACACCACCGAAAAACAACGTTGATTTATTTTCCACATATCTGAAAACTGTAAACAGTTATGCAGACATTAACTTATTTTGACAGTTACTGAGAGTTCTCAAATCAACTCTCAGTAACTATCAAAATAAATTAATGTGGAGTGTGTATTGTGGAGTGATGACATCACTGGTCCACAACTTGGCTCAGTTTTTGGATATGTGAGATTAGGTGCAAAATAAATCAGCATTGTTTTTTGGTGGAGTTCTCCTTTAAGTTTCACTCATTTCTTACAGCATCTCAATGAAAACGTTTGGCTAATGAAGGTTGAAACGTGTGTATGAGGCTGGATTCAGACCTGGAGGTACTGCTGCTGGTGCGCGGCTGCTGGGTGAGCCAGGGCAAGGTGACCCAGCCCGCTGGGAGAGTCCAGTCGTGGGTGGCCCCCAAGGAGGGAGGCCGTGGGAGGAGGCATGGCCGGGAGCACCCCGGGGGGCAAGAGGTGCGGGTGGGGGAGGGCGGAGGTGGGAGGAGGGCCGAGGAGGTGGGAGGCAGCGTGCGGGTGGGATGCAGGGGTGAGGCAGGGGGAGTGCGGGGAGGGGGAGTGGAGGGGGTGGAGATGGGGGTGGAGGTACGCCGCCACATGATTGGAGGAGACGTTGTCGGCGTCGTGGCGGACCAGCGCCGGGTCCCGGTAGACCGTGAAGGTCTCGTTCTTGTCAATAATCAGCGGGCTCTTATTGCTACTGCCGGACTCCAACCGGGCTGGGACCGGTTTGAAACAGGACCGGGGAGCTTCCGCTGGTTCCACTTTAGCGGCCAAACGGCCCGTTGGAGGCGGAGAAGTGTCCGAATACCTGGGTACTTTATGTTTAGAGACCTCCGGGGAGGTGTTGGGTTTGGGTTTAGAGATGTCTAGCAGGCACGGGTGGGGCTTAGCCTTGAGGAGATCGGCCTGTGTTGGGTGTGTGTTGGGGTAGGGGTGGCTCTGGAGGCTGTGGGGGTGTTGAGTGGGGTGTGGGTTTGGGTTGGGGCTGCATCTGGGTCTGGCTAGCTCAGGTTGAGTGGGGTGTGGGTTTGGGTTGGGGCTGCCTCTGGGTCTGGCTAGCTCAGGTTGAGTGGGGTGTGGGTTTGGGTTGGGGCTGCCTCTGGAACGGGCCAGCTCAGGTTGAGTGGGGTGTGGGTTTGGGTTGGGGCTGCCTCTGGAACGGGCCAGCTCAGTTTGAGTGGGGTGTGGGTTTGGGTTGGGGCTGCCTCTGGGTCGGGCCAGCTCAGGTTGATTGGGGTGTGGGTTTGGGTTGGGGCTGCCTCTGGAACGGGCCAGCTCAGTTTGAGTGGGGTGTGGGTTTGGGTTGGGGCTGCCTCTGGAACGGGCCAGCTCAGGTTGAGTGGGGTGTGGGTTTGGGTTTGGGCTGCCTCTGGGTCGGGCCAGCTCAGGTTGAGTGGGGTGTGGGTTTGGGTTGGGGCTGCCTCTGGAACGGGCCAGCTCAGGTTGAGTGGGGTGTGGGTTTGGGTTGGGGCTGCATCTGGCTCTGGCCAGCTCAGTGTGTTTTCTGCTCTCTTCTGACAGAGAAGGGCTCTTGATGCAGGGCAGCAGAGACGTGAAGTGTGGCTGCTGTTGTGTGTGCTGATGATGATGATGCTGTGGTTGTTGTTGTTGTTGATGATGATGATGATGATGAAGAAGGGCGTTTTTCTCTTTCTCCACCAGCACTGCATTTTCACCCGCCGATGTCACAGGCCTGCAAAAAAAGAAAGAGAATTTTAAATCCTGTAAAACTTCTAATAGGGGCCTTCTCCCCAATTGCCGCCGAGTCTCCAATAACCGCAGGGGGTCAGACTCGATTTTGGATATAAGCGCCGGTCTTCCCTTAACAGCCGGGAGCGGTTATTAGAATAAATATGTTTTTCCTCCATTAGGCCTACAGTATGTTTTTGTGTCGACTGAATTCAGTCACTTACGGTAATGACGTGTGTTTTGGAGGAAGTCAGGCGGAAGTCAGTCATGCTCTTTCTCCCCCTGTCAGACAGTTTTATATTTTATTCGGACATGTATTGGAAACTTGTCTTGGCGTCTACGTATTTGGTAAGTCTGCTTGTTTGTCTAGTAGTGCTGCAGTGCTGTTTCGTTAGCGTTAGTTTGGTAGCTAACGTTAGCGTGCGTTCTACAATGACGTTGCTATGACTTTCCAATTAAACACTAGTCTCGCTGGTCAGCCTCCCTTCCCTACTCACGGAAGGGAGAGGAGGCTGGCCAGCGAGACTGAAACACAAACAACTGAATGTGTGAGCGGTAGGCTAATGTTACTTGTTTAAAATATGGTATGGCTGTTTGGCAGAGGCATTAAGAGGAGAGCAATGAACTGATACTGTAACGTACTGGTAGTTGGATGATGATGATGATGATGATGGCAATACTAGGCAGTACAATACTAGGCATGTTCAAAACTGCCTGTACCTACCCTCTTGTGTGTACTATACTATCTCACTGGTTTAAATAAGCAATTTTATACTTTCCGTTTTTGCTGACCAGAAATTCTGTGCAAAAAATAATAATCGCCTGGGTCGATTTCGTGCAATAAAGAAATAACCGCCTGACTCCAATTGCCGCCTGATCTCCTTTAACCGCCTGGGGTCAGACTCGATTTAGCATAATAAACGCCCAGGCCCTTATTTGAAGTTTTACGGTATGTACATTTTTGGTTGCGGTGCCGCTATGGCACTATGGTGGCCGGAGGGTCTGAATCACAAGTCAGCATTTCCGGGTTTTGCCATAGGAATTCCCGTGGCAAGCCTCTGATTGGCTGGGCTGTTACGGAAGTCCAGTCCGGCTCTCTGCGTGCATTGTAGGGCTGGGGGAAAAAATCGATTCACCTAAGTATCGCGATTTTTAATGTCACGATTTTTTGGATCGATCTTTTATTCCAGAATCGATAATCGCAAATTAAAAATTTTTTTTTTTTTTTTTTTTTTTTTGGTGCTTGCAGTCAGGCCACTCACTGAACAGCAGGCCAGGCGCCGCCTACTGGTTTACTAGTGGTTTTATTACTTTATTAGTTAGTCTGAAGTAATAATTACACTTCAGGGTTAAAGTGGGTGCATCTCATTGTAAAATTGGACTTCAAACGGCCCAAATCTGGCTTCAAACGGCCCAAATTTCACACGCGTTGGCCCATATCGGCCTGGCCTGCTTGGTATCTAATGCCCGGCCTGAATTATGATCCCAGTCCGCCCCTGTTTTTAACTATATCGCCCAGCCCTACTCATGATATATAATATACAGTCTCTAGTGTATGATTCAACTTTTCCCATGTTCTAATCTAGTGTAAAAAAGCAAACAAACTGAAAAAATAAAAGAAAAAAATAAACAAAAATCGCAATAAATCGTAATATCGAATCGCAATAATCGTAGAATCGCAATAATCGTGAATCGCAATATATATCGAATCGGCACCAAAGTATCGTGATAGTATCGAATCGGGAGATAAGTGAATCGGCACAGCCCTAGTGCATTGGTGCATCGTTCAAAATGTACCACTCCAAGAGTTGCATCATGCAAACGAGGTGGTCTGTGGTTGGTCAATCCATATGTCTGTCAAGGCATTTGGTTTTGGTCTCAGGGGTCCTTAACCACTTGTCAAGCATTGTGCCCCAGACATAGATATTTATCTAAAGCTGGCTACTGTGAGACTATGGTACAGGTACTTTTACAACCGGTAATTAATTGCAACACAGACTTGATGTCTCATTTAGGTGGGTTGGGCTGGGTTCAAAAAATCGATTCTCCGATTTTTAATCGATTTTTATTTTAATCCTCGATTATCGATTCATATGTCCAGAGATCGATTTTTTTTTAATTAAAAAAAAATATATATATATATATTAAAAAAAAAAAAAAAAACTTGAAACATAGTTTCAAGTTGACGTTTATTTATGTTTGTAGTTGAAACAAAAACATAAATACTGTAGGCTACATGAATGGAAATGTTTGATCATTAATATCTACTTAGAAATTATATAGGCTGAAATCAAATCACTGTGCATAATTGTGAAAGTGTCTTTATTGACAGATGAAAAGGCTGTTATTTACCCTTTGTCACCACCTGGTGAGTAAATGTGTAACTAAAACCATTAAAATTGACAACAGGTCTGCAACTTTTTTTCCCCCATGTATCTACTTGGCTGGTTGGGAACCCCTGTGTTACATAACTGGACAGTCATGTAATTCAGGGTACAGCTCAAAAAACACGTTTTGGTATCACTAACCAAATCAATATTGAAATTGATCGAATCGGATCGAATCGAAATTAATCGATTCGCAACCTTGTGAATCGGAATCGAATCGATTCTTGAAATTTGAACCAATACCCAGCTCTACGGATGAGTTCTATTTTTATTTTTTTACAATTAAACCTAATTTACTTATTGCACCCGACTGGTGGTTTTTCAGATGTGATTTAGCTAAAGTGAGCTAAACAAGTCAGATCCACTATAAATGTTTTTCAAGGGATGCTGTGATGTAGCCACAAGAAAGGTGCAATATTAATGTTTTTCAGGAGATGGCGATGTGATGTAGCTAATCAATAAAGATGCATTATAAATGTTTTTTCAGGAGATGTGTGATGTAGCTAGCTAGGTTCTAAACAAGAAATATGGTTAAAATGTTTACAGTAGTTTTCCTGTCTTGCTGCACTACAATGTTACAATGCTGTAAGACGTAGCTAAACACAAAATATGCAATAGTTATCCACCTTATTTTTGAATGCCCCACTGTAAAAAAAGAATCGTGGGTACAAGGTCCGGTTTAACGTGACTCATTGTTGCCGCTTGCCATTTCCTTTGTTATACTCTGGCTGCAGACCCGAATTATAAACCGGAAGCTGGAGTCCGTTATAAAAGTTATAAATATAGTCACGTTATAAACAACTAACCAACGCTGGAGGTCCGTATGGAAACTCGAAATGTGTGTTACTCGAAATGGTTAAAAGTTAAATCAATTTGGTGGCGTTTTACTGCCATGTAACATAGCTAGCTAGCCGCTAACATTAGCCACAGTTAGTAGCCGATAGGGATGGGCATCGAATTTCGAATTTTCGAATAATCGTTGTTATTATCAAGGTCGACTTTTATTATTGAAATTCGAAATTCAATTTTTTTTTTTTTTTTTTTTTTTTTGAGTGAAATGTTGCATTGTCTCCCCTGATTCTAAGTATAGTCAAATCGCTTGGTTTGAGCAAGTAAAACAATTTTTATAAGCATTTTAAGCAAGGTTTATGGAAAAATGAATGGCGGATGAAATCCCATGAAGAGGGAGAGGGGGTGACTTTGGCACCCCTTTGGCACTCAGACCTGAGCCTACTAAATATTTAATGAACCACTCATGATTGTCAAAACTGTTTTTTATTTTCGAAAATGTCAATGTCATGTAACATGTTCTTTACTTCAGTGGTGCAATGCTTGTTTGAGCTAAAAATCCACAGCAGAAGCTTTTTATATTAATTAATAAAGCCGTAGACTTAGAATCAGGGGAGACAATGCAACATTTCACTCACAAATTTTTTTTTTTTTTTTTTTTTTAACATTTTTTTTTTTTTTTTCCGAATTTCGAATTAAATTCGAATTTGGCCAGCGAATTTCGAATAGTGTTTTTGCTAGAAACGCCCATCCCTAGTAGCCGACTACCCACAATGCATTACGTTATCCCAGCACCCGAACGACACGGCTGTAGAGCAGAATGGCTCTGCTGTAAAAGGGTAAAATCCTCATAGACGTTTTTTTTGTCAGGGGCTGGGGGGTTATCTAAATTGGTTACACCGGAAATAGAACCCATAGTTAACATACGGCAAAATGGCCGCCAAAAATAAGGTGGATAGTTTTTCATGAGATACTCAGTATTTAATACTGTGCTAGGTTCTAAACAAGAAGAATGTTTACAGTTGTTTTCCTTTCCTGATGCACTATAAATGTTTACAATGCTGTGGTGTAGCTGAGAGAATGGACGGTCGTGATGTCACAGTGACCTTGAACTTTGAACACCAAAATGTATCAGTTTAGTCTTGGGTCCAAGTGAATGTTTGAGCCAAATTTAAAGGAATTCCCTCAAGGCATCCCTAAGATATCAAATTAACAAGCATGGAACGGATGGTTGTGAGGTCACAGTGACCTTGAACTTTGACCTTTGTCCACCAAAATCCAAGTGGATGTTTGAGCCAAATTTGAGGAAATTCACTTGAGGCATTCCTGGAGTATCACGTTAACGAGCATGGAACGGGCGGTCGTGAGGTCACAGTGACCTTGAACTTTGACCTTTGACCACCAAAATCTAATCAGTTCATCCTTGAGTCCAAGTGGACGTTTGAGCGAAATTTGAAGAAATTCCCTCAAGGCTTTCTTGAGATATTGCGTTAACGAGCAGCAGGCAGACGTATACAGTATATGGACAACCCGAAAACATAATGCCTCCCGGCCACGGCTATCGCCGGCGGAGGCATAACAAGCGTAAAAACACACTCGATGACTTCCACCTACCTGATGACCTCAGAGTGGGCGAACTCGATCTTGTTGCTGAGGCTCCTGGCTGCCGTCAAGCCACCACCTATCATGGCCTGTTGCTGCTGCACGGCAGGCTCCATATCCGTCCTGCGGCCCCCCTCTGACGGTGAGGGAGATGGGGGGACGGGAGGCGAGGACACGGGGGAGGGGTTAAGGGGGAGGTAGGGCGACAGGGCGGTAGACTGGGCCGAGGGGGAGGGGTTTAGGGGGAGGTAGGGTGACAGGGCGGTGGATTGGGCCGAGGGGGAGGGGTTGAGGGGGAGGTAGGGTGATAGGGCGGTGGACTCGGCCTTCTGGGAGGCCAGCAGCGCAGACACTGCCTCCGAACTCTCGCGGTGCACCGTGGCCTGGGCCTCCTCCGTGATGTCGATCACACCGCTGCCGTGGAGCTGCGACGACGACGGCGTCTGGGAGCGGGATGAGGCTAAAAAGGAATGAGAGATAATGAGTCTTGGAAAATGCATACCTTTATGTACTGTAGGTTCTAATTGAACAACCTGGCACCAACAAATAAATATATACTTCACAGAAAATATGGTGATGTGGACCAGTGTTGGATGTATAGTTAATATATTAGTTAATATTATTATGTTTTTCCAGTAATGACTCTGAATACTCTTTAGATTTGTTGGATTATCAAATAAACCAATGAGAAATAGTGCATCAGGGTTGTATGCCTCATACCACTTTCAGACAGACACGGTTCTGGTTCTGGCTCTCGCTCAGAAGGAGTCTCAGAACCTTGGTGTTTTCTGGCGAACCAGCCCGTGTTCGCACCAGTTTAAGCGGAACCAAAGTGGGAGAACATTAGTCGGTAGTCCTTCAGTTTTTTAAGTTTATTAATTATTTGGTCTGGCGTTCGAGTGAACCCAGCCTTGGCCATCTCTTCCACAAGTTCGGCATACGACTTGCTCTTTCTTGTACTGCTTTCTAGCTGTTCTTGAGATTCGGTATGCCCAATTCGCCACTAAACATTTGGTTTCCTCAGGAGACCACTGCAAATTATTTTTCTCCATGTTGTCACTGCCTTCTCCTTCCTGCTCGTTTTCACAGCCTAGAATGAGACACGCCCACTGATGATGTCACGGTTCCCAAGGAAAAACCAACTATTTTTTGGTTCCGCTGAGAACCAACTTTTCAGGTTCCGAACCAATCATTTTTTCGGTCTGAACGCGCCGGCCGGTTCAAATTTGGGTTCGGGAACCTGAACCAGCACGGAGACCTGCCGGTGTGAAAGCCCTAATTGATGTTGACTGCTCACTTTCACACCGGCAGGGTGTTTAGACTCCAGCCAGCACTGATACATTGAAGCCCACAGCGCAGTGGTGTGACCATTCAGCCTTATGGCACTTTAGGCAATGTTTGGAGTACCTTGGGAATGAATGAATGAATGAAAACCACCCACATCCCTCAACCACTCCCCCTACCCACCCCTTGAACCCAGATTCTCTATGACCTTCCTATCCCTAGCTACGGCCCCTTTCCCCTAGCCCCACCCCCCACCACGGTTCTTCCCACCACCCAGAGCTCCCGATCCACTCCCTCTACCCACCCCTCAAACCCTGGCTCTCTATGACCTTCCTATCCCTAGCTACAGCACATTTTCACTAGCCCTGCCCCCTTACTGATCACACCACCGACATCTACGTAAACATTCTCCCAACCCATCCCTCAAATCCAGACTCTCTACAACCTTCGTATCCCGAGCCCCTTTTCCCCAACCCTTCAATTTAAAATGATATATTGTGAATATATGCCATTGTTCTCTTGTTTTAATAACAATTAAAAAAAAGACTCTTAATGTGTAACTTTTCCTCCGTGGTATCGAAAATGGTATGAGTGAGTGAGTGAACTGAGTGAGTTCATGTCAATTCTGCTAATAAACGCATAATACCTGCTTTTTGCCCTTTTAGGGCTATTTGTTTCTCTTCAGTTACACAGATATCGTGATGTATCGTAGATTAAATTTCTTACAATATATCGATTATCGCAGAATCGCTGTATCGTGATAATATCATTATTGAGGGCCAAGTATCGTGTGACCGTATTGTATCGCGAGTTACTCCGTGATTCCCACCCCAATACAGACTGCCTGTACCCATACATGACATACAATACAATACAGACTGCCTGGACCCATACATGACATACAATACAATACAGACTGCCTGGACCCATACATTACATACAATACAATACAGACTGCCTGTACCTTTCACAGTGCTCTTGCTGCTCTCCATAATGCAGCCTGGGACAGTGTCGAGCGTCAGGGGCACCTGTTGCTGCGGAGATCGGGTGATCTGCGTTACCGCAACCAGTTCCTCCTCCTCCTTCGTTATCGTCGTGCCCGTTTGATTGAGCAGGCCCTTCTTGCTGTCCTCCCCCACTTGAAGCTCCGCCCATGGGGACAGCCGACTAATGAGAGGTGAGGAGTCGTCGAGTTTGGCGGCCTGCATCTGCGTCACCGACTTCTCCTCTTTCTCCATTTTGGAAATGGCGCCGGCCTTCAGCTGGCTGCTGCCAGGCTTCAGCTCGTTCTCAGAGTTGGGCTCGGACGAGGACGAGGAGGACGAGGATGAGGAGGACGAAGAGGAAGATGAGGAAGAAGAGCAGCACGAGGAGTGGGCGGTCCTCTTGTTGTGCGGGTTTTCTGAGTCGCTGCTCTCCGATAGGTCAGACGTCATGTCTGTCTTCAGCCTTTTTAGACCTGCCTTTTTCTCATCTTCCTCGGCCTTCCTGCGTTTGTTCACCGCCTGCTTGGTCTTTGATTTGGAGTCTGAAGGGAGGGAGAGAGGGAGCAAAGCATTCATGTTTTGAGACCCACATGTGTGCTTTAGTGGAGCAGCTTGATCACTACTACAGTAGGTCTCATATATAGTATAAATGGATTCAAGTGACCTTGAACTTTAACCACCAAAATCTACTCAGTTCATCCGTGAGTCCAAGTAGATGTTTGAGCCAAATTTGAAGCAATTCCGCCAAGGATAATGCGTTAACATCGGGCGGACGGACGGCCAACCCGAAAACATAATGGATAATAACGGAACCGGCTATCACCGTCGGCCGGAGGCATAAAAAGAAGTGCGTTGCAGATCCAACCAAAAGTGTTTAGGGTGGCTCTTCGTGCCAAAGGGGCGGTGAGATGCAGAAGGTGTTGTTATACCACCCTTACCTTTACCCTGAGGTAACCCCTGGTGAGATGCAGAAGGTGTTGTTATACCACCCTTACCTTTACCCTGAGGTAAACCCTGGTAAGATGCAGAAGGTGTTGTTATACCACCCTTACCTTCACCCTGAGGTAAACCCTGGTAAGATGCAGAAGGTGTTGTTATACCACCCTTACCTTTACCCTGAGGTAAACCCTGGTAAGATGCAGAAGGTGTTGTTATACCACCCTTACCTTTACCCTGAGGTAAACCCTGGTAAGATGCAGAAGGTGTTGTTATACCACCCTTACCTTCACCCTGAGGTAAACCCTGGTAAGATGCAGAAGGTGTTGTTATACCACCCTTACCTTTACCCTGAGGTAAACCCTGGTAAGATGCAGAAGGTGTTGTTATACCACCCTTACCTTTACCCTGAGGTAAACCCTGGTAAGATGCAGAAGGTGTTGTTATACCACCCTTACCTTTACCCTGAGGTAAACCCTGGTAAGATGCAGAAGGTGTTGTTATACCACCCTTACCTTCACCCTGAGGTAACCCCTGGTGAGATGCAGAAGGTGTGTGCTTGTAAACCATTAAAACACAATCAAATAATGGATCGTTGCTCGGGGACGTCCATTTTCAATGTTTTTAAAAGCCCTCTCTGTGTTACTAAGTGATTCGCTGTATCTCCAGTTTGTTTCACTACGGAGGGTAAGGGGGAGAGATCATTTCTGGTAACATGACAAAGAGGCTGTAGGTTTGTTAGTTGTGTTCAAACTACTCTTTTTGACAAGAACTTCCCAGATGATTGGTAGGCAGAGATCTCCAATTGTCTGGGAGCCGACACTAGGTGCAGGCAACAACAAGTGCACATGACGGTCCTCACCTCTCCCTGTGGTCTCCTCTCTCCTCTCCTTATCCTCCTCGGGCACGCTGCTGTCCGATCCTTTCCTCCTGGACGATCGAGAGCTGCGCTGCTCCCTCTGCTCCCGCCCACCGCTACCAGGCGAGTGCTGTAACTGGCTGGCTGGTTGCTGGCCCTGCTGTGATTGGCTCTGTTGCTGGGAGGCCGACGTTCCCTGGGAGCCTTTTGGGACGGGGCCCGATGAGGTCATGACAGGGCGGGGGCTGTTGGCCTGGGCTCGCGTGTAGTGACCCTGCGCATGCGCACACACACACACACACATACAGACAACACACAGCAAGGGTGACACAGGTCAGTGATGTATTCATGGTTCTCCACATCAAAAGATCACCACTTTTATCCAACCAGTATCATGACTGTATACATTCTTGGCATAGTTGGTTCCACAGAAACATTAACCCTAGCAGTGTCAATGCTATGATTGAGCTATGCAGGACTACTAAGTTTTAACACTACATTTAGGGTATTGGTGAATCAAAGCAAAACAATTGCTTTAGGGCAGGGGTGCCCACACTTTTTCAGCTTGGGAGCTACTTTTAAAATGACCAAGTCAAAGTGATCTACCAAACATATTTATTTATATATATACACTGAGTATACAGTGAAAAACAGTGGAACAGTGGAAAAACAGTGGAAACAGTGGAAAAACAGTGGAAACAGTGGAAAAACAGTGGAAACAGTGGAAAAACAGTGGAAACAGTGGAAAAACAGTAAAAAAAAAAAAAAAAAAAAAAAATCCCCTCCTCAATGCCATGCGATCGACCACACTACCTTCGCGATCGACCGGTCGATCGCGATCGACGTATTGGGCACCCCTGCTTTAGGGGGTCTTTAAATAACCAAAGACATGAGGGGTGTTTAAATTAATTACTAATTAATGATTAAGTACCTGAATGTTGCCAGTGCTCCCGCTGGGTCTCCCTCCCGTCGTCTTCAAAGAAACAAGATAAACAACAGAATGAACAAATACAAGAATTACATGGGAAAAGGAGAGATTGTGTGAATCACTGCAAGACCAGTGAAGATTGGCTGACCGGTTAAGGGATTGACTGACTAACCAATGAGCTCCTTCCACAGGCCATTTTATATCCCTGACTGAGAAAAACCGAATCCACACTGGAGGGACGTTACAGCATCTGCTGCCTCGTGCTGTGCAGTCGTGTGAGAGGAGCCCATTGGTCTACAACATTGTGTGTATGTGTGTGTTTAACAGTAAAGCAAACTAAACTAAAAATAACCGCCTCACGGTTGTATGCCTCCGCCCCTAGCCCTGCCCCCTTAACGGCTCATTATACTCGAGCAAGCTCCGTGGGGGTGGAGCTCCGCGAGTCTCCGCGAGTCACCGTGCAGACCTCGCGCTGGGGCAGATGCCATTATACTCAGAAGTGATCAGCTAAGTGATCAGCATGTATTGTACAATGGTAATAGTGAGAACAGCCCATGAAAAGTCGCAATGAAGCGCTATTATGTGCAGTACTGAGTGCGCTTTCACTCTCAAACGACCGTACATCAGCACTTGAACGAATCACCAAACTTGTTTTTACTGAAAGCCGTTTTAGTTCTGAGTCCTGATTGCCTACCCTGTGCTGCTTTTAAACTCTCTCAATTATGCTCTCAACACAACACATTTACCTGGTGAAATGACTAAAAATGAACAGTTGCAAATCAAAGTTTATAGCCTACCACATGGGTCAAGAAATGTGGGGAAAACACAGCTCAGTGTTCAGGGCTCAGTGGCTTGAAAGCGGCCATGTTTGGAGAGAAGCCGTGCGGAGGTCGCGCTGTGAGAAAAAAAATCAGGCACACGGTGGGCGCCCTACGGAGGTAGCGAATAACCACGGCCAACAAATTTACGTCATTTGACACGCCCGGCCCTCGCTCCACCCCCGCGCCCTTCACGGCATGGTGAGCATAAAGCAGCCTTTACTGATGATGGTGCCCTCCCTCCCAACAGGCCCATCCGCCTTGCAACTCCCCCTTGCATCCCCTCAAATCCCAACTCTCTATGAAGTGTGCACTGTGCAGCTGCTACTAAATGGGATTGGCTCATTTGCGTTCGAGGGCGGGACTTAGTGATGGGACTTAGTGATAGGTGAATTGGCTCTGCGTGTGTGTGTATGTGTGTACTCACGTGGGCAGTGTTGTTGTTGTTGTGGCTGGATCGGGACCTTCTCCTGGAGGTAGGGATGCACATTTTACTCAATTTCCTTCATCGATTAATTGGTCATGTTGACGATCAATTAATAGATGAATCATTATATATAAAAACAACTTTTGACATACAAAATAGAAAATACAAAACAAATACAAAGTTTTTACTCAACATGTTAAATCAACCGAACAAACTTGAAGACAAACCGAGCACAAATTGTCATTGTGCTTGTACTTTTTGCCTGCTCGGTTGGCTTTCTGCTTCCTCTGTATAAGCGGTAAAATTTAAATTTCGGCCTTGTGGTGTTAAATCATTTCAGCAAAAAATTTGAAAATAGCACATAGCCTACATTGTGGATTAATATATGTTTGATCGATCAAATTCTTAATAGTGATTAATCGATTGCTGATTAATCATTAACATCCCTACCTTGAGGTAATGCCGATATTTTCTCCTTTGAGCAGGGAGTGAACAACATCGTCCAGAAATGTCATCTGCACCATGGACGGATCCACGTTCTGCGGCTCCAGCACCTACACACCATGTCAACCAGACAGCAGCATTTACACTTAAACACCATGTCAACCAGACAGCAGCATTTACACTTAAACACCATGTCAACCAGACAGCAGCATTTACACTTAAACACCATGTCAACCAGACAGCAGCATTTACACTTAAACACCATGTCAACCAGACAGCAGCATTTACACTTAAACACCATGTCAACCAGACAGCAGCATTTACACTTAAACACCATGTCAACCAGACAGTAGCATTTACACTTAAACACCATGTCAACCAGACAGTAGCATTTACACTTAAACACCATGTCAACCAGACAGTAGCATTTACACTTAAACATCATGTCAACCAGACAGTAGCATTTACACTTAAACACCATGTCAATCAGACAGTAGCATTTACACTTAAACACCATGTCAACCAGACAGCAGCATTTACACTTAAACACCATGTCAACCAGACAGTAGCATTGACACTTAAACACCATGTCAACCAGACAGTAGCATTGACACCTTGTCTACACCTGCTATTAAAGGAACACCCAACATGGAGATTTGCCTTCTTCCCGATAGTAAGACGAGAAGATAGATGGACTTCTCTTCTCTGTGCGTGCAGTAGAAAGTAGTGACACGCCCCTCCTGCTAGTTAGCTTAGCACAATGACTGGTAGTCTGCCCCTCCTGCTAGTTAGCTTAGCACAATGACTGGTAGTCTGCCTCCTGCTAGTTAGCTTAGCACAATGACTGGTAGTCTGCCTCCTGCTAGTTAGCTTAGCACAATGACTGGTAGTCTGCCTCCTGCTAGTTAGCTTAGCACAATGACTGGTAGTCTGCCTCCTGCTAGTTAGCTTAGCACAATGACTGGTAGTCTGCCTCCTGCTAGTTAGCTTAGCACAATGACTGGTAGTCTGCCTCCTGCTAGTTAGCTTAGCACAATGACTGGTAGTCTGCGGAACGGGCTAGCCTACTCCCGTTAAGTCACCAAATACACATTCCAACGGCGCCAAAATGCTCTTATGTACATGTTGAGACTCGTACATTCACCACGTTAGGAAATAATAATGTGAGATTACGAGACATTGTAATTTCCGAAGCAAATACATAGCTCAAACTCGGATGGATATTGTAGCCTTGTCGGACACAAAAAAAAGATTGATCATAGTTTTACAGGAATACGACACAGGCGATTCTCACAAAATGTTGCTGTGTTCCTTTAAAGCAGCTATGTTGTGCTATGCCATTTTGGCAAATCCTAAATCATAACCACACTAATGAAAAAGGAAGTACAAATACAGTAATGATCGAAATTATTTAGACATGACCCATGTAGCATCACTAAAATGTGTGTACAGTATGTTTGTGCGTACCTGGTCATTCATAACGACCATGTTTCGACTAAAAAGGTCGTGGTGTGTAATGATGCCAGTGAACCACTGGGTGGCTGAGTCTTGTCTGTACACCCGCACACGGTAGCCATTCAACGAATAGGGACCTGAATGGGGTGAGACATACAGAGAGAGAGAGCAATGGGGGGAGAGAAAGAGAGTAATGAGTGAAAAAGATAAAAGCCGAGTGGATTTACACTAAATCCACTGAAGAGTTTAATTTCAAAATAAGATAAGATAAGCCGATATTTATTAAAAAATATCTATCTATCTATCTATCTATCTATCTATCTATCTATCTATCTATCTATCTATCTATCTATCTATCTGCTCAACTGTCTGCTGTAAGGATTACTATTGCTTCTCCCACAAGGTATTTTATCCTGGAATACATTACAGATGACATGTTGTGTCTGTCTCATACATTTAATGACACCGCCGATATGTTTCAGCATGGTTTCAGGTAGGGGTGCACCGATCATGTTTTTTTGCCACAGATCGCCGATGAGAAATATCTGCCCGACCGATCACTGATTTTTTTTTTCCTACTGCCTGGCAAGTGCAAAACCAATGAGAAGTGGATTCCAGCCATTCAAAGCTGATCATTTCTTACTTGAAAGACTACAAGAATGTCTCATATGCAAACTATTTAGCATTTGCTGGCCAGCTATGTAACAGTAACTCATCCCAGAAATGTAACATGAAAGTCGGACACAATGGAGTGTGTTCAAAATGACATACAACCACTACATGTAACCGACAACTGACTTGTCAACCGAGTTCAAGTTCTATCTGCTTTGTGAGGAACCGGTTTACGGTCAGCTGGTTTCCCTGTGCTTCCACACGCTGTAGAGAGTGGAACCTCACCTTTCATAAAAATCTCCTGGACCTTCTGATCTTTGAGCCAGCCGCGCACTTCTTCATGGAGCTGGGGGTTGTCTCTTAATACAGGGCTCGGGCTGTCCAGCTCATCCTGGAACACACAGAGAATGGAAGGTTAGTGCTAAACTGACAAACTTTGAAAGCCATATGGGTGAGAGAGAGGTCGAGCTTTAAGGTATCAACAGAAATAACTCAGGTACCAAGTAGTATCAAAACTTCTCCAGTCCAACCATACCTGCATTCCATCCTTTTTGTACACGATGTAGAAAGAAATTAGGATTTGTATGGTATTGTTTGTATTTGTATGGTATTGTTTTTGTTTATATGTTTGTAAGATAGTTTACATGACAATGCTCCGTACGTGAACGGCAAACCTTTGCTGTGTTTGGTCCCAGAGTGGAATTCTCGGATAATACCGTTGTTACTTTCACCGTGTAAACTGGCAAAACGATATACCGGTATATATATATTTATATATATATATAAAAGTGGTGATCTTTTGATGTGGAGAACCATGAATACATCACTGACCTGTGTCGCCCTTGCTGTGTGTTGTCTGTATGTGCTTTTATGCATGCTTTATTGTATGCTCATATCTCTGTGTGTGTGTGTGTGTGTGTGTGTGTGTGTATATACCGTAAATTCCGGACTATAAGCCGCACTTTTTTCCCGTTTTTTGGCCTTTTTTGGCCCCTGCGGCTTATATAACGGTGCGGCTTATCTATGGATTTAAAAAAAAAAAAAAAAAAAAAAAAAAAAAAAAAACTCTCTTTTTTAGCACTCTTTCTAACTATAAATCCTATATAACTATAATAAGTTTTAATTTCCTCTCTTGCCCTCTTTTCACCACACTGTATGACACTGTATGACACTGTGTGCACTGTAAAAAACAACACAGGTGGTGTTGTGTTATGTTGTTTTGTTGAAATGTTAATAAATGGGAGCTTCCTCAAACAGCCATCTCTTTCCCGACAATCCCCTCTGTGCATGAACCCTTACATATGGTAATTAAACATTAAAACACAATTAAAAAAAAAATACCATTAAAACACCCGCGGCTTATAGTCCGGTGCGGCTTATATAAGAAAAAAATAGTCAACTTTGCAGGTGCGGCTTATACACCGGTGCGGCTTATAGTCCGGAATTTACGGTATATATATATGTGTGTGTGTGTGTGTGTGTGTGTGTGTGTACACATACACACACACACACACACACACACACACAATCTGCCGCCCCCCCCCAAAGCAGCTGGGCTGGATACTAGGCTACCTTCACTCTGGATAGCATGCTAAACTTGTTAGCCTGGTAGCCACCTGACTACTGCTCCTGTGTGACCTTAGAGAACACCAGCGATTGTCTTTTCTCCCTGTATACATTATGACACCAGCGATTGTCGTGATATTTCCAGATTTCTTTTAATATTCGATAATATCGAAAATCAGCCCAAGCCTACTGTATAATAGCACATAATCCTGAATTATGTAGTATAACAGTTAATTATTTGGTATGAAAACATTTGCCAAGGCAAGTAATCATCAATATCTGTAAAAACTATAGTGACAACAACAGACTGCTATGTTTCCGTCCCAGCATGCCACACTTTAACCTGTCAGCACCACCTAAAAAGGCACGCACGCACACACGCACACACACACGCACACACGCACACGCACACACACACCCACAGACAGTCCCCTTGGTGAAGGGCAGAGTGGATGCAGTGTTCCTTGCTCTAACTCCATCCATCAATTTAACAACAATCTGCCTGGGACTTTCCACACTGTGTGTGTGTGTGTGTGTGTGTGTGTGTGTGTGTGTGTGTGTGTGTGTGTGTGCGCGCGCGGGTGTGTGTGTGTGTGTGTGTGTGTGTGTGTGTGTGTGTGTGCGCAACCATGTGTACTGTGTGTGCATGTGCGTAAGCATGCATGTGTGCAAGTGCGTGCACATGCGTGTGTGTGTGCGCGTGTGCGTATGTATGCATGTGTGTGCATGTGCGTGCGTTTACAGGAGTGGTTTGAATGTAAAATGCTTTCAGCGTTGCCAAACCTCATGTGAACTCTGACCCAGAAAACACCCAAACGCCCTGCTAAGCCCTACATGTCTGTTCCTCCATAGATGTGTGTGTGTGTGTGTGTGTGTGTGTGTGTGTGTGTGTGTGTGTGTGTGTGTGTGTACTGAATATTGTATGTTGAAGTTTCTGCAGAAAAACATCGCCACATATATCAGTGCAACCCTAATTTACAGTGCTGAGAGAGAGAGAGAAAGAGAGAGAGGCAGACTAGATGAGGTTACGCCTTTCATTTCACCTTCCCATCTGTCTCCTCTCTCTCTCCCTCTTTTTGTGTGTCTCTCTCTCCCTATTTCTCTCTGTCTCTCTCCCCTCCCTCTCTGTCTCTCTCTCCCTCTCTCTCTCTCTCTCTCTGTGTCTCTCTCTCCCTCTCTCTCTGTGTCTCTCCGTCTCTCCCTCTCTCTCTCTCTGTCTCTCTCTGTGTGTGTGTGTGTGTGTGTGTGTGTGTGTGTGTGTGTGTGTATGTGTGTGTGTGTGTGTGTCTCTCTCGCTCTGTCTGTCTCGCCCTCTCTCCTCCTCCCTGTCTCTCTCCCTCTGCAGTGTTCTAGTTTTCCCAGTCTGTTTTGGGCCGTGGAGTTGAACCAAAGTGAGCCCCTTCGGCTCAGGCATAGGCTGAAAATAGCACGCTGTACTGCAGCGGGAGAGAGAGGTCACCACCAACAAAGCTCCTATCTTTATTAATAGGGCTGTACTCAAATATTACAATATTCATGCATAATGCTGACATTCAAATTTCAAAATTAGCATTAGATTATTATTATTATTATTATTATTTATTTTTTAAATGCTAGAATGACCATAACGCCGACCAATCATCACTCCTCATGTCCCTCCACCCGATTCATTGATGGATGAAAAAAAGGGGGGGGGTTTAATTTTAATTTAGGGGTTTGGATCTTTTGTTTTATGACTTGGATCTCTCAGACAGCCTCTTCTCAAAGTGAAAACCAAGTTGTGAGGTGAGGGGGGTCAAGACAGAACCCCGTCTCAAATAGGGCTGTGCAATAAAATCGATACGGCAATATATCGCAATATTTTTTTCCGCAATACTGTATCGATATTTCAGAAAAGTATCGTGATATATCGCCATATAAATTTTTTGCACAGCCGTGTGTTCAGTGACACAATAAAAATGCTTTTTATTTCAGTGCGTTCAGTAACAGACTATGTAGAGTATTGCAATATATGGCAATATGTATTGTATCGCAATGTATCGTGATACAATCGTATCGTGACCCATGTATCGTGATTAGGGATGTTCATTTTGAAAATTTTCCAAAATCAATAATCGGTGAATATTAACGATCAATTATCGATCATCGATTTTATTAATACTTAGAAAATTTTCAATATTTTCAATTTTTTTTTTTTTTTTTTTTTTTACAAAATGAATGCCTATGGCAGAAAATACGAAAGACAACGTGTTCTCCTCAATGAACTCTTTATTTCAATGTGTCTCCTCTCCAACACTGCTGTCCCCGGCGCATGCCGGTGTGAATTTCCCATGTTTAAAACAGTTTTGTTGGCACAAAGGCCCGTGCCCAGCCAGAAAACTAGAGACTATATGAAGCTCCACCTCACGTTAGTCGGCTGTGCAATGGAGTGGGGCGAGGAGGAACGAATTCCACCCAAACCTAGTCCAAAAAAAAAAAAAAAAAAAAAAAAAAACATTTTTTTTTTTTTTTTTTTTAATAATTAAAAAATCGATCCAAATGCCACAGGATCGATTCCAATCCTTAACGATCGATTATCGATTTTCGATAATTGATGAACATCCCTAATCGTGATACGTATCGTATCGTGAGGTCCTTGCCAATACCCAGCCCTAGTCTCAAAACAGCCCAATCCAAAACGGAATTATTTCTCTATACCCAGGCAACATTAACCACAGGTCTGCATTTACACAGCTTTACCCAGGCAACATTAACCACAGGTCTGCATTTACACAGCTTTACCCAGGCAACATTATCCACAGGTCTGCATTTACACAGCTTTACCCAGGCAACATTAACCACAGGTCTGCATTTACACAGCTTTACCCAGGCAACATTAACCACAGGTCTGCATTTACACAGCTTTACCCAGGCAACATTAACCACAGGTCTGCATTTACACAGCTTTACCCAGGCAACATTAACCACAGGTCTGCATTTACACAGCTTTACCCAGGCAACATTAACCACAGGTCTGCATTTACACAGCTTTACCCAGGCAACATTAACCACAGGTCTGCATTTACACAGCTTTACCCAGGCAACATTAACCACAGGTCTGCATTTACACAGCTTTACCCAGGCAACATTATCCACAGATCTGCTTTTAGACAGCTTTACCCAGGCAACATTAACCACAGGTCTGTATTTACACAGCTTTACCCAGGCAACATTAACCACAGGTCTGCATTTACACAGCTTTACCCAGGCAACATTATCCACAGGTCTGCATTTACACAGCTTTACCCAGGCAACATTAACCACAGGTCTGCATTTACACAGCTTTACCCAGGCAACATTAACCACAGGTCTGCATTTACACAGCTTTACCCAGGCAACATTATCCACAGATCTGCTTTTAGACAGCTTTACCCAGGCAACATTAACCACAGGTCTGCATTTACACAGCTTTACCCAGGCAACATTATCCACAGGTCTGCATTTACACAGCTTTACCCAGGCAACATTAACCACAGGTCTGCATTTACACAGCTTTACCCAGGCAACATTATCCACAGATCTGCTTTAGACAGCTTTACCCAGGCAACATTATCCACAGATCTGCTTTTAGACAGCTTTACCCAGGCAACATTATCCACAGATCTGCTTTTAGACAGCTTTACCCAGGCAACATTATCCACAGATCTGCTTTTAGACAGCTTTACCCAGGCAACATTAACCACAGGTCTGCATTTACACAGCTTTACCCAGGCAACATTAACCACAGGTCTGCATTTACACAGCTTTACCCAGGCAACATTATCCACAGATCTGCTTTAGACAGCTTTACCCAGGCAACATTATCCACAGATCTGCTTTTAGACAGCTTTACCCAGGCAACATTATCCACAGATCTGCTTTTAGACAGCTTTACCCAGGCAACATTAACCACAGGTCTGCATTTACACAGCTTTACCCAGGCAACATTAACCACAGGTCTGCATTTACACAGCTTTACCCAGGCAACATTATCCACAGATCTGCTTTTAGACAGCTTTATCCAGGCAACATTATCCACAGATCTGCTTTTAGACAGCTTTACCCAGGCAACATTAACCACAGGTCTGCATTTACACAGCTTTACCCAGGCAACATTAACCACAGGTCTGCATTTACACAGCTTTACCCAGGCAACATTAACCCCAGGTCTGCATTTACACAGCTTTACCCAGGCAACATTAACCACAGGTCTGCATTTACACAGCTCTACCCAGGCAACATTAACCACAGGTCTGCATTTACACAGCTTTACCCAGGCAACATTATCCACAGGTCTGCATTTACACAGCTTTACCCAGGCAACATTAACCACAGGTCTGCATTTACACAGCTTTACCCAGGCAACATTAACCCCAGGTCTGCATTTACACAGCTTTACCCAGGCAACATTAACCACAGGTCTGCATTTACACAGCTCTACCCAGGCAACATTAACCACAGGTCTGCATTTACACAGCTTTACCCAGGCAACATTATCCACAGGTCTGCATTTACACAGCTTTACCCAGGCAACATTAACCACAGGTCTGCATTTACACAGCTTTACCCAGGCAACATTATCCACAGATCTGCTTTTAGACAGCTTTACCCAGGCAACATTATCCACAGATCTGCTTTTAGACAGCTTTACCCAGGCAACATTATCCACAGGTCTGCATTTACACAGCTTTACCAAGGCAACATTATCCACAGGTCTGCATTGACACAGCTCTACCCAGGCAACATTAACCACAGGTCTGCATTTACACAGCTTTACCCAGGCAACATTATCCACAGGTCTGCATTTACACAGCTTTACCCAGGCAACATTAACCACAGGTCTGCATTTACACAGCTTTACCCAGGCAACATTATCCACAGATCTGCTTTTAGACAGCTTTACCCAGGCAACATTATCCACAGATCTGCTTTTAGACAGCTTTACCCAGGCAACATTAACCACAGGTCTGCATTTACACAGCTTTACCCAGGCAACATTAACCACAGGTCTGCATTTACACAGCTTTACCCAGGCAACATTATCCACAGATCTGCTTTTAGACAGCTTTTTCCAGGCAACATTATCCACAGATCTGCTTTTAGACAGCTTTACCCAGGCAACATTAACCACAGGTCTGCATTTACACAGCTTTACCCAGGCAACATTAACCACAGGTCTGCATTTACACAGCTTTACACAGGCAACATTAACCCCAGGTCTGCATTTACACAGCTTTACCCAGGCAACATTAACCACAGGTCTGCATTTACACAGCTCTACCCAGGCAACATTAACCACAGGTCTGCATTTACACAGCTTTACCCAGGCAACATTATCCACAGGTCTGCATTTACACAGCTTTACCCAGGCAACATTATCCACAGGTCTGCATTTACACAGCTTTACCCAGGCAACATTATCCACAGGTCTGCATTTACACAGCTTTACCCAGGCAACATTAACCACAGGTCTGCATTTACACAGCTTTACCCAGGCAACATTAACCACAGGTCTGCATTTACACAGCTTTACCCAGGCAACATTATCCACAGATCTGCTTTTAGACAGCTTTACCCAGGCAACATTATCCACAGGTCTGCATTTACACAGCTTTACCAAGGCAACATTATCCACAGGTCTGCATTGACACAGCTCTACCCAGGCAACATTAACCACAGGTCTGCATTTACACAGCTTTACCCAGGCAACATTAACCACAGGTCTGCATTTACACAGCTTTACCCAGGCAACATTAACCACAGGTGTGCATTTACACAGCTTTACCCAGGCAACATTATCCACAGGTCTGCATTTACACAGCTTTACCCAGGCAACATTAACCACAGGTCTGCATTTACACAGCTTTACCCAGGCAACATTATCCACAGGTCTGCATTTACACAGCTTTACCCAGGCAACATTAACCACAGGTCTGCATTCACACAGCTTTACCCAGGCAACATTATCCACAGGTCTGCATTTACACAGCTTTACCCAGGCAACATTAACCACAGGTCTGCATTTACACAGCTTTACCCAGGCAACATTAACCACAGGTCTGCATTTACACAGCTTTACCCAGGCAACATTAACCACAGGTCTGCATTTACACAGCTTTACCCAGGCAACATTAACCACAGGTCTGCATTTACACAGCTTTACCCAGGCAACATTAACCACAGGTCTGCATTTACACAGCTTTACCCAGGCAACATTAACCACAGGTCTGCATTTACACAGCTTTACCCAGGCAACATTAACCACAGGTGTGCATTTACACAGCTTTACCCAGGCAACATTAACCACAGGTCTGCATTTACACAGCTTTACCCAGGCAACATTAACCACAGGTCTGCATTTACACAGCTTTACCCAGGCAACATTATCCACAGGTCTGCATTTACAGAGCTTTACCCAGGCAACATTAACCACAGGTCTACATTTACACAGCTTTACCCAGGCAACATTAACCACAGGTCTGCATTTAGACAGCTTTACCCAGGCAACATTAACCACAGGTCTGCATTTACACAGCATTACCCAGGCAACATTAAACACAGGTCTGCATTTACACAGCTTTACCCAGGCAACATTATCCACAGGTCTGCATTGACACAGCTTTACCCAGACAACATTAACCACAGGTCTACATTTACACAGCTCTACCCAGGCAACATTAACCACAGGTCTGCATTTAGACAGCTTTACCCAGGCAACATTAACCACAGGTCTGCATTTACACAGCTCTACCCAGGCAACATTAACCACAGGTCTGCACTTATACAGCTTTACCCAGGCAACATTATCCACAGGTCTGCATTTACACAGCTCTACCCAGGCAACATTAACCACAGGTCTGCATTTAGACAGCTTTACCCAGGCAACATTAACCACAGGTCTGCATTTACACAGCTTTACCCAGGCAACATTAACCACAGGTCTGCATTTACACAGCTTTACCCAGGCAACATTATCCACAGGTCTGCATTTACACAGCTTTACCCAGGCAACATTAACCACAGGTCTGCATTTACACAGCTTTATCCAGGCAACATTGTCGCCATGGCGACCAATGAGGCTGGAGAGAATGGCGAGTATGAAGCTGGGATCATGTAAACAAGGCTTTGCTATAAATACACAATGTGGCTAACACAGGCCATTAGGATACAGACAGAGAAGATACAATATGGCTAACACAGGCCATTAGGATACAGACAGAGAAGATACAATGTGGCTAACACAGGCCATTAGGATACAGACAGAGAAGATACAATATGGCTAACACAGGCCATTAGGATACAGACAGAGAAGATACAATGTGGCTAACACAGGCCATTAGGATCCAGACAGAGAAGATACAATGTGGCTGACACAGGCCATTAGGATACAGCAGTGATGGGCAAGCTACTTGGAAAATGTAGTAAGCTAAGCTATCAGTTACTCTTGATTAAATATAGCTAAACTACATTGAAGCTATCCCCAGAGAAATGTAGCAAGCTAAGCTACGAGCAACATGGCAAAAGCAGCTTGCTACATCAAAGCTACTGTTTTTCTCACATATAATCAACTTCATGTCAAAGAACTTTCCACCAAACAAATAGGCAGGCAAAAAAAAAATCTAATTTTGATTGTTTATTTAAAACACACTGAAACTCTCACTGGCACAATATTCAAAAACAGACAATAAAACCTGAACATCTTCTTCATTTATTGGCTACACAGGCACACTTGACATAATGCAATGTCTCCTCCTGTTTAATCCAAACCGCTTTGCTCATGGATTTTCTCTGGCGAGTAGCTTGTAGCTTTTGCGGGAAGCTACAAGCTACTTGGGTCTATAAATAGCTTAGCTACTGAAAAAGCTACTTGGTTCAAAAGTAGTGAAGCTACCACCAAGCTACTGAGAAATGTAGTTAAGCTATGTAGCTTCGCTACTTGTAGCAAGCTACTGCCCAACACTGGGATACAGACAGAGAAGATACAATGTGGCTAACACAGGCCATTAGGATCCAGACAGAGAAGATACAATATGGCTAACACAGGCCATTAGGATCCAGACAGAGAAGATACAATATGGCTAACACAGGCCATTAGGATCCAGACAGAGAAGATACAATGTGGCTAACACAGGCCATTAGGATCCAGACAGAGAAGATACAATGTGGCTAACACAGGCCATTAGGATTCAGACAGAGAAGATACAATATGGCTAACACAGGCCATTAGGATCCAGACAGAGAAGATACAATGTGGCTAACACAGGCCATTAGGATACAGACAGAGAAGATACAATGTGGCTAACACAGGCCATTAGGATCCAGACAGAGAAGATACAATATGGCTAACACAGGCCATTAGGATCCAGACAGAGAAGATACAATGTGGCTAACACAGGCCATTAGGATACAGACAGAGAAGATACAATGTGGCTAACACAGGCCATT
>NC_139626.1:12371071-12413571 GCF_964638095.1 Poromitra crassiceps | reverse complement strand
AACGATGTATCAGTAATGAGGAAAATAATATTAATTGCGTTCTCTAGTCTATGAACGTATTTTAAGCTACATTTTTCGTCAGGCACATTCTTAGTCGCCTATTAATTGTAGGATCCCCAAAGGACCCACGGCAGTGGTAAACGTAACAATAGCCATGTGCTAGGTCGCTAGGCTCCACTTTTGGTCCATATATGGTCAATGATGTCACCCTCAAAAAGGAGTCTCCGCTGAAGACGTGTTTGAAGAGAAGACGCGTTCGTATTTTCCCATACAATGAGGCAATCTAGTAAACTAAATTTAAAGCTATAGCGTTAGCCGAGTAAGCTACATGAGGGCAAGTGGTGGACTGGACATAATACATACAGCATGTAAGTTTATTTGGAGTCTTGGACTGCAGCGATCGCACCAACGGCAGCAGAAACCGTAAGTTCGCTCCTTTTATAGTGTTGTGAAATGTCGGGTGCATGGCGGGCGCGGATCTGTAAATAGTATGAAATAATTTGCGCGGATTTATGGCGGGCGGTTGGTTCATGAATACACGCGGATTAGGATGGAATAAAAGCTCATCCGCGCATCTCTAATCCGTACATAAATGGGAGCTGGGGCTCTGCAGAGCGGGCGAGCCTAGGAATCGAGCGCGCGAGATTCCTAGTATCTATCAAATTGAGTAGGAGCCGTGTCTGTCCCGTCCCACTGATGATGTCATCAGTGATGTCATAAATTGTGACATCATCACTGAGGTCACAATGCCTTCAGACCCCCATCTTCAGCCATGGACAGGTGTATGTTGCCAGCTCCAGGACAGGTGATCCAGCATCCCTGAAGTATGCCATCAAGGAGCAGCCAGGGCGAGCTGCGTATGCGAGCTGCAGGGCCAGCTCGGCGAGCCTAGGAATCGAGCGCACGTAGTGTCGAGCGTGCGAAGTGTACCATATCTGAGATTGATTGAATCATATCGAATTAGTGCTATTCTGTATCAAATCATTACAACTTTATTGTTGTATTGCAGACCATTTATCGAGATGCATATCGTGTCGTCTGAGAGGGAAAGAGAAGACACACACACCTAGTATAAACAGATCGCACACAGTCCAGCTCAGCCATATTCACCTTATGTAGCCACGCCCATTTGAGCCGGTTGTGTGGTCGTGTGACGACTTCCGGCTAAAAAAAGAAAAAGAAAATGGCCGGCTGCTCCAATACCATCTAACTCTGAATTAACTACCGTAATAATTTAGCCAATTGTATCTAACACCAAATAAAAGCAAACGGCAATGTCTAAGAATGCAACGCCATGTAACTGGCTCGTTAATTCTCGCATTCCAGGGAATTACGTTAACGTCTGCGGGTCTTATAGACGTAAGTGGCTCGCGCTGCTGCTCGGAGGAGAGAAAACCATCTGAAGCTTTCTTTGTTGGAGTCCAGTTATGTTGTACAAGAAAGTGCTCATCATTGTCGATGATATCTGACCTGGCTAACAGTGGATACTCCGCTTGCTTGCTGTGTACAGAGCTCAAAGTAGTAGGCTACGTTCTTTGTTTTACCCCCTGCACTGTCCGCTACAAAAACAACTCTCTTCTTCATGACGTTCTTTCATATTTCGCACCGTGACCGCCGGAAGTGTTAACACAACCCGGAAGAATTTGGCCCACCCCCGCGTATGAGCATAAGGTGAATAGGCTACGAGGTTTTGTCTTGTCCTTTTCCTCCTGTCCTCCCCAATTTTTTGAGTCAACAGCCGCCACTGGTTTGTGTGTGTGTGTGTGTGTGTGTGTGTGTGTGTGTGTGTGTGTGTGTGTGTGTGTGTGTGTGTGTGTGTGTGTGTGTGTGTGAGTGTGTCTGAGCCTTCTTTGGTAAATAGGCCAGGACACTTGGGTGGTTTAGGTGATAGGCTGCATCAGAGCTGGGTATAAAATAGTACTGGAATATATTCTGGCTTCATAACTGGTGTGGAGGAGGGTCAGTGGAATACATAATAAGGACGTTGTTACCACTTCAAGGACTTCTGTTTGCAAACTGGGCTGTTGGACAAACTGCCATCAACTTTATATTAAAAATAAAATGTAAGAAACAGTCTTTACATTTTAGTTACACTCTTATCCCAGGATATAAGAGGGCTTTTTAATGCTACATGGAATTCAATTGATAAAACAAACAAACTAAAGACACAAAGCAGGCAAAACCAGTCTATTTCCAATAGGCACCCAGAGTTGGACTGAATTGAAGGTATTTGGAGAGGGAAAGACTCACTCTGGAGTGACGTACCCTCAGTGTTGCGTAGTACGAAGCTCGCTCTCTTATGGGTTACGCACACTGATGCCAAACTCAATACAAAAACCTGTTGTTTTACTGTTGTCTTGCTCGTCACTAAGTGCGCCCGACTGCTATAACATGACTTTAGACCTGTTATGAATCAGTGGGGTCTTTTCTAAGATTCGGCCTAAAACCCGAAGCTCAGACCACGTACGTGTCTTGTTGCCCACGAGAACTAACTGTGAATGAATGATCCTTCATTAGCAGCTGTTACAGTGTGTCACTACCTCCTGCCCCGCCTACTTCCATTGTAAAATCACACAACTGTACATACAAACCAGCAGAGATGGGCACTTGAGACTTGGTGACTTGGACTCGGCGGAGTCAGCACTTAATATTACAACGATAGTTAATGATCATTACAACGGCTACGCTGACGCGTGTTTTTGATTGATTGTTTGTTTTCTAGCGACTTTCTGAGCAACCAATAGTGACTTTGCTTGGAAAAGAGTTGGCAGCACTGGGCAGATGGGACAGGGGCAGAATCTAAGAAGGTTTGATGTTGTAGTCTGGCTGTCAGTGTTTCACTGTTTAACAGTGATTGAGAGGAAATGTTTATTTAATATTTTTTACATTATGTTTTGATTGTTTAAGCTATTTGTTTTTATTTGATTACATTTTAGTCTGGCTGTCAGTATTTCACGGTTTAAAACTGATGCGGAGGATTATGATTTTGAAACAGTTATTGAAATAAAGAAGCGTTTATAAAGTTATTTGACTTTTGTACGATTACATTTATTTCACTGAATAGCAATGATTATAATACAAATTCAATTCATTTTTTAACAGGTTAGATACTGTAAATTGACCAATAATATCACTATTAGACAAGTATTAATACCATGTTTTAATACTGCATCTGTCAAGGTGAGACTGCAGTATCTTGGGCGTGGGGGGAAAAAGTGACTTGACTTGACTTGACAAAACCTGTGACTTGACTTGACTTGCCCAAAACAAAATGACTTGGGACTTGCTTGAGACTTGGACCGAAGTGACTTGGTCCCATGTCTGCAAACCAGTGATAGATAGATAGATAGATATTTTTATTTCTGTGTCATGCACCATATTCAAGGTGCCCAGCCCGTCTGGGCTTACAAGACACAAATCATTCAAGTTCAACAATACAAACAAATCAACAAACAAGCTACAAAATGCTCAAACATAAACAAGACAGAGTTATATATTCAGATGAACAGCTTCTCCATTCTGAGTTTCCAAGCCCTCCCAATAAACCTGGCCAAACTGAAGGCTTCATCTCTGAACAACCATTCCAACTTCGCATCATCTCCTGACCAAAATAGTTCCGGTTTCTTATTTTGCATTAACTGAAATAGAGATAATCTTGGTTCCTCATATAGCGTACAATGAAACAAAAAATTAAATTCATCTTCCACAACACCTAATTCACATACAGTACAAAGTCTCTCCTCCTCAGCAATAGAATTGAACCTGCCAACCTCAATAGCCAAAGGGAGGGTACCCGTTCTCAACTGGGCACATAAACATCTTCTGGATCTATCCAGGGGTAAAGTAACATAGGGTTCTGGAGTGAACATATTTTTAATTTGAACATATGTTCTAAGTTTTGGTTTGAGCCAGATGTCATTGGCCCATTTTTCTTTATAATCAAGAAATAGCCTATGTTTAATATAGCGAACACTACAGCGTAAACTGTTTCTGAAAATAAATTGCTGTGTGTGTACTCTATGTGTCTTTGTGTGTGTGTGTGTGTGTGTGTGTGTGTGTGTGTGTGTGTGTGTGTGTGTGTGTGTGTGTGTGTGTGTGTGTGAGCACATTACCTGGTATGCTTGGTAGGCTGCGTGGTCAGATAGGAAGTCCAGCTGTCGGTCTAGCAGGAACTCCACAGCCGTTGTTGAAGACAGCAGGCTCTTCCCAACCACTGGCTTAAACGCCTGCACAGAGAAACAGACAACATCAGCAACTAAATAACAACTACTGTACACAATAACAGTACATGGGTCAATTTGGATGTGTCTCTACCGGCCACATTGGCAGAGCTGCGTTCCATTTGCCTTGGAACCTGGAAGTCCCAGCTGAGAAGGACATCACACCCGAGTTGACCGCATTTAAGCAAAACAGTCTGAAACCCAGTCAGGGCTAGGTCTGGCCAGGCTAGCCATTGTTAGCAGTAACTACTACACTCAGACAGTGCTGTTAGCTGTAACTACTACACTCACAGTGCTGTTAGCAGTAACTACTACACTCACAGTGCTGTTAGCAGTAACTACACTCACAGTGCTGTTAGCTGTAACTACACTCAGACAGTGCTGTTAGCAGTAACTACTACACTCAGACAGTGCTGTTAGCTGTAACTACTACACTCACAGTGCTGTTAGCAGTAACTACTACACTCACAGTGCTGTTAGCAGTAACTACACTCAGACAGTGCTGTTAGCTGTAACTACACTCAGACAGTGCTGTTAGCAGTAACTACTACACTCGGACAGTGATGTTAGCAGTAACTACACTCAGACAGTGCTGTTAGCTGTAACTACTACACTCACAGTGCTGTTAGCAGTAACTACTACACTCACAGTGCTGTTAGCAGTAACTACACTCACAGTGCTGTTAGCTGTAACTACACTCAGACAGTGCTGTTAGCTGTAACTACACTCAGACAGTGCTGTTAGCTGTAACTACTACACTCAGACAGTGCTGTTAGCTGTAACTACACTCAGACAGTGCTGTTAGCAGTAACTACTACACTCAGACAGTGCTGTTAGCTGTAACTACACTCAGACAGTGCTGTTAGCAGTAACTACTATACTCACAGTGCTGTTAGCAGTAACTATACTCAGACAGTGCTGTTAGCTGTAACTACACTCAGACAGTGCTGTTAGCAGTAACTACACTCAGACAGTGCTGTTAGCAGTAACTACTACACTCAGACAGTGCTGTTAGCAGTAACTACTACACTCAGACAGTGCTGTTAGCAGTAACTACTACACTCAGACAGTGCTGTTAGCAGTAACTACTACACTCAGACAGTGCTGTTAGCTGTAACTACACTCAGACAGTGATGTTAGCAGTAACTACACTCAGACAGTGCTGTTAGCAGTAACTACACTCAAGACAGTGCACTTAGACAGTGCTGTTAGCAGTAACTACACTCAGACAGTGCTGTTAGTTACTCAGACAGTGCTGTTAGCTGTAACTACACTCAGACAGTGCTGTTAACTGTAGCTACACTCAGACAGTGCTGTTAGCTGTAACTACACTCAGACAGTGCTGTTAGCTGTAGCTACACTCAGACAGTGCTGTTAGCTGTAACTACACTCAGACAGTGCTGTTAGCAGTACCTACACTCAGACAGTGCTGTTAGCAGTAACTACACTCAGACAGTGCTGTTAGCTGTAACTACACTCAGACAGTGCTGTTAGCTGTAACTACACTCAGGCAGTGCTGTTGGCAGTAAGTAGGTTCAAGGTTCATTTTAAGCCAGGTCTATGGAAAAATGAATGGCGGCTTAAATCCAATGGACAGGGAGAAGGGGTGATGTTCACAGACCCAGGCTATGTTAGCCACATTAGCTTAGCTTCCTGCATGAAGCCGAGATAGCCCATGGAGCAGTAGACACTAGACTACTTTCTACCGTTTCTATCAAGCTGCTGGCTGCTACTGTTGCTAATGCTGCTTGCATCAGTGAGTGCGCACTGCGCAGCCAGAGCAATGTCACATGGACAAGCTAGCTGCTCTTAAAGAGACAGGCGTCGGTACAAACAATGGAAAACACACCTTTTAAGACAAGATTGTCAATAAACGATTATAAGACAGAAGTACGTAAAATTCCCATCTGGGAAATACTGCGACATTGCATATGACATGGCAGGAAGGGCAGTGTTGTTGGAGGCTGAATAACATTTACCTATGACTCTTGTCTTGTTTCTCACTGCTGTGTGTGTGTGTGTGTGTGTGTGTGTGTGTGTGTGTGTGTGTGTGTGTGTGTGTGTGCAGTAAATAATTGATAAGGAGTGCAGTGGAATGTAAAGGAGATGAAAGGGGGATGATAGATGATAACACACACACGCACACGCACACACACAGGCTTTGTCATCCAGGAGGCCATTATCTGATGAAGGTCATGATGGAAGACACACAGCACTTGTTACTCTATTACACACACACACACTGTGTGACACACCCACACACACCCACACCCACACACACACACACACACACACACTGGCCGTTAGAGAGTGTGAATGCATGACAGCAGTGTAGCCTAGCAGTTAGAGAGAGTGTGAATGCATGATGGCAGTGTAGCCTAGCAGTTAGAGAGTGTGAATGCATGACAGCAGTGTAGCCTAGCAGTTAGAGAGTGTGGATGTATTGTGTTAGCATCACACACACAATGCATGACAGCAGTGTAGCCTAGCAGTTAGAGAGTGTGAATGCATGACAGCAGTGTAGCCTAGCAGTTAGAGAGAGTGTGAATGCATGACAGCAGTGTAGCCTAGCAGTTAGAGAGTGTGAATGCATGACAGCAGTGTAGCCTAGCAGTTAGAGTGTGTGAATGTATTGTGTTAGCATCACACACACAATGCATGACAGCAGTGTAGCCTAGCAGTTAGAGAGAGTGTGAATGCATGACAGCAGTGTAGCCTAGCAGTTAGAGAGAGTGTGAATGCATGACAGCAGTGTAGCCTAGTCAAGTCAAGTCAAGTCAAATTTATTTATATAGCACCTTTCATACACAAAGGCAATTCAAGGTGCTTAGCCTAGCAGTTAGAGAGAGTGTGAATGCATGACAGCAGTGTAGCCTAGCAGTTAGAGAGAGTGTGAATGCATGACAGCAGTGTAGCCTAGCAGTTAGAGTGTGTGAATGTATTGTGTTAGCATCACACACAACATGCATGACAGCATGTAGCCTAGCAGTTAGAGAGAGTGTGAATGTATTGTTATCATCTCATGTAGCCTAGCAGTTAGATAGTGTGAATGCATGGCAGCAGTGTAGCCTAGCAGTTAGAGTGTGAATGCATGACAGCAGTGTAGCCTAGCAGTTAGAGAGTGTGAATGCATGACAGCAGTGTAGCCTAGCAGTTAGAGAGTGTGTGAATGTATTGTGTTAGCATCACACACACAATGCATGGCAGCAGTGTAGCCTAGCATTTAGAGAGAGTGTGAATGCATGACAGCAGTGTAGCCTAGCAGTTAGAGAGAGTGTGAATGCATGACAGCAGTGTAGCCTAGCAGTTAGAGAGTGTGAATGCATGGCAGCAGCGTAGCCTAGCAGTTAGAGAGAGTGTGAATGCATGGCAGCAGTGTAGCCTAGCAGTTAGAGAGAGTGTGAATGTATTGTGTTAGCATCACACACACAATGCATGACAGCAGTGTAGCCTAGCCGTTAGAGAGAGTGTGAATGTATTGTGTTAGCAGTGTAGCCTAGCAGTTAGAGAGTGTGAATGTATTGTTAGCATCTCATGTAGCCTAGCAGTTAGAGAGAGTGTGAATGTATTGTTAGCATCTCATGTAGCCTAGCAGTTAAGAGTGTGTGACTGTATTGTTAGCATCCCATGTAGCCTAGCAGTTAGAGAGAGTGTGAATGTATTGTGTTAGCATCCCATGTAGCCTAGCAGTTAGAGAGAGTGTGAATGTATTGTTAGCATCCCATGTAGCCTAGCAGTTAGAGAGAGTGTGAATGTATTGTGTTAGCATCTCATGTAGCCTAGCAGTTAGAGAGAGTGTGAATGTATTGTGTTAGCATCCCATGTAGCCTAGCAGTTAGAGAGAGTGTGAATGTATTGTTAGGATCCCATGTAGCCTAGCAGTTAGAGAGAGTGTGAATGTATTGTGTTAGCATCCCATGTAGCCTAGCAGTTAGAGAGAGTGTGAATGTATTGTTAGCATCTCATGTAGCCTAGCAGTTAGAGAGTGTGAATGTATTGTTAGCATCTCATGTAGCCTAGCAGTTAGAGAGTGTGTGAATGTATTGTTAGCATCTCATGTAGCCTAGCAGTTAGAGAGTGTGAATGTATTGTTAGCATCTCATGTAGCCTAGCAGTTAGAGAGAGTGTGAATGTATTGTGTTAGCATCTCATGTAGCCTAGCAGTTAGAGAGTGTGCGAATGTATTGTGTTAGCATCTCAATCATAGAAAACAAACTGAACGGCAGATTTAACGGCTTATTTCCTTAGAAACATGTTAGATGATGATTGGCAATTTATGAATTATACAATAAAATGATGACTTTTTAAAAATTATTTTTAAGAATATGTTTGGCCCTCACAGATGGCGTAGAGGCCCCTGACGGTTCCCCTCTGATTTAGGCGTAATTCCGGAGCACTCCGGTGCTCCAGAACTGGAGCTGCACGCACCTTCATGAACATGCACGTTCGAACAAATACAAATAGAACAAACTAATAGGGTATGGGACGGGTTCAGGCACCATTCAGATCAGTTAAGTTTAGTTTATCAAATTTATTTGGGATTATTTTAGGGACCATGTGCAAAAGATAACATTGATCTCAGAGAGAAAATATGCTTTGCACCAGATTATAGCAAATTACTCATTTCCATCTGCAGTCCGAGGGCAGGTTTGCCAGCACAAACAAAACAACAATACAATAAATAATTAATTACCAGGTACATAAGAGATATCAACACATCTTAATCACCACAAATCATACACACATAACCACAATTTATATGTACTCCACAGTGTGTAATATCACATTACGCAGCTCTGAAAAACAAATTAGTAATAAACCAAACTAATGTAGGCATTGTTGGTTATTTATAATCCATCTCTTGACTTCACGTGAGAAAGTGTTAAAATCTGTACAGACTTCCAGGTCAGTGTGGAGTTTGTTCCAATCCTTTATGGCTTTAAATGAGAAGCAGGATTGAGCAAAGGCAGAGCCTCTTTTTGGAACTTAGCACCACCCGGATGGGAGAAATAAAAAATGATAGCAACAACGCCTCTCCCAGACACACACACATTCTCACACACACATTCTCTCACACACACACACACACACACACACACACACACAGATACACACGCTGACAGGGTGTGCGCTAATCAGCTTATCAGTTTGATGATAAATGGTCAAACTTGTCAAAACACAGTTCCCCTCCCCCCGAACAGGCACCCTGACTGACCAGAGGACTAGGAGGCACTAGTGCAGCAATCAGACTCATACCCTTAATCTGGCTTCCCCCCCGCAGACACGGCCAACTGTGCCTGTACGGGCACCCGACCAAGCCGGAGGAGGTAACACGGGTGCTCGAACCTGCGACCTTTGTGTTGGTATATAGGGAATCTACCGCTGCACTACCCAGATGCCCTTACACATCTTAACCCATTGATACCTGATGCAGCATTTGCGTGTATATCCCTCATTTGTGTGTGTATCCCTTTAAGACCGCGAACCGCGTGACGCGGTTCGTGGTCTTAAAGGGATACACACAAATGCTGCATCAGGTATCAATGGGTTAAAGCAACTACGAGCAACATTTCCGCTTGTTATGAAACAGTCTAAATGTTATAGTGATGCCTCACATCTGACCTATAACAGCAGATGAGACCAAAGCCGAGTGAATCGGCGAGTGCTCTCTTTATTTATAGAGTCTCTCTCCGGGACAGAAAGATGCGGAAGTGAAACGAAACGGTTGACGGCAGCGGCCATAAACCGTTTCACTCTGCCTAGCAACATACCCTAAACAAGAAGAATGGCTTTTCTCGCTACTTCAGGGGGCTTTCTACTCTCGCGAACATCTCTCGTTAAATTCTAACAGTTTGTTTGGAAGTAATTTTGTGGTTATGCTGCTGTAAACCGTTTCGACAGAGCCAGTGAAAGACACAGACAGAACCAGTGAAAGACACAGACAGAACCAGTGAAAGACACAGACAGAACCAGTGAAAGACACAGACAGAGCCAGTGAAAGACAGACAGATGTGAACCAGTGAAAGACACAGACAGAACCAGTGAAAGACACAGACAGAGCCAGTGAAAGACACAGACAGAACCAGTGAAAGACACAGACAGAACCAGTGAAAGGCACAGACAGAACCAGTGAAAGACACAGAAAGAGCCAGTGAAAGACACAGACAGAACCAGTGAAAGACACAGACAGAACCAGTGAAAGACACAGACAGAGCCAGTGAAAGACACAGACAGAACCAGTGAAAGACACAGACAGAACCAGTGAAAGACACAGACAGAACCAGTGAAAGACACAGAGCCAGTGAAAGACACAGACAGAACCAGTGAAAGACACAGACAGAACCAGTGAAAGACACAGACAGAACCAGTGAAAGACACAGAGCCAGTGAAAGACACAGACAGAACCAGTGAAAGACACAGACAGAACCAGTGAAAGACACAGACAGAACCAGTGAAAGACACAGACAGAACCAGTGAAAGACACAGACAGAACCAGTGAAAGACACAGACAGAGCCAGTGAAAGACACAGACAGAACCAGTGAAAGACACAGACAGAACCAGTGAAACACACAGACAGAACCAGTGAAAGACACAGACAGAACCAGTGAAAGACACAGACAGAACCAGTGAAAGACACAGACAGAGCCAGTGAAAGACACAGACAGAACCAGTGAAAGACACAGACAGAGCCAGTGAAAGACACAGACAGAACCAGTGAAAGACACAGACAGAACCAGTGAAAGACACAGACAGAGCCAGTGAAAGACACAGACAGAACCAGTGAAAGACACAGACAGAGCCAGTGAAAGACACAGACAGAACCAGTGAAAGACACAGACAGAACCAGTGAAAGACACAGACAGAACCAGTGAAAGACAGACAGAAAGGGTAAAAAAAGACAAGGAAATGCAGTGTTACCTCTCTCCTCTCGCCGTCTCCAAAGGACGACAGGAACGAACGTCCCCTCCCCGAAAAAAAACTACAGTCCACAAGACGAGCTTTGATCAGCAGAGCGGAGGAGAAAGAGAGACGCAAGGAAAGACGAGAGAGAAAGAAAGAAAGAAAGAAAGAAAGGACAACAGTGCAGGAAAACAAGGGAGAGAGAGAGAGAGAGATGGGAGAGTGAGCCTGGTTTCCTCTTGCGGTAAGGAAAGACAGATGGCCAGGGGAGAGAGAGAGACTGAGCAGAGGACGAGCTACATGGCCGACATTTTAACTGCTGTTGACGCACAGAGAGGGAGAGGCAGGGCTGCTCTCTCTCTCTCTCTCTCTCTCACACACACACACACACACCCACACACACACACACACACAGAGGGAGAGGCAGGGCTGCTAACACACACACACACACACACACACACACACACACACTTCCCCTCTGTGACGCAGGCTCGCACGCTCAGCCTCTCTCTCTTACTCACCTCGCTCCCTTTCACATTCTGCCTGCATTCACTGCAGCTGATTGTCTCTCATAGTCAATGCCACTCTCTCTCTCTCTCTCTCTCTGTAAATACATATCATGTCCGTATACACACACACACGCACACGCACACGCACACACTCACACGTCTGTGTAGAGAAAACCTGGATGTTTCACTGCAGACTGAATCTCAAGAGAAGGAGAATGCTGCATACTAGTATATATATATAACATGTTTATACACACACACACACACACACACACACACACACGTGTTTGGTTTGAATACTGTGATCATTGACTCTTGATGCTACATTAAAGAACCACATTTATTTAAAGAGGTGTCTGCAAAGGCTTTTTTGGGGGGGGGCTATTCACCTTATGTTCCAACATGGGGGTCAGTCAGTTACTTCCTATTGTGTTGACACTTCCTGTGACAGTACAGTACTAGTGAGCAGGTAAAACAGAACACTTCCTGTGACAGTACAGTACTAGTGAGCAGGTAAAACAGAACACTTCCTGTGACAGTACAGTACTAGTGAGCAGGTAAAACAGAACACTTCCTGTGACAGTACAGTACTAGTGAGCAGGTAAAACAGAACACTTCCTGTGACAGTACAGTACTAGTGAGCAGGTAAAACAGAACACTTCCTGTGACAGTACAGTACTAGTGAGCAGGTAAAACAGAACACTTCCTGTGACAGTACAGTACTAGTGAGCAGGTAAAACAGAACACTTCCTGTGACAGTACAGTACTAGTGAGCAGGTAAAACAGAACACTTCCTGTGACAGTACAGTACTAGTGAGCAGGTAAAACAGAACACTTCCTGTGACAGTACAGTACTAGTGAGCAGGTAAAACAGAACACTTCCTGTGACAGTACAGTACTAGTGAGCAGGTAAAACAGAACACTTCCTGTGACAGTACAGTACTAGTGAGCAGGTAAAACAGAACACTTCCTGTGACAGTACAGTACTAGTGAGCAGGTAAAACAGAACACTTCCTGTGACAGTACAGTACTAGTGAGCAGGTAAAACAGAACACTTCCTGTGACAGTACAGTACTAGTGAGCAGGTAAAACAGAACACTTCCTGTGACAGTACAGTACTAGTGAGCAGGTAAAACAGAACACTTCCTGTGACAGTACAGTACTAGTGAGCAGGTAAAACAGAACACTTCCTGTGACAGTACAGTACTAGTGAGCAGGTAAAACAGAACACTTCCTGTGACAGTACAGTACTAGTGAGCAGGTAAAACAGAACACTTCCTGTGACAGTACAGTACTAGTGAGCAGGTAAAACAGATGTTCTGAACAGGAAGTCATAACACAACTGGTTCAAGTGGGTGGGGCTACATAAGGTGAATACAGCACAAAATAAGCCAGTTAAGTTATATGAAAATATTACAGGGCCTGAAATTCATTTAGCAAACTAGGGGGAATTTCCCCCTTATGTTCTTCAGATAGGGGGGATTGATAGACTTTGGGGGGGAGACACTAACCCAAGTTTAGTTCAGTTTCAGCCTAACACCTTACCACCAAAACTGACAACTGATCTTGAGTAGGGCTGGGCGAGATATGGACCAAAAATATTATCTCTGTATTTTTTTCCCCCTTTTGACCCCATTGACTGTATAATAGGGGTGCTCCAAAAAATAGATTCTTGAAAGGATCGCGATTCTCAATGCCACGATTCCTGGATCGATTCCCAACTCCCAATAATCGATTCTTCAATGTCTAATTTTGAATGCTGTGGATGTCTTTTTGAGCTGCACGTGAAGGCAGCACTGCACGTGAAGGCAGCACTGCACGTGAAGGCAGCACTGCACGTGAAGGCAGCACTGCACGTGAAGGCAGCACTGCACGTGAAGGCAGCACTGCACGTGAAGGCAGCACTGCGCCGCCGAACCAATGCTTTGAAAAATGCACGTGATCTACTCGTCATAGGAAGAGCGGAAGGGCTCTCGGCTCAGCTCAGAGCCACAAGCCAACCTAGCTGGCTGTTATGAAGAGTCAAATAAAAGCTACAGTTGCAGCAGACAATAGTGCTAGCTAGCGTTAGCTGGCTGGCATGAATGAGATCGCTAGTTAGCATTTTACTGTCTCTCTCTCGTAACGGACAAGCCCGTCTTTTATTGTCACACGAACACCACAATACATGCATGTGGCCACAACACACTCATGCTGACGGTGGCCGGTGAAAAGTGTCCTCTGCATTTAACCCATCCAGGCATGTCCTGCCCTCCGAGGGGCAGGCCAGGAGCAGTGGTCGCTTTCTCATACAGCGCCCGGGGACCAACTTCGGATGTTGTCGTCACTGGTCGGATGACGATGACGATCTGATCTTCTGCATGTTTTTAGTGGGGGGGGGGGGGGTTATATACGGAGGAACCCCCCTGGGGGAGCACGGGGAGAACATGCAAACTCCACACAGAGAGAAAGGCCCTTAAGACGAGATACCCCACCTGGGCAGTAGGCACTGAAGATATGGGGGGAACACAACCACAGCGCCCACAGTGTCCCAGGCAAGAATCGAACTCAGGACCTTCTGACTGTGAGGCGACAGCGCTACCAACTGCGCCACCGTACCCATACCATAGTGTCGATGGCTAGCGTTAGCAATGTTAGTAGGGGTGCACCGATCACGTTTTTTGCCACCGATCACCGATTGCCGATCGCCTATGAGAAATATCTGCCCAACCGATCACTGATCCGATCACCGATCACCGATCACCGATCACCGATCACCGATTAAATACACACACACGGAATAGTGAATTAACACATTTATTAACAGGCTGGAAAAAAGCAATTGGCTGTTTACTCATGGGCTAAACGTTATTAAAATAACCTTATACAGCCTGGGAACATTAGCTCTAGTTGCATTATTGCAATGCAAAGAAATGTAAAAAGAAAATTATAAATAAGTTCAAAATTCAAATAAAAGACAATATGCCTTGGAACATTGGCTTGCAGAGATGTTGCATAACAATTATGCAAAGTAACTACTGTTTAAAGAAATACAAATTAAATAGGTTAACCAATCTATATGGTGTATTCAAATAAAGCCAAACTCAAACCCTTCCAAATAAAATAAAATATAAGGCAATATATGCCTCAGATTTTGAGCTTGCAGAATTATTTCAAATAGCCTAACAATAATATCTGCCCTGCTGTTCAGGATATAGGCTAAACAATGACTTCTAAACAGAAAAACATGGCACTTGCAATATAGCCTATAGTCTACTCTACATCATGCCTACTTGCTTGTTCAGCATGGTCGGGAGGTTTTTTTTCACAAAGAGCAGCATCTCTGCATTTATAGACAAGAGTCTGTTTCTGTGCTCATTCACGATGTTTGATGCAGCGCTGAACAAGCGCTCACTCTCCACGCTTGTGCAGGGTGCCGACAGGTACGCTCTTGCGACTTTGGCGAGGGCAGGAAAGCGATCCTGGTTGGTCTTCCAATATGCCAGGGGCTGTGCTGTCATGGAGATGGTTGGCTCAGAGAGGTACAGAGCGAGCTGTGCCTGCGCCGCCGCCGCGTTATCATCACGATGGGCTTGAGGCTCTGGGCCTGCTTCTTCCATGATCTCACCAAGCATCGACGAGATGGAACCGGCTCGTGGCACCTTCTCGGCTGGCTCATCTGTGTCTGACTCGGCTGAAGCTGTGGGTGCTTGGTCGGGGTCGGGGTCTGGTTCCGCCAGCAGATCCAACAGCTGTCCCTTGACTTCTGCCTTCACTTGGCTGGAATATAATCTGTCCTTGTATCTTTTATTTGAAGCAAAGAAAACATCACATTAATTTAGCAGCCTATGTTGTTATTTTAAACCAGCATAGAATAGGCAGAGGAGACTATTTTATACTATAGCCTAATCTTAAATAGGCCTAAACTGATAGCCTATCTTTTATTTGAAGCAAAGAAAACATCAAATTAATTTAGTAGCCTATGTGGTGATTTAGACCTCCATAGAATAGGCAGAGGAGACTATTTTATACTATAGCCTAATCTTAAATAGGCCTAAACTGATAGCCTATCTTTTATTTGAAGCAAAGAAAACATCAAATTAATTTAGTAGCCTATGTGGTGATTTAGACCTCCATAGAATAGGCAGAGGAGACTATTTTATACTATAGCCTAATCTTAAATAGGCCTAAACTGATAGCCTATCTTTTATTTGAAGCAAAGAAAACATCAAATTAATTTAGTAGCCTATGTGGTGATTTAGACCTCCATAGAATAGGCAGAGGAGACTATTTTATACTATAGCCTAATCTTAAATAGGCCTAAACTGATAGCCTATCTTTTATTTGAAGCAAAGAAAACATCACATTAATTTAGCAGCCTATGTTGTTATTTTAAACCAGCATAGAATAGGCAGAGGAGACTATTTTATACTATAGCCTAATCTTAAATAGGCCTAAACTGATAGCCTATCTTTTATTTGAAGCAAAGAAAACATCAAATTAATTTAGTAGCCTATGTGGTGATTTAGACCTCCATAGAATAGGCAAAGAAGACTATTTATGTAGCCTAATCTTAAATAGGCCTAAACGGAATAGTAGCCTAATCTACTAATCCAATACATTAATTTAGTAGCCTATGGCGTTCATTTAGACGTTTATTTATTATATTTGGCTGATTTATTCTATACATATCTTTGCTGATTATTCTACAAATGTTTTTCTCACCTTGGGTCCATTATAGTTGCCAAACTGTAGAGAGGATCTTTTTCTATGTCGGCAAATCTGCGGGTGACAGCTTCCAGCAGTGTGGCTTTTGAAGTCTTCACGCCATGATCTGAGGGGACGTCTTTGCCCAGGACACGTTTCAAAGCCATCACAGAAGGGATGGCATCAGCGGTAGTTGTGGAGACTTTGCTTATTTTCTGTGTGAGTTCTTCAAACGGTTCCAGTATGGATATTATGTTTTCCATCAGTCCCCACTGGTTTGCAGTGAAGGAGGCAGGTAGCTCAAAGTCGGCTGCATAAGCACTCAACGCCCGTTTTTGTTCGAGCAGGCTTTGCAGCATGTAATAGCTGCTGTTCCACCTGGTGGCGACGTCTTGCTGCAACCTTTTGGGAGTCTGTTGGAGATCTTTCTGCACATTTTGCAGTCTGGAATATGCCAGGGGAGAGTGTTTAAAGTGGCCCACGATGCGTCTCCCTATAGCTAGGATGTCACCTATGCTGCGCTGTGACAGCACACCTTCATTTACAGCAAGCTGCAGCGTGTGGGCCATGCATCCCAAACTTTTCCAGCCTGCATCTTGCATGGCTTTAACCATGTTTCGGGCATTATCTCGGAGTATGACATGCACCTTTTCTTTCGGGATATTCCATGTCTGGAACATGTTCTCAAATGCCGTTACCAGCGCTGCAGCAGTGTGAGAGCCAGAGAACTCTTGTGAATGGAGCATCACATGACGCAGTTGGAAGTCTGCATCAATCCACTGGGCTGTCAAACTCAGCATTGACATGGGGCTGACATCGGAGCTCCATATGTCACTTGTAAAGCTGAATGAGGAAACGTTTTCCTTCAGAATGTCATCAATGTGTTTGTACACTGCCTGGTAGAGCTCGGGGAGGGCAACATCGGTAAAATACCTGCGACTTGGGAGGGTGTAGCGTGGCTCAATATGGGCGAGCAGCCGTCTGAATCCGATGTCTTCAACCACGCTAAATGGCTGGTCATCCAGCCCTATGAATTCCATAATTTTTCTTGTGATGGCCTTGGCCTTCCCACTATCACGGCTATATGCGTTGGTGCTCTCTAAAGTGGGTTGTGTCAGCAGCCGCTGTGGTGTTTTTTCTGCTTTCTTTTTCTCATTCTCTGCGGTCTGTTTAACAAACTCGCCATGCTGCGCTGCGTGACGGGTCTTCAGGTGGCGTATTAAATTTGTCGTGTTGAAACTTTTCACCTGGCTTCCTCCACGAGGTATTTTTTCCTTGCACACATCACATACAGCAAGTGAGGCATCAGTCTCACACACTGTGTAGAATTTCCACACCGCAGACATGTTTTGAGGCGAGTAAACTCCGCTGAGAGAAAGGGCTGAGCTCCACGTGTTTTCCTTGCTGAGAACTGGGGTGTGCAGCTGTGCGCATGTGTAAGCTACTTGCTGAGAAGGGGTGCGCGCATGTGTTTTTTTTTGCACCAATTGACTCTGCGGATCGGCTATGCGATCGGCAACATTAAAGGAATATCGGAAACAGCAGATCACATATTTGAGGTCCAAATCGGCCGATACAGATTGCGTTCCGATCGATCGGTGCACCCCTAAATGTTAGCATTAACGCCAACGTTACAGCGTAGCGTTATATATATGACAACAGTCGTGAAAGAGGCTAGCCGCTCGCAATCTTCAAAAAGTCTGTTGATTATCTGGCTATCGTTATGCATGCTGTCTGGTAGACCATTTATAAGTTAGCAGCTATCTGAATATGCGGCTATGGTTTCAACTATCTGTGCGTTCCTATATCAGAGCAACGTTAGCTGCTCAACAACATCCAGTGTGTCTAACGTTTAGTAGTCTTTGGTCAGTGATTTTCACTGGATGCAGGGCACTTTTGTCTAACCTGATGCAGGTGTTTATTCAGAACACTGTCAGTGTCTGCCCACTGTCATCAACCTGCCTTACGATGTTACACTGTGGGATATGTCCACCACATTCATATGATAATATAATAAAATAAACTATTTGTATAGCACCTTTCTTAACATGGTTACAAAGTGCTTGTATACTAGAATAAGCACACAAAAGACCAAATGTATAATAAGGCAAAACAATTATAAACAAGCACAGAAGAATTAAAAAGAAATGTAAAATGACACATTAGAGATGAGAGAACTCCTTTATCTTCCTTCACCTCTCCTGGCTCTCCTGTGTGGTTCTGTGGGTAAAGCATGGCACTAATAATGCCAGTGTGAGCAGTTTGGATTCCCTCTGCAGCAGTCAGTAGTTGAGTATTTGCACTTTTACTTGGAATTTGTGTACTGCCACGGTGCCACCACCTCTTGGACATAAGATGTGTAGTTATACTCGGGTATACCCCCCCAATGTCAATCCCTCCCAAAGTCTACAGATCCCCCCAAAGTCTATAAATCCCCCCTATCTGAAGAACATAAGGGGAAATTAGTAACTAGTTTATATAGTTTGCAAAATGAATTTTAGGCCCTGACTGTAATACTTCAGAAGTTGAATTTGAAGTTCAGCATTAATACATTTGTCATTTTTTGTCTTAGATTTACCTTCGTGTGTTATTGCAATATAAAACTACATAATTGAGAATCGATTCTAGATTCTGGAATCGAATTCGTGACCCTAGGAATCGGAATCGGATCGGATCGGATCGTGGCTTAGCCGGATCAGAGCACCCCTACACGCATGCACACACACACTTACTTAACATAGCAGGCTGGCATCTTCGAACGAGTGAAAGAATAATGATAATAATTAGCGCCCAATGTTGCGTTGCCTTAATGTTACCTCCACAGTTCAGACTTAATTTTGGTTAGAGCATTGGTTATCGCCACCTGCTTGGTAGCAGACAAGAGAGACGTGCTACTCGGGTGTACCAGGTGATGGGAGTCGCAGTAACGTTAGCTTGACGAGCAGCACCACTTTGACGTTTGCCTCATTTGTTGCGTGGCTCGTTAATGCAGTGGTGGCCCAGCGGTTAGAGAAGCGGGCTTGTGACCGGAAGGTCGTCGGTTCAATCCCCGGGACCGGCAGGATAAATCTGGGTGGGGAAAGTGAAATGGCAGCGCTTGCCCCTCCCTCATTACCACCACTGAGGTGCCCTTGAGCAAAGCCCTTAACCCCCAACCGCTCCAGTGGAGCTGCTCAGTGGCCAGCAGATCAGACTGTGGTTGTACTGGGCAGCTTCCAGGTGTGAATGTGTGTGTGAATGTGAACAGGGCGCTCCTGAAAAAGAGAGCATTGCTTTCAGTGATACTCCCCCTGTATAAATAAAGGTAAAAAAAAAAATGCTGCCGCCTCTCTCATGTTCAAAATATTGAACGTTTTGCCACAACACAACCTGCATTTTGCTCGGCTCGGTCTTGGCCTTGGTCTGTTTCGGTTGCCCATGACAGACATGTAGGCAGCCTATTTCTCCATTAGCCAAGCAGCTAGCCCTGCCTGCCTGCCTCAGACTTTATGGAGCTGTATCAGGCCACCACCAAACTAGTTTTCAGGTAACGTGAGAGCACATGACTGCTTGTGAACTTTATGTTATTATTTCTTAGCACATGCATTATTGTAAACTCAGCATAAATGAATGACATGAAAATACCGTAATTCTGCCAATAAGAGCCCAGGCGCTTATTATGCTAAAGCAATTTGGACCAGGCGGTAAAAGGAAGACCAGGCGGCAATTAGAGTACAGGCGCTTATTGGAAGAATTACGCTACTTATGAAACAAATTTCCATTACTTTTCCAAAACTTTCCAAAAAATATTTTTTTTCCATAACCTTTCCAGGACCTGGAAATTGTATTTAAAATGTCCATGACTTTTCCAGGTTTTTCATAACCGTACGAACCCTATGCGGGCCTTCATAACGACGGCAATATTGTGGAATCTCTGTGTAAAAGCGTTTTTTGTCTCTGTGCGTCTCTTTCTCTCTGTGTGTCTCTATCTGTCTCTCTCTCTCTGTCTCTGTGCGTCTCTCTCTCTCTCTGTCTCTATCTGTCTCTCTCTCTCTGTGCGTCTCTATCTGTCTCTCTGTCTCCGTCTCTGTGCGTCACTCTCTCTGTGTGTCTTTCTGTGTCTCTATCTGTCTCTGTGTCTCTGTCTCTCCTCTGGCTAGTTGCACTGGCTGACTCCCAGTAGAACCACTATGAGCAAGGTGTGGATGAGGTGCAGTAGTAGCTGTAAAGCAGGCTGCTTTTCTGAATGGGCAGTTTACACACACACACACACACACACACACACACACACACACACACACACACACACCCCTTTGTTCTCCTGTCATCGTAAACAGAGCTACTCCAGTGACCAGATAACAAGCTGATAGCAACTTGCGTGTGTGTGTGCACTGCACACGCATGCCAGTGTGTGTGTGTGTGTGTGTGTTTACTAAATGAGCCATTGTTGCTAGGTAACGTAGTAGGACTCCAGCAGTCCATAGCCAGAGAGGGAAAAAAGGAAAATAAAGATTTTACGCTTCTCTCTCTCTGTCTGTCTGTCTCTTTGTCTCTCTCTCATTGTCTCTGTCTCTACCTACCTCTGTCCATAACAACTGAATAACTGGAAAAACACACACCACAGTACAGCTTGATCTGAAGGTCTATAACAATATAAAAACACAACACCGTACAGTTTGACTGATCTGAAGGTCCAGAACAATATAAAAACACAACACCGTACAGTTTGACTGATCTGAAGGTCCAGAACAATATAAAAACACAACACCGTACAGTTTGACTGATCTGAAGGTCCAGAACAATATAAAAACACAACACAGTACAGTTTGACTGATCTGAAGGTCCAGAACAATATAAAAACACAACACCGTACAGTTTGACTGATCTGAAGGTCCAGAACAATATAAAAACACAATACCGTACAGTTTGACTGATCTGAAGGTCCAGAACAATATAAAAACACAACACAGTACAGTTTGACTGATCTGAAGGTCCAGAACAATATAAAAACACAACACAGTACAGTTTGACTGATCTGAAGGTCCAGAACAATATAAAAACACAACACCGTACAGTTTGACTGATCTGAAGGTCCAGAACAATATAAAAACACAACACCGTACAGTTTGACTGATCTGAAGGTCCAGAACAATATAAAAACAACACAGTACAGTTTGACTGATCTGAAGGTCCAGAACAATATAAAAACAACACAGTACAGTTTGACTGATCTGAAGGTCCAGAACAATATAAAAACAACACAGTACAGTTTGACTGATCTGAAGGTCCAGAACAATATAAAAACAACACAGTACAGTTTGACTGATCTGAAGGTCCAGAACAATATAAAAACAACACAGTACAGTTTGACTGATCTGAAGGTCCAGAACAATATAAAAACAACACAGTACAGTTTGACTGATCTGAAGGTCCAGAACAATATAAAAACACAACACAGTACAGTTTGACTGATCTGAAGGTCCAGAACAATATAAAAACACAACACAGTACAATTTGACTGATCTGAAGGTCCAGAACAATATAAAAACACAACAAAGTACAGTTTGACTGATCTGAAGGTCCAGAACAATATAAAAACACAACACCGTACAGTTTGACTGATCTGAAGGTCCAGAACAATATAAAAACACAACACAGTACAGTTTGACTGATCTGAAGGTCCAGAACAATATAAAAACACAACACAGTACAGTTTGACTGATCTGAAGGTCCAGAACAATATAAAAACACAACACCGTACAGTTTGACTGATCTGAAAGTCCAGAACAATATAAAAACACAACACAGTACAGTTTGACTGATCTGAAGGTCCAGAACAATATAAAAACACAACACAGTACAGTTTGACTGATCTGAAGGTCCAGAACAATATAAAAACACAACAAAGTACAGTTTGACTGATCTGAAGGTCCAGAACAATATAAAAACACAACACCGTACAGTTTGACTGATCTGAACGTCCAGAACAATATAAAAACACAATACCGTACAGTTTGACTGATCTGAAAGTCCAGAACAATATAAAAACAACACAGTACAGTTTGACTGATCTGAAGGTCCAGAACAATATAAAAACAACACAGTACAGTTTGACTGATCTGAAGGTCCAGAACAATATAAAAACAACACAGTACAGTTTGACTGATCTGAAGGTCCAGAACAATATAAAAACAACACAGTACAGTTTGACTGATCTGAAGGTCCAGAACAATATAAAAACAACACAGTACAGTTTGACTGATCTGAAGGTCCAGAACAATATAAAAACAACACAGTACAGTTTGACTGATCTGAAGGTCCAGAACAATATAAAAACAACACAGTACAGTTTGACTGATCTGAAGGTCCAGAACAATATAAAAACACAACACAGTACAGTTTGACTGATCTGAAGGTCCAGAACAATATAAAAACACAACACAGTACAATTTGACTGATCTGAAGGTCCAGAACAATATAAAAACACAACAAAGTACAGTTTGACTGATCTGAAGGTCCAGAACAATATAAAAACACAACACCGTACAGTTTGACTGATCTGAAGGTCCAGAACAATATAAAAACACAACACCGTACAGTTTGACTGATCTGAAAGTCCAGAACAATATAAAAACACAACACAGTACAGTTTGACTGATCTGAAGGTCCAGAACAATATAAAAACACAACACAGTACAGTTTGACTGATCTGAAGGTCCAGAACAATATAAAAACACAACAAAGTACAGTTTGACTGATCTGAAGGTCCAGAACAATATAAAAACACAACACCGTACAGTTTGACTGATCTGAACGTCCAGAACAATATAAAAACACAATACCGTACAGTTTGACTGATCTGAAAGTCCAGAACAATATAAAAACAACACAGTACAGTTTGACTGATCTGAAGGTCCAGAACAATATAAAAACACAACACAGTACAGTTTGACTGATCTGAAGGTCCAGAACAATATAAAAACACAACACCGTACAGTTTGACTGATCTGAAAGTCCAGAACAATATAAAAACACAACACAGTACAGTTTGACTGATCTGAAGGTCCAGAACAATATAAAAACACAACAAAGTACAGTTTGACTGATCTGAAGGTCCAGAACAATATAAAAACACAACACCGTACAGTTTGACTGATCTGAAGGTCCAGAACAATATAAAAACACAACACCGTACAGTTTGACTGATCTGAAGGTCCAGAACAATATAAAAACACAACACCGTACAGTTTGACTGATCTGAAAGTCCAGAACAATATAAAAACACAATACCGTACAGTTTGACTGATCTGAAGGTCCAGAACAATATAAAAACACAACACAGTACAGTTTGACTGATCTGAAGGTCCAGAACAATATAAAAACACAACACAGTACAGTTTGACTGATCTGAAGGTCCAGAACAATATAAAAACACAACAAAGTACAGTTTGACTGATCTGAAGGTCCAGAACAATATAAAAACACAACACCGTACAGTTTGACTGATCTGAAAGTCCAGAACAATATAAAAACACAACACCGTACAGTTTGACTGATCTGAAGGTCCAGAACAATATAAAAACACAACACCGTACAGTTTGACTGATCTGAAAGTCCAGAACAATATAAAAACACAACACAGTACAGTTTGACTGATCTGAAGGTCCAGAACAATATAAAAACACAACACAGTACAGTTTGACTGATCTGAAGGTCCAGAACAATATAAAAACACAACAAAGTACAGTTTGACTGATCTGAAGGTCCAGAACAATATAAAAACACAACACCGTACAGTTTGACTGATCTGAAAGTCCAGAACAATATAAAAACACAATACCGTACAGTTTGACTGATCTGAAAGTCCAGAACAATATAAAAACAACACAGTACAGTTTGACTGATCTGAAGGTCCAGAACAATATAAAAACAACACAGTACAGTTTGACTGATCTGAAAGTCCAGAACAATATAAAAACAACACAGTACAGTTTGACTGATCTGAAGGTCCAGAACAATATAAAAACACAACACAGTACAGTTTGACTGATCTGAAGGTCCAGAACAATATAAAAACACAACAAAGTACAGTTTGACTGATCTGAAGGTCCAGAACAATATAAAAACACAACACCGTACAGTTTGACTGATCTGAAAGTCCAGAACAATATAAAAACACAATACCGTACAGTTTGACTGATCTGAAGGTCCAGAACAATATAAAAACACAACACAGTACAGTTTGACTGATCTGAAGGTCCAGAACAATATAAAAACACAACAAAGTACAGTTTGACTGATCTGAAGGTCCAGAACAATATAAAAACACAACACCGTACAGTTTGACTGATCTGAAAGTCCAGAACAATATAAAAACACAATACCGTACAGTTTGACTGATCTGAAGGTCCAGAACAATATAAAAACACAACACCGTACAGTTTGACTGATCTGAAGGTCCAGAACAATATAAAAACACAACACAGTACAGTTTGACTGATCTGAAGGTCCAGAACAATATAAAAACACAACAAAGTACAGTTTGACTGATCTGAAGGTCCAGAACAATATAAAAACACAACACCGTACAGTTTGACTGATCTGAAAGTCCAGAACAATATAAAAACACAATACCGTACAGTTTGACTGATCTGAAGGTCCAGAACAATATAAAAACACAACAAAGTACAGTTTGACTGATCTGAAGGTCCAGAACAATATAAAAACACAACAAAGTACAGTTTGACTGATCTGAAGGTCCAGAACAATATAAAAACACAACAAAGTACAGTTTGACTGATCTGAAGGTCCAGAACAATATAAAAACACAACAAAGTACAGTTTGCCTGATCTGAAAGTCCAGAACAATATAAAAACACAACACAGTACAGTTTGACTGATCTGAAGGTCCAGAACAATATAAAAACACAACAAAGTACAGTTTGACTGATCTGAAGGTCCAGAACAATATAAAAACACAACACCGTACAGTTTGACTGATCTGAAGGTCCAGAACAATATAAAAACACAACAAAGTACAGTTTGACTGATCTGAAGGTCCAGAACAATATAAAAACACAACAAAGTACAGTTTGACTGATCTGAAAGTCCAGAACAATATAAAAACACAACAAAGTACAGTTTGACTGATCTGAAGGTCCAGAACAATATAAAAACACAACAAAGTACAGTTTGACTGATCTGAAGGTCCAGAACAATATAAAAACACAACACCGTACAGTTTGACTGATCTGAAGGTCCAGAACAATATAAAAACACAATACCGTACAGTTTGACTGATCTGAAAGTCCAGAACAATATAAAAACAACACAGTACAGTTTGACTGATCTGAAGGTCCAGAACAATATAAAAACAACACAGTACAGTTTGACTGATCTGAAAGTCCAGAACAATATAAAAACAACACAGTACAGTTTGACTGATCTGAAGGTCCAGAACAATATAAAAACACAACACAGTACAGTTTGACTGATCTGAAGGTCCAGAACAATATAAAAACACAACAAAGTACAGTTTGACTGATCTGAAGGTCCAGAACAATATAAAAACACAACACCGTACAGTTTGACTGATCTGAAAGTCCAGAACAATATAAAAACACAATACCGTACAGTTTGACTGATCTGAAGGTCCAGAACAATATAAAAACACAACACAGTACAGTTTGACTGATCTGAAGGTCCAGAACAATATAAAAACACAACAAAGTACAGTTTGACTGATCTGAAGGTCCAGAACAATATAAAAACACAACACCGTACAGTTTGACTGATCTGAAAGTCCAGAACAATATAAAAACACAATACCGTACAGTTTGACTGATCTGAAGGTCCAGAACAATATAAAAACACAACACCGTACAGTTTGACTGATCTGAAGGTCCAGAACAATATAAAAACACAACACAGTACAGTTTGACTGATCTGAAGGTCCAGAACAATATAAAAACACAACAAAGTACAGTTTGACTGATCTGAAGGTCCAGAACAATATAAAAACACAACACCGTACAGTTTGACTGATCTGAAAGTCCAGAACAATATAAAAACACAATACCGTACAGTTTGACTGATCTGAAGGTCCAGAACAATATAAAAACACAACAAAGTACAGTTTGACTGATCTGAAGGTCCAGAACAATATAAAAACACAACAAAGTACAGTTTGACTGATCTGAAGGTCCAGAACAATATAAAAACACAACAAAGTACAGTTTGACTGATCTGAAGGTCCAGAACAATATAAAAACACAACAAAGTACAGTTTGCCTGATCTGAAAGTCCAGAACAATATAAAAACACAACACAGTACAGTTTGACTGATCTGAAGGTCCAGAACAATATAAAAACACAACAAAGTACAGTTTGACTGATCTGAAGGTCCAGAACAATATAAAAACACAACACCGTACAGTTTGACTGATCTGAAGGTCCAGAACAATATAAAAACACAACAAAGTACAGTTTGACTGATCTGAAGGTCCAGAACAATATAAAAACACAACAAAGTACAGTTTGACTGATCTGAAAGTCCAGAACAATATAAAAACACAACAAAGTACAGTTTGACTGATCTGAAGGTCCAGAACAATATAAAAACACAACAAAGTACAGTTTGACTGATCTGAAGGTCCAGAACAATATAAAAACACAACACCGTACAGTTTGACTGATCTGAAGGTCCAGAACAATATAAAAACACAATACCGTACAGTTTGACTGATCTGAAGGTCCAGAACAATATAAAAACACAACACAGTACAGTTTGACTGATCTGAAAGTCCAGAACAATATAAAAACACAACACAATAACAGCACAAAGCAGCAGTAAGAGTGAATAATAATAAGAGTGAATAATAATAAGAGTGAATAATAATAAGAGTGAATAATAATAAGAGTGAATAGTAGCGTGCCTTGGCGGCTCTGGCTTCTAGTTAGAGCATGTTACATGTATCCTGTTGAGTTGGCAACGGGTGCACACTGCCAAAAACACAATACCACAACACACACACAGACACACACACACACACACACACACACAATACAACCTCTAATTATCCACGTAAAAGATTTCTGAAATTGCAGCTTCTCTCTCCCTCCCTCTCTTTCTCCCCTTCTCCCTCTCCCCCCCCCCATCCTCTGTCTCTCCCTTTCTCTCTCCCCCCCACCCTCTCCCTCTCTCTGAAATGAGGACAGAGGAGCCGTCTGCCAAATAACGTCATTGTGTAGTGGCAAACGGGCGCTCGGCCAGAGGGCTGTGTGTGTGTGTGTCTGTGTCTGTGTGTGTGTGTCTGTGTGTCTGTGTGTGTGTGTGTGTCTGTGTCTGTGTGTGTGTGTGTGTGTGTGTGTGTGTGTGTGTGTCTGTGTCTGTGTGTGTGTGTGTGTGTGTGTGTGTGTGTGTGTGTGTGCGCGTGCGTGCGTGTCAGCTATGAATGAATGGCCATTGCTTTTAATGCCAGCTCTGCACCATTTGCCTTTCTTAGAGAGCTGGCAAACAGACGCACCATCACGTGAGAGAGAGAGGGAGGGAGGGAGAGAGAGAGGGAGAGAGAGAGAGGGAGGGAGAGAGGGGATGATATAGAGGGAGAGAGGGAGGGAGGGAGGGAGAGAGAGAGAGGGAGAGAGGGGATGAGAGAGAGAGAGAGGGAGGGAGGGAGGGAGAGGCGGAGGGAGGGAGAGAGAGGGAGAGAGAGAGGGAGATGGGAAGGGAGGGAGGGAGAGAGAGACGGAGGGAGGGAGAGAGAGGGATGAAGAAAGAGAGGGAGAGAGTGAGAGGGAAGTAGAGAGAGGAGGAGAGAGAGAGAGAGAGAGAGAGAGAGCTATTATGTGTTTTATCCTTCTGGCTCGACTGCCCCCCCCCCCCTCTCTCTCTCTCTCTCTCTCTCAGTCTCTCCATCACTGGTGTATTGCTGTGTTGTCCGCTGTGTGTATGTGGTTCCATTGAGCTGAGAAGGTTCTGCCCAGGAAGTAATCAGATTACAAACTATTTGTCTTAGTGTAAGTCTGCAGTGGCAATGACATTAATGTAAGAAGTTTAAAAAAGTCATAAAACGCAGGGAATTTACGGCAATATGGAGATTATAGGCTATAACCTGCTAACAATTGTTTTTCTAAGCTCAATAAAATCTAATATCAGATCTAATATGTGTCCGGTATTTATTCCAATTGTCCGGCAAACTGAAGTCATGCCGGACACGTTGTCCGGCAGATTCATTCAGACCCATAACAAGTGTTTTGGAGGCGATCGAAGCGTCTGGTGAGAGAAATGTGCTCAGACAGACAGATGGATGGACGGACGGAAAGACAGACAGACAGACAGAAACCACTTCTTAACATGCAGTGGAATCCGGATTATAACCAGCTCCTAGCCGGTTGGCCTGCATGTTTAGAAAATATTAGCCGGCTTATGCGCAATCCCGCGAGTGCGGATCATGACCATCTCAATCCCTAGTATAGGATCCGCATTATAGGAAAAGCAGCTGTTGTTTAACACTGGCAGCTCATGATCCAGATCATGTAGCTGTTATGTCTGAGTGGGCGGGTGGTGGCACTTTACAAACCATTAATGTCCCATAATTATTTTCATGAATGGACGTAGCGTTAGTTACATGGCTGGATTATTTGGAAGAGAGCCAAATTAGGTGACTAAAAGTTGAATCGTTTCTTTGTCCCCCATCTGCCAGTTTAAAAATGCAACAAGGGAGAGGATAGCCTACTAGAGTTGCGCGATCTTGACCTCAGTCAAATCGTCAATCGCCACCCTTTGACATCGCCAATACACAATGTCATCGCGCAAGCACATGGCTAATTAATATGGACGTTAACATCCATATTAACACGTTCACTGCCAATGACGAGTTGAGTCGTCAAAAAAAATCCAACGGTTGACTGCCAATGACGAGTTGAGTCGTCAAAAAAAAAAAAAAAAAAATTTTGACGGTGGGACGTGGATCAACGCCCCCCACGTCTCCTATAAAAATATTGGAGCCACCGAACGTGTACAACCCATTCCACCGACCCACTAAGTGGCGACAGTGCTCTCCATTCTAGAAAAAGTCAAGCCAAAACTGCAGGGGAACGCGCGATGAAACCATTCTCCTACTGTAAAATGGATTGGCGAAAACGCTTTCGCTTTCGCGCTGATTGCTGGCGGTGAGGGATTGCAAATTTGCATAATAGATTATGGGTGCAACACACTTTGAAACACGCAGCATAAATAAGACCACAATCGCAAAAGAAACCCCGTTTCTTGGGGTTTCTCAACCGAAAACCCAGAAACGAACGAGCCTCATTCTCATACTGTAGGCGAAAACGCTTTCACGCTGGCGCACACGGGCGCACAGCGGTGGGGGGTTCCAAAAATAGACTGGGTGGAAAACACACTTTGAAACACGCAGCATAAAGCCTAGAATCGCACAAAGCTTCATCAAAGCTCTCAAACCCAAGAAACGAGTGAGCCCCATCCACACTCCCAGGGAGGGAGGCTGCTCACTGCTCAGACAGGCAGTAGAAACTGCTTGTGACAAACGCTGCTGAAAGCCACCAGACACGCCCACGGAGGGAGGAGTTTGAAGGAGAGGGCGTTCAGAACTATATTGTTTAGATGTCTGATCTCTCACTGATGCCAAAAATAAATGGTTAAAGTGACTGTTCTGCCTGTTTGATTGAATTTCACAAAACTGCGATTATCTCAGCTTTCAGTCTCAGACGCTGAAACCATGCTGTACTCAACGGCTAATATCTACATAACTACTAACTCTACAAACTAACTCTTTTAGACAGAGAAAGCACACATTCTATTAGTACTTTTGTGAACTTTGTGTTCACAAAGCCCAAGCAGAAAATAATCCTCGGCTCTTGTAAAATGAGCCAGAATCCTCAAAAAAACCCTCTGGCAGAAGCTACCTACAGTAAAAAAAAAAACGGCTGGCAGTGAATGTGTTAATAATAATAGCCATGTGCTTCAGCTGCGCTCTCGATGTACTTTGCTAACTTAGCATCGATGCTAGCGGGACTTACCCAGCTATCGTCATTGCCTGCTTTTACTGCTGCTTGCTGGTAATGTTAATCCCATCATTCCATCATGTCAGAAAAAGTCTCCAGATTTGTCGCTAACGTTAGTCTCTTCTGAGAAAGATTGTCTCCAGGAGGGTCTGAAAAGTTTTCTCGAGTTGGATGCAGCCAAGTATTGTGTGTAGCAGCCATTTGAGGCAGCCAGTGTTGTGTGACTGTGAGCGTCCAAGCTAACACAGCTGCGGAGAGGAGCCTATTTGGTTATGTCGATGAGAGGAGCTGGCTGACTGACTGACAGCCTATATCGAGACATAGGCCTAGCCTAACTTTTGTGGGGAGAAATAAATTGAAAACTAGTCAGATACGACTTGAATGCCACTTGTAAAATAAATCACCCACAGTGATTGACGACGGTGCGACCACTATTTTTGACTGGGCGGCTTTATGTAACAAAGGCAAGCGCTAATTTTTGGCACATTGCCACCCCTCGTTATTGCCTGAATGGTCGGAATGGATCCTCCGTTAAAACGGCATGTTTTTGAATGGAGTTTGGTTAAAGATTCGCTAAAGCTGTTTCCATATCACATTTCTTGTTATCGATACATGCTACCGCAGCCCCTCCCCCCACCCACTGGCAGAGAAAATACTGACCATTTCCAGCTGTTTCTAAACACAGACTCCTCATGTCTAGAAAGGTAAAACCGGAAAATATCCTGCTCTGGCTAGCCGGACATGATCCAGACTTCATGTTTAGAAGAGGCTAGACAGACAGACAGACAGACAGACAGACAGACATTTGGTGTGTATAATAAGATATGTGCTAAGATATCTTGATATATGCCTTAAAAGCAAAGGGATTCTTCACACACAGCCATCATTTCCTACAGTCTCTCCCATCTACCCTTTCTTCTCATTCCCTCACTTTCCTAAACACCCCCCCCCCCCTCTCTCTCTCTCTCTGCTGTAGTCTGGCCTCTCTCTCTCACTTTCTCTCTCTCTCTCTCTCTCTGCTGTAGTCTGGCCTTGCTCTATCTCTCTCACTTTCTCTCTCTCTCTCTCTCTCTGCTGTAGTCTGGCCATTGGAATTCACTTTATGACTTTGGTGGGAGTCTTGTGTGTGCGTGTGTGTGTGTGTGTGTGTGTGTGTGTGTGTTTGCATGTGTGTTCGTGTGTGTGTGTGTGTGTGTGTGTGTGTGTGTGTGTGTGTTTGCGTGTGTGTGTGTTAGCGCATGTGTGTGTGTGCGTGTGTGTGTCTCTGTGTGTGTGTGTGTGCGTGCGTGTGTGTGTTTGTGCACGTGTGTGCGTGTGTGTGTGTGTGTGTGTGTATATGTGTGTGTGCGTGTGTGTGTGTGTGTGTGTATGTGTGTGTGTGTGTGTGTGTGTGTGCACGTGCATGCATGTTTAATGGTTTGGCACAGTGTGCAGGCCTCCCTGGGAGAAGGGAATGATGTAATATGTAGCTCAGAGATGCAATCACACGCCTACACACTCTAAACTCTACACTACACACTCGGGCTGTCAATCTTCCTCTATAATCCTATTCTATTTCCAGTGCTTTATTATTTTAATATTCAATTTTTATTAGATTTTTTTCAAGTGTTTTAATGCTCAAATTTAGCCTATTTCCTGCTTATTATAAAGCCTAATAATCAACATGTGGTTATGTACCATTCTGTCCACGAGAGGGCAGACTAGGGCTGTCACTTTTTATTCGAAATTCGAATTTAACTTCGAATGTGGGGGAGGAGGGGCATGTTAGAATGTAATTTGCCATGTTCGATTTTTTTTTATTAAAAAAAAATATATATATATATATATATTTTTTTAATTAACCAAATTAACCAACTGGTAATGTTAATCCCATTTCAGAAAAAGTCTCCAGATTTGTCGCGTTAAAGCTAATTTATACTAACTGCGGAGTGTCCGGTGTTCGCGGAGCGGAGGCTCTGTGCGGCGAGCGCGGCGCTCCGCACAGGCTCTGCGGAGGGACTGCACGGAGCTCCGCGCTCCTCTCAAAAGATTTAACTCCGCAGAGCCCGCCGTGAGCTCGTGCAGTCAATTCCGAGGCTATGATTGGCTAATGTTTGCTATGGTTTGTGGGGAAGAAGCCTCCACAAACTGACCGGAGGCTTTGCAAAATAGCCTACATCAGTGGTTCCCAACCTTAGGGTCTCGACCCTAAGTGAGGTCGCCTGGAATTCAAATAGGGTCGCCTGAAAAAAAAAAAAAAAAAAAACACACACACAATTTAATACTACCGAAGATGATTATGGTCACTTGTGATTTTTTATTTCTTTGTTTTTTTGTTTTTTTGTTCTGAGTTTAAGTGATAATCTCTAAGATTTCAGTGTTGTTGTCTTGGGTGACACAACACAACAGAAGTCTGTCTGACTGAAGCGTCTGAAGTCTGACTGTCTAAAAACTCTGAAGTGAATGTTTTGTTCACAGTTGTTTTTTCTTTACTTGAAGCACACAATGAGAAGCTATTTCAACTTTCTGAAAGAGAGAGAGAGGGAGAGAGGGGAGGGGAGAGAGAGAGGGAGAGAAAGAGGGGAGGGGAGAGAGAGAGGGGAGGAGGGAGAGAAAGAGGGCAGGAGAGAGAGAGGGGAGGAGAGGGAGAGAGAGGAGGAGGGGGGAGAGAGAGAGGGGAGGGAGAGAGAGAGGGGAGGAGGGGGGAGAGAGAGAGGGGAGGAGGGGGGAGAGAGAGAAGGAGAGAGAGAGGGGAGGGGAGAGAGAGGGGAGGAGGGAGAGAAAGAGGGCAGGGGAGAGAGAGGGGAGGAGGGGGGAGAGAGAGGAGGGAAAGAGAGAGAGGGGAGGAGGGGGGAGAGAAGGAGAGAGAGAGGGGAGGGAGAGAGAGAGGGGAGGGGAGAGAGAGAGGGGAGGAGGGGAGAGAGAGAGAAGGAGAGAGAGAGGGGAGGGGAGAGAGAGGGGAGGAGGGAGAGAAAGAGGGCAGGGGAGAGAGAGGGGAGGAGGGGGGAGAGAGAGGAGGGAAAGAGAGAGAGGGGAGGAGGGGGGAGAGAGAGAAGGAGAGAAAGAGGGGAAAGAGAGAGAGAGGGGAGGGGAGAGGGGAGGAGGGAGAGAAAGAGGGCAGGGGAGAGAAAGGGGAGGAGGGGGGAGAGAGAGAAGGAGAGAGAGAGAGGAGGGAGAGAGAGAGGGGAGGAGGGAGAGAGAGAGGGGAGGGAGAGAGAGAGGGGAGGGGAGAGAGAGGGGAGGAGGGAGAGAAAGAGGGCAGGGGAGAGAGAGGGGAGGAGGGGGGGGAGAGAGAGGAGGGAAAGAGAGAGAGGGGAGGAGGGGGGGAGAGAGAAGGAGAGAGAGAGGGGAGGGAGAGAGTGAGGGGAGGGGAGAGAGAGGGGAGGAGGGGGGAGAGAGAAGGAGAGAGAGAGAGGAGGGAAAGAGAGAGAGAGGGAGAGAGAGAGGGGAGGAGGGAGAGAGGGAGAGAAAGAGGGGAGGGGAGAGAGAGGAGAGAGAGGGAGAGAGAGTGTGTGTGTGATGAAATGGTTAGTTTTCATTAGCTTAACAGAGCTCAAGTTATTCAATAGGAGAGATAAATGACACTGCAGCCTGACATCACCTCATACTGATGTGTGCGTGTGTGTGTGCGTGTGCGTGTGCGTGTGCGTGTGCGTGTGTGTGCGTGCGTGTGTGTGTGTGTGTGTGTGTGGGAACACGTCCAACACGTCCAACACACACACACGCACACGCACACGCACGCACACACACACACACACACACACACACACACACACACACACACACACACACACACACACACACACACTCTCTTAGGTCACAGAGTGGATTAGCAGGGCAGAGAGTGTGTGAGAGAAAGAGAGATACTTTGTTTATGAGGAGTTCAGAAGAGGACATGAGAGGAGAGCCGCCCTGCTGACTTTATCTTAATCCCAGCTGACTCTGCCTCAAAAAGAGGGGGATGAAACTGAGAAAGACAAAGACAGACAGACAGAGACAGGCAGAGAGACAGACAGAGACAGGCAGAGAGACAGACAGAGAGAGACATTACTGCTCTCAGTCCGACGTTGATCAGGGATGTCAGGTTAACCACGAGAATAGATTGGAGTGGTCTATAAATTAGTCTGCATACAGTGCTTTCTCCTGCAGTCAGTCTGCGCTCACAACAACAACACTGCGCTCACAACAACAACACTGCACTCACAATAACAACACTGCGCTGACAACAACAACAACACTGCGCTCACAACAACACTGCGCTCACAACAACACTGCGCTCACAACAACAACAACACTGCGCTCACAACAACAACACTGCGCTCACAACAACAACAACGCTGCGCTCACAACAACAACAACACTGCGCTCACAACAACAACACTGCGCTCACAACAACAACACTGCGCTCACAACAACAACACTGCGCTCACAACACTGCGCTCACAACAACAACAACACTACGCTCACAACAACAACACTGCACTCACAACAACAACACTGCGCTCACAACAACAACAACGCTGCACTCACAACAACACTGCGCTCACAACAACAACACTGCGCTCACAACAACAACACTGCGCTCACAACAACAATAACACTGCGCTCACAACAACAACACTGCGCTCACAACAACAACAACACTGCGCTCACAACAACAACACTGTGCTCACAACAACAACACTGTGCTCACAACAACAACACTGCGCTCACAACAACAACACTGCGCTCACAACAACAACACTGCGCTCACAACAACAACAACACTGCGCTCACAACAACAACACTGTGCTCACAACAACAACAACACTGTGCTCACAACAACAACACTGCGCTCACAACAACAACAACACTGCGCTCACAACAACAACACTGCGCTCACAACAACAACACTGCGCTCACAACAACAACAACGCTGCACTCACAAGAACACCGCGCTCACAACAACAACACTGCGCTCACAACAACAACACTGCGCTCACAACAACAACAACACTGCGCTCACAACAACAACACTGTGCTCACAACAACAACACTGTGCTCACAACAACAACACTGTGCTCACAACAACAACACTGCGCTCACAACAACAACAACACTGCACTCACAACAACAACAACACTGCGCTCACAACAACAACACTGCGCTCACAACAACAACAACACTGCGCTCACAACAACAACACTGCGCTCACAACAACAACAACACTGCGCTCACAACAACAACAACACTGCGCTCACAACAACAACAACACTGCGCTCACAACAACAACAACACTGCACTCACAACAACAACAACACTGCGCTCACAACAACAACAACACTGCGCTCACAACAACAACACTGCGCTCACAACAACAACAACACTGCGCTCACAACAACACTGCGCTCACAACAACAACAACACTGCGCTCACAACAACAACACTGCGCTCACAACAACAACAACACTGCGCTCACAACAACAACAACACTGCGCTCACAACAACAACACTGTGCTCACAGCCTCTGTGTGTCTCAGCCTCACATCACGTCACTCAGGACACCGCTTCCTTCAGACCCTCCTGAGGCCTGTACTACGAAGCTAGTTTAATGCCTTATCCGAGTAAGTTTGAGTTTAAACCTGGTTTAGCCGTACTACAAAGCAAGTTAACTTTCAATCACCATGGCAACTGACGCTGCAAAGCTAACCTGGTCGCGACCAGGTTAGCTTCAGAGGATAAGATCAAAATCCATGAGAGACCCATATAATCGGCTCTCTGGAGTCACTCACCATTCATAAGATCGCCATATGAAAAATAGATTGCAGTCAACTGAGAATAGAACAAGCAAAACATTCGTGGCTCTGTAGGCTACATAATTAAATTAAGCCTACTTACCACTTTATGTCTTAACAGCTCAACGATGCGTGGAGAAATATGATCACTATTAATGACCGCGGCGCATATCATGAATGGACCCTCAAATGGAGTGAGGGTGATATTCTCCTACATGCCAGAAAAGCATATACATATAATATAGATATGGGATAAATATGGATAGCCCCAATACTAAATATGCAGGCTATTCTTGCATCTTTCAGCTGGAACTGTGTCCTGTAGGCTGTATGCCAATATATGAGCAAAAATAGGCTAGTTTTTATCAATGATAACTATGCCCGCATCGTCTCAATTCAGTTCAGCAGTTTTCTCTTTTATAGTAGGCTATTAGGCTTTATACTAGGCTATTTTATATATGAATTATTCAATCAGTGCAACCACACACATGAGTGATAGAGATCATTATTCATTGAGCATGCGTTTCTAAATCTATGGTCTAAATAGGCTTACAGATTGTGGAAATGTATAGACTGAGATTACACATTTACATTTGTTGCTGCTGTATCAATGCAGCTGTATCAGACAGAAATCGCTGATCAAAGTAAATCAAATGACTGATGTGAATACAAGCTGCTGCTTTAGACAGCCCTTCAGCAGACTATCCAACGCGGATTTTCATTCTGACATTAAATCGCGGATACATTAAATATCCGCTAAAACTCTGATCATGCACTGCGCATTCATTGAACGAGGAAATGGGTGTGGAAATGGGTGTGGGCGTGGATCAACTCAGCTGTTCATAATGTGATTGGCTAGCGCACCTCTTTCGCGTGGACGCGCGCCTGTGCACGAGCGAAAAACGTGCGCGTGCACAGGCAGATCCAAGGTCCACTTACCTAGTAGAAAACCAGCGTCGTAGTATCAGTTAACTAGATAGCTTTGATCCTGTTCAGTCAAACCAGATCAAAGGGACTTATCGCGGATCTGTTAAACTAGCTTCGTAGTACAGGCCTCTGGAGAAAAGAGACTAACGTCGTTAGCGACAAAAAAAAATTGCCCATGGGATTAACATTACCAGCAAGCAGCAGTAAGCCAGGCAATGACCATAGCGGAGTGAGTAGCATGTGCTTTTATCACAGCTAAGTCCGATAGCATCAATGCTAACTATAGTTACAACATCAATGTTAGCGGAGTTTTAGCTCTGGTATTAACATCAATGCTAGCGGACATTTGCAGTGACATTGCAGTAGCAACAGCATACACACTAGGGCTGCACAATTAATCATATTTTCGTCATCGCAATATGAACATGCGCAATAAACACATCGCAAAGACTGCCTGAAACGCAATGAATAACAAAAGTGGTTTTATTTACATGCATCATGCATTCCCACTCAGCATCTGATCATTTTGTCTTGTGTTGTAAATCCAGCGTACACCTTTCCCTTGCAACAGTGTGCTCCGCCCCTCTGCCAAAGCCCAAACACGCTGTGTGTAGTTTCAGCTAGAGTCAGTGTGTATTTCATTTCTTTATTCATATTGAACAATGTTTCCTCATATCGTGCAGGCCTAATACACACACCTACATATGAGGGAGGGGGGCATTGTGTCCACCACGTGTGTGTGTCTGAGTGCAAGTCTTTGAACTCCAGGTGGCGCTATGCACTGTCATTACATAACCAACACACACACACATCCGCGCAGACCCAAAATAAATGCCATCAATTTCAAACATTTATGGACCAAATTCCACAGCTAGCTGGACACACACACATGCACGCACGCGCGTACACACATGCACGCACGCACGCGCGCACACACACACACACACACACACACACACACAGCATTGGCAAAGATGAACACTGGTGGTGTAATGCCACTGACAAACAGACAGGAGAGTTGCATCAACATCACAAAACTACTGCAGACTCAAACATGAGCAGGGAATTGAACAACTCATGATCCTCACAAAGGCTGCAATCACGAAGCACTGACTGTCAATGCCAAACAAACAAACAAACAAACAAACAAACAAACAAACAAACAAACATTTGGCGACTATTTCAGTCGGCAAGCGGAAGAAAGTCCCTTTCCGTTCCTTGCAAGCTCCGCCATGGACCCTTTTCACGGGGTCCATTTTGTGTGGAAAAGGCAGGGTAAACACAGGTGCAACACTAATTACCCTGCCTTTTCCACACAAAATGGACCCCGTGAAAAGGGTCTATTGGCTCCGACACGTTCTGACTGACCGGCTGCGACCATTTATGGATTTCCTTTCACTTCGCTCCCTCTGTGATGAATCTGTCGATCTCAAATGCCTCCCTCTGTGATGAATCTGTCGATCTCAAATGCCTACGCCGCTGTGAAACAACAACAACGCTAGCTCGTTGCTACACTCTGAAAATGGCAGGTTTTGACGAAGATGTGGATTCATTGTGCAATAAAGTGGGCCTGCTTGGTACTTTTGGTGGATGGTTGTAAAGGTAAAAAGAGCCTTTCCCCCCGCTAGCCCAGAGTGGAGGTATTAGCAGGCAAGCGAGACTATGGCACACCAAACAAACATCTGTGTTTGGGGGGGGGGGGGGGACTCTTACCAGGGCAAGCCACTGGGGGTGCTTGGCTGCAGGCTTGGTTGCAGGTTGCAGCAGAGTCTCCTTCCTCTTGGCCCAGACCAGCTGGTGCTCCAGGAGAAACAGCTGGAAGTCCTCGTACACCTTCACCCACTCCCTCTTCTCCCACTCCTGGTCGTCAAACTCCACGTACACCTGCACAGAGAGAGCACACACAGAGGCTATCAGCACCTTCAATGGTATCAACAGAGACGTTACACCTGCACAGAGCAGCACCTTCTCATGGGAATCAATGGTATCAACAGAGAGTAGGGATGCACGATAATTATCGGACCGATAAATGATGGGCTGATATGGCCATTTTGCATTATTATTTATTATTCTGATGACATTTTTGCCGATAAGTAACAGCCGATAATCAGGCCACGAGACTTAGTTTTTGCCTGGGAAGTGGCACACTCGTGACATCACAGCTGTGACTGCAGTGCTGTCTAGTGACGTCACAGCTGTGACTGCAGTGCCGTCTAGTGACGTCACAGCTGTGACTGCAGTGCCGTCTAGTGACGCGTGTGAGCGAGTGTGTGTGTGTGTGTGTGTGTGTGTGTGTGTGTGTGTTTGTGTGTGTGCGCATGTGAGTGAGTGTGTATGTGTGTGTGTGTGTGTGCGTGCATGCGTGCGTGTGCGTGCACACACACGCCATCCTGGGCTCCTCTCGTCCTTTCTCCTTATTATTCTCCTTTTCCTCTCCTCCCTTGCTCTACAGAACTCATTCCCCTCCCCCTCTCTGCCCTCCATAGGCAGAGAGAAGAGAGGTAGAGAGAAGAGAGGTAGAGAGAAGAGAGGTAGAGAGAAGAGAGGTAGAGAGAAGAGAGGTAGAGAGAGGCAGAGAGAAGAGAGGTAGAGAGAAGAGAGGTAGAGAGAGGCAGAGAGAAGAGAGGTAGAGAGAAGAGAGGTAGAGAGAGGCAGAGAGAAGAGAGGTAGAGAGAAGAGAGGTAGAGAGAGGCAGAGAGAAGAGAGGTAGAGAGAGGCAGAGAGAAGAGAGGTAGAGAGAAGAGAGGTAGAGAGAAGAGAGGTAGAGAGAGGCAGAGAGAAGAGAGGTAGAGAGAGGTAGAGAGAAGAGAGGTAGAGAGAGGCAGAGAGAAGAGAGGTAGAGAGAAGAGAGGTAGAGAGAGGCAGAGAGAAGAGAGGTAGAGAGAAGAGAGGTAGAGAGAGGCAGAGAGAAGAGAGGTAGAGAGAAGAGAGGTAGAGAGAGGCAGAGAGAAGAGAGGTAGAGAGAAGAGAGGTAGAGAGAGGCAGAGAGAAGAGAGGTAGAGAGAGGCAGAGAGAAGAGAGGTAGAGAGAAGAGAGGTAGAGAGAAGAGAGGTAGAGAGAGGTAGAGAGAAGAGAGGTAGAGAGAGGCAGAGAGAAGAGAGGTAGAGAGAAGAGAGGCAGAGAGAAGAGAGGTAGAGAGAAGAGAGGTAGAGAGAAGAGAGGTAGAGAGAGGGGGATCAACGAGTGCATCTCTCCTCATCCAGCCTACCCCCCACCATCCCACAATGCACTGCTGCAGTCAGCTGAGTGATCACTCCCAGCCAGCCAGCATCTCTCTCTTCCCCCCTCTCTCTCTCTCTTTCTCTCTCCCTACCTCCCCCCCTCTCTCTCTCCCTCCCTCCCCTCTCTCTCGCTCTGTTTATGGCTACCTCCATTTAGATAATTGAATGATTGATTAATTAATTATCTATAAGTAAAGCAAACATGACTTAATGCAGGGACCAAAATTCCTTTTGCAAATTGGGGGGGCAACACACACACAGTCAGCATTATTGTCTTGCCAAACTAAACTGTCTGTCTCTCAAAGAACAAGGGAAGACACCAGGGTGAGCGAGACATGAGATTCCTGTTGGACCTGTTGTGTCAATCAGTGTGTGTGTGTGTGTGTGTGTGTGTGTGTGTGTGTGTGTGTGTGTGTGTGTGTGTGTGTGTGTGTGTGTCTGTGCGTGTGTGTGCGTGTGTCTGTGTGTGTGTGTGTGTGTGTGTGTGTGTGTGCAGTACTGAAATTAACTACGAGTTAGGAAACACTATAATGCCAGCAGTGTCTGTCTCTCTGTCTGTCGGTCTGTCGACAACCGTTGGTCGGATCAACTTCAAACTTGGGAAGTGCACTAGTCGGTTAAACTAATAACTAAATTTTCATAATAATAAACAACGCCGGTGGCAACTTGTGTCTTTACCAGCCACTGCGGTAGCTAATGCCCGGCTGTAAACAGACCAGCATGTGTTAGTGGGAGTCGACGATAGACCCTTCTCACGGGGGCCATTTTGTGTCGAAAAGGCAGGGTAAACACAGGTGCAAGCAAAACACTAATGAGGGTTTCCAACTTCCATGATTGGAATTTGGAAACCCTCATTAATGTTTTGCTTGCACCTGTGTTTATTCTGCCTTTTCGACACAAAATGGCCCCCGTGAAAAGGGTCTATTGGCTGCAACGTTAGGAGGAGGAGGAGCGGAAGGGAGATGGCATCTCATAAAACCAGCACAGTTTGGCAGTATTTTGATCCAGTCAATGAAAATATGCTTGTATGTCAGATAAAACTAGGATATCATATAATATTAACCACTCGACCCACATTCAGCACAGGCATGCGGACGCAAGGACAGCAGGACCTGATGCTATACCATTGCTAACGCGTTAGCCACACAAGATAATGCGTTAGCAACACAAAACAACACGTTAACCACACAAGATAACGCAGCTGGGGTGAGTTGTTGATGTTTTCTGATGTGCAATGTTGATAAACAGCACAAGATGATATAAAGAGCCAAAGTGAAACGTCACTTCCTGCTTTCTCCCTGTACCAGCGCTGCGAGAATTATGAATGGCGGTGGACGGAGAATAAGGTTACTTTTTTGATCCCGTTTGAATTGTGCCACGGGGTGCCAACGCTAATTTTGTCCATTTAAAACTTAACTTTGCATGTCAAGAAAGTCACAGTTTGTCACCAAACTGTTGCACTAGAAGTTATAAATCAGAAAGACTACATACTAGAGAGCTGCGCGGGCCTGAAATCTCGGGCCGAGCCCTCCCCGGCCCGTGACATGCAGGCCCGTGCCCGACCCGGCCCGGATGAGTTATGAAATGTATTGGCCCGAGCCCGTTGCGAGGCCCGACATCAATATGACGATACATCTCTCTCTCCCTCTCTGTGCATGCTGCCGTGCTGCTGAACTCGTTGGTCCAAAACGTTGCTAGACTGTGTTGCCTATAAAGACAACCACCGCAGCTTTCTCTCTGTCTCTCTCTCCCCCTCTCACACAACGCTACCGTGGCCTATCAAAATCCACACATATTGTCTCGAGAAGTTAGATTGTTTAATTGCCAACAGCAACAATGCCCACAAACTGAAACATTATGTCACTCAAGCATATCGAATTTAAAACAGCAGACTTACCGTTTATAGCTGCATTGAATAACGTCACATTAGTGTCCTCACAATGTATGGTAGATGGGTTCGTTTTCAACAGGTTGAAATGAGCTTTCCCTACTGCAGTGGGGACTGTTTAACTCTCCCCTCGCAAACTTTGTTTTATGTCCATCGATCTTATTTCTCTCTCACGACACGGACACACACGGCTTGTTTTGTTGTTGTTTTTTATGCTGACAGCACGCTGACTGAAACATGTCATGAGTGGATTGTGGACTGGAGTGGCAGACTAACGTCACGGTGAGGGTGTGTGTGTGTGTGTGCGTGTGTGTGTGTGTCTGTGCGCTGCTCCTCCTCTTGGTCTCACTCTGCTGTGTAAAATAAAGCGAGTAATACAGCTTCATTTGAT
>NC_139626.1:12333571-12366071 GCF_964638095.1 Poromitra crassiceps | reverse complement strand
GTGAGGTCACAGTGACCTTGACCTTTGACCTTTAACCATCAAAATGTAATCAGTTCATCCTTGAGTCCAAGTGGACGTTTGAGGCAAATTAGATGAAATTGCGTCGAGGCATTCCTGAGATCTCACGTTAACGAGCATGAAACGAGTGGTCGTGATGACACACTAACCTTGAACTTTGACCACCAAAATTGAATCAGTTCATCCTTGAGTCCAAATGACATTTGAGGCAAATTCGAAGAAATTGCATCAAGCCATTCCCGAGATATCGCGTTAAGAAGCTTGAAAATGGCATTCGAGAGGTCACAGTGACATTGACCTTTGACCTTTGATAACCAAAATGGAATCAGTTCATCCTTGCGTCCAAGTTGATGTTCGAGCCAAATCAGAAGAAATTCCATCAAGCCGTTCTTGAGATATCACGTTAACAAACTTGGGAATGGCGTTCGTGAGGTCACAGTGACTTTGAACTTTGAACACCAAAATGTAATCAGTTCATCGTTGAGGCCAAGTTAATGTTTGAGGCAAATTTGATGAAATTCCGTCAAGGCGTTCCTGAGATATCGCGTTAACAAGCTTGAAAATGGCTTTTGAGGGGTCACAGTGACCTTGACCTTTGACCACCAAAATCTAATCAGATCATCCTTGAGTCTAAGTCGATGTTTGAGGCAAATTTGATGAAATTCCGTCAAGGTGTTCCTCAGATATCGCGTTAACGAACATCGGACGGACGGACCAAAGACATCCCAGGACTGGATGCTTCACAAAGCAGGAACAAAGACAGCAGACAGGTACACACACAGGTACACACACAGGTACACACACAGGTACACACACAGGTACACACACAGGTACACACACAGGTACACACACAGGTACACACACAGGTACACTCACAGGTACACACACAGGTACACACACAGGTACACACACAGGTACACACACACTCAAATTGGGACGGAAATTGTCAGGAATCGTAAAAACATGGTGAAAAATATGGCATGATTAAATAGCTTCACAAATGCCCTGAAGAGAACAACAACAACAACAACAAGCAGAATAAGATTGGTGGAAATACAGCCTGAACCTGATGGCAACTATGCTTTGATCAATACTGAAGCAGCCAACAACTAGAATCAACACAGCATAGTATCACAATGTTGTGCGTGTCCTCATCCTACTGCACGAATGCCAAGTATCACAATATTTCATTATATAAATTGTCAAGTGCAAAATTGGCATTCCCACTAAAATCGTATGTAGCGCATATTGCAATTGCAATCCCTGTCAATATAAACGCAATATGATTTTTTTTGCATATAGTGCAGCCCTAAAACATATACACACATATTCATGCAGATCAGCTTAAATGTGGCCTCAATATGCTTGAAGCTGCAGCACAGAAAAGCAGGGGAGATGTAGAGGAGGAGAGAGTGGGCCTGTTGTGGAGGCTTAGTGGAATGTAAGTAATGAGAGAGAGAGAGAGAGAGAGAGAGACAGAGAGAGAGAGACAGAGAGAGAGAGAGAGAGACAGAGAGAGAGAGAGAGAGAGAGAGAGACAGAGAGAGAGAGAGCAGATGAGCTGAAGTAATGTCCAATGACAGCATCAAGAGACAACCGCTCTGCTACAAGGTCATCTCTCTCTCTCCTTCAGTGTCTCTCGACCCCCCTCTCTCTCTCGGCCTCCCGTCTACCCCTCTCCACCTCGTTCTGCAGAAGACATGGGAATGAGGGCAGACAGGAGATGAGAGAGAGAGAGAGAGAGAGAGAGAGAGAAAGAGAGAGAGAGAGACAGAGAGAGAGAAAGTGCGTCAGAAGACGTGCTAAAAAGGAGAGAATGGATGGAGTGTGGAGGGCGGGAAAAGATGGAGGAAGAGGTGGGAGAGAGCTGGCGGACCAAGAAACGAGAGAGGCAGAGGGGGACAAGCCAGAACGAGAGGCAGAGAGAGGTAGAGAGAGGCAGAGAGAGAGAGAGGAAGAGGGAGAGAGAGGAAGAGGGAGAGAGAGGCACAGAGACAGAGAGAGGAAGAGAGAGAGAGAGGAAGAGGGAGAGAGAGGCAGAGAGAGAGAGGCAGAGAGAGAGAGGCAGAGAGAGAGAAACAGAGAGAGAGAAACAGAGAGAGAGAGGCAGAGAGAGAGAGAGGCAGAGAGAGAGAGGCAGAGAGAGAGAGGCAGAGAGAGAGAGACAGAGAGAGAGAGAGGCAGAGAGAGAGAGGCAGAAGCCGTTTTCCCACATGCGTACCGGAAAATTACCTGTAAGTCAATATCGGACATTTCCCTTCACACCTCTCCTCTGGCATGTGGGAATCTATCAGCGAAATTGCCCTGTATGTGGGGGGGGCGGCACTGCAGAGCGGGTGGGGAGTGACGTGTCGGCAAAACTCCGAATGGTGAAATAAGTTTGCTTGTTTATCCGTTCGCTACTGCTCTTATTATCACAAGATCATTTCGCCCGTTTGCTTTAATGTGCGCTAATGATTAGATTATGCATTAACATTAAGCAACGTGTGTACACCTCGCCCATGAGAGTGTCGCGCAGAATATGAAGATAGACTAAACCGGGGACAGATCATGACAGTGTTATGTACCTCTGCGCTGCTGCGTGAGACTAGAGCCGTCTGGAAGCGAGAGAGACCAGGAGGGAATTTATTTTGGGAAGATGCTCTGAACAATTTTGACGACGTGGAATGGAAGCGTCATTTTCGCATGTCCCGGTATTACGTGCTGAGTCTGGTCCGACCCGCACGCAAGATCACCCGGTGGCGAAAACCACTGGAAGCGCGTTTGCGACTGGCAATAGTCCTTTGGTGGTACGCAACACCAGGGGAATATCGAACAATCAGCTGTGTATTTGGTGTTGGACTGTCTACTGTGTGCAACCTGGTCCACGAAGTCACAGCCCACTGATAGCGGAAAATGACTGGACCCCTTTCTCACCTGTCTGTCTATCGCGGCATACCGCTCTTCTGACTAGCTAAAAACTGGTGAAATGGCCGTGACGACGGGGTCGCGCTTATACCGGCACGGCGCCTTTCCCACATGCAGGCATTAGACCACGTACCGGTCATTTTGCGGTACAAAGCGCATGTGGGAAAAGGGCTAGAGAGAGAGAGAGGCAGAGAGAGAGGCAGAGAGAGAGAGGCAGAGAGAGAGAGAGACAGAGAGAGAGAGAGGCAGAGAGAGAGGCAGAGAGAGAGGCAGAGAGAGAGAGAGGCAAAGTAAACAGACATGAGCAGACTGATGTGACCCAGCTTCCTCATCTCTTCCTCTCCACGGCCGGGCGGATGGGGGGAGTGTGTGTGTGTGTGTGGGGGGGGGGGGGGGTACAAGAGGGAAAGAGTGGAGACGACAGCAGCACTCCCAAAAATAACAGTGCTGTTGCAGACTGGAAAATAGACTACTCTGCTAAATAACAGTGTTTTGTTGCAGACTGGAAAATAGACTACTCTGCTAAATAACAGTGTTTTGTTGCAGACTGGAAAATAGACTACTCTGCTAAATAACAGTGTTTTGTTGCAGACTGGAAAATAGACTACTCTGCTAAATAACAGTGTTTTGTTGCAGACTGGAAAATAGACTACTCTGCTAAATAACAGTGTGTTGTTGCAGACTGGAAAATAGACTACTCTGCTAAATAACAGTGTTTTGTTGCAGACTGGTAAATAGACTACTCTGCTAAATAACAGTGTGTTGTTGCAGACTGGAAAATAGACTACTCTGCTAAATAACAGTGTTTTGTTGCAGACTGGAAAATAGACTACTCTGCTAAATAACAGTGTTTTGTTGCAGACTGGTAAATAGACTGTTCTGCTAAATAACAGTGTTTTGTTGCAGACTGGAAAATAGACTACTCTGCTAAATAACAGTGTGTTGTTGCAGACTGGAAAATAGACTACTCTGCTAAATAACAGTGTTTTGTTGCAGACTGGTAAATAGACTACTCTGCTAAATAACAGTGTTTTGTTGCAGACTGGAAAATAGACTACTCTGCTAAATAACAGTGTTTTGTTGCAGACTGGTAAATAGACTACTCTGCTAAATAACAGTGTTTTGTTGCAGACTGGAAAATAGACTACTCTGCTAAATAACAGTGTTTTGTTGCAGACTGGAAAATAGACTACTCTGCTAAATAACAGTGTTTTGTTGCAGACTGGTAAATAGACTATTCTGCTAAATAACAGTGTTTTGTTGCAGACTGGAAAATAGACTACTCTGCTAAATAACAGTGTTTTGTTGCAGACTGGTAAATAGACTACTCTGCTAAATAACAGTGTGTTGTTGCAGACTGGAAAATAGACTACTCTGCTAAATAACAGTGTGTTGTTGCAGACTGGAAAATAGACTACTCTGCTAAATAACAGTGTGTTGTTGCAGACTGGTAAATAGACTACCTCTGCTAAATAACAGTGTGTTGTTGTAGACTGGTAAATAGACTACTCTGCTAAATAACAGTGTGTTGTTGCAGACTGGAAAATAGACTACTCTGCTAACGATTCAGTAGCTGGCTGGTTGGCTTAAAACTCTTTATATAATGAGTTTTAAAAACGCCTATGGAGAAAATGAATGGGGAATTCTCTGATGGAGGCGGGAGCTAAGAAAAAGTGGGCGGTCACTGTTGAGCTCTATTGTACTTGGTCCCTCCCCCTGCTGTCCCGGCCATTGCTCCACCCCCTCTCATGATCTGGGGAGAGTTGTAGCCTAGCATGCTCCCTCCGATACATGTGCAGTCGCCAGCCGCTTCTTTTCACCTGACAGCGAGGACTTTCACCAGCAGGACACAGCTCTCCCTCCATCTCTCTCTCTGCGTCTCTCCTGACAGTACAGCTCTAAGAATAGCTAAGTTGCATCTAGACAATCACTCACTGGAATCTAGGGCAGCCGCTGCAGCATGGGAAAGACCCCTGTCCTCTCCAGCGCGCAGGCCTGTGTGTGTGTGTGTGTGCCTGTGTGTGTGTGTGCATATGTATGTGTATGTATGTGTGTGTGTGTGTGTGTGTGTGTGTGTGTGTGTGTGTGTGTGTGTGTGTGTGTGTGTGTGTGTGTTTGTGGGGGGGGGTGGGGGGGGCTCTGTGTCTTTCTCCCTGCGTAGGATGGATGTAATAATAAATACTTTTTTACATAATGCAGGCTGCCAAGCTGTTTTCTCAGAGTTGGTAATGGTGGCGCAGCAGTGGTCAGGCCTCTCATATGATATACAGTACATGTCATATTCACATTAGAGATGTAACGGTATGAAAATTTCACATCACTATTATCGTGACCAATATGATCACGGTTATCGTATTTATCATGGTATTCGTAAAAATATTGCTGAAAATATTCGAAAATGTTCAAAACGTACCGAGAGACTCACTGAAATCATTTTACAACGTTTTATATTGAAAACTCAGACCCATTTGATTGATACACTCACTGAAATGATTTCTCCAAGGCTGCGCGTTTGCATTTTGTTTTGTTATAATTTGAAACGGTCAACAGCCACACTGGAGGCCATGTTTCGCCAGCTGCTTGGGTTGGTTGCTGGGACGGGTGTGTGACGCGGTTTGACGCGTTTGACGTATCCATGTGATTCCCCCTCCCTTCAGTGTGACAGAGCTCTCCCTTCAGTGTGACAGAGCTCTCCCTTGAGAGGGAGAGCTGACAAGAGGTCATGCCAGCGGCTTAAGTTACAAACAATGCGTGACAATTACCGTAAATTTCGGACTATAAGCCGCGGCTTTTTCCCCGTTTTTTGGCCCTGCGGCTTATATAACGGTGCGGCTTATCTATGGATTTTTCCGAAGAAAAAAAAAAAAAAAAAAAAAAAAAATCTCTCTTCTTTAGCACTCTTTCTAACTATAAATCCACTTCTGTTTTAATTTCCTCTCTTGCCCTCTTTTCACCACACCGCGGACACTGTGTGCACTGTAAAAAAAAACACAGGTGGTGTTGTGTTATGTTGTTTTGTTGAAATGTTAATAAATGGGAGCTTCCTCAAACAGCCATCTCTTTCCCGACAATCCCCTCTGTGCATGAACCCTTACATATGGTAATTAAACATTAACACGTTAAGTGCCATAGCCGAGATATCTCGTCTTACATAATCCAACGCTTGAGTGCCAGAGCCGAGATATCTCGTCTTACATTAACATTTTTTTTTTTTGACGGTGGGACATCAATCAACAACTTTTACATCTTCGAGATCACTATTGGAGCAAGAGAATGTGTATAATCTATTTTACCGACCCACTAAGTGTTGACAGTGCTCCCCCAGACGAGCGAAATCAAAGAAAAAACTGCCGCGGGAGTAGGGCTGCACGATATATCGTTTACACATCGACATTGCGATGTGCGCATGCGCGATAGTCACATCGCAGGACGTGCGATGTCAAAAGCAAATTAACTCGTCATGTTGCTTGATAAACTCTCACTTTAGGGGTAGCCTACTGAGTGAAATGCAGGCTCTCTCAAAGGAGAGAGACGCCCCGCTACTGTACTCACTCATTTAGTGCTTAGCTTCAACACAACAAACATGCACAGAGACCTAAATTGAATTATCTTTTGCTTATGTTGCGTTGCTGACAGTAGCCCGTCTGTAAACGATGTGGTTGTGGAGGCGGACTTGTCCACAGTTTGCAGCGCACTCGCATACAGCAGGCTGGCTGCTGTAACTCAACATGTCCGTGGAGTGGAGATATTTACTCTTGAAACACCAAAAAGCAAGACCGCAACTTATGACACGAAGGCTGATTACTGAGAAGTTGTCCGTGTTATCACTGTGGCTGTCTCTCCCCTTCAAGTCTCTGATGTTGCATCACATGATAGCAGTAACGTTACGGTAGAGTTAATCATACATAGCGACTTATTTACACAAAACATGTCAGTGAAAATAAAAAGAGAAGAGACATATCTGGGCAATTAAATGTATATTTATTACTTTTCACGAATGAATTGTTTGTCACCGGTCGGCTGCATGTGAATCCTCGTCTCTCTGTACTGCCAGCCTTGCGCTCAAAAACCGGAACTCCGCAGATGCGGAGTGTACCACTTGGTCGTTTCTGGAGGCGGTTTCCGGGGGGTCAGACCAAGTGTGTAAAGTGGCAGGGGTGTTTCATTGTTGATTTATTGAAACGTTAGAAGAACGAAAGAAGTTGAAAGCAGTGATTATAATCAATGAAATCTAATGTTTTTCTGCAAATAGCATCATTGGGAGGTAGATTCTGGCACTCAATATTAGGGGTGGGCAATATATCAATTGTATATCAATATTGTGATATGAGACTATATGGTCTTAGATGTTGGATATGGTAATATGGTGATACAGCATACATGTTGTCTTTCCCTGGTTTTAAAGGCTGCATTACACTAAGTGAAGTGTAGGCTAGTGACATTTTAAAGTAGAATGTCATAACTTACTCACTTTTTCATGTATGTAGCCTAAGTCATGGAAATCCATTGGTCAAAATGTGTATGCACCCTGATAGATGACGCTCTGAGGCCTACAGTAGGCGACAGCCCAGTGGTTGAGAAACATTAAAATACCTAATTTCCCCTCCAAAATCAGATGGACTCCTCTACAAAATCATCCCAATCATTCTAGAAGTATTCTTTTCTTTAAAATAGAGCTATTCTGGTAATCTGGTGAAAATCTGTATTTTTTCATATCGCAATATATATCGCAGGGGCAGGGAATATCGCAATGTCAGTTTTTTCCAATATCGTGCAGCCCTACGCGGGAGCAAGCCATTCAAGGAAATGGCGAGGCGATTTTACAGTAATCCATTCCAGACTTGTCTTGCCCGAGAGCGGCCGCGCAGGCAGCAGCACACAGAGAGCGGAGAGCGATTTGCAAAATAGATTATAGGTGAAACACACTTTGAAACACCTCAGAAAGGCCAGAATCAACATCTGCCCATCGCCCACGCATTCCCCGGCCCATCTTGACTCGCACAAGGAGCGTCCGCACGCAGGCAAGCAGGCAGGCAGGCACGCAGGCAGGCAGGCAGGCAGCAGCAACGCGCTTCTGACACGCCCGCTGTAGAGCCAGGAGGAAGGAGGAGAAGACACACGGAGGGAGGAGTTTGAATGAGAGGGGTGTTTCCTGTTGTTATGGAGGAAATTACTGTTCAAAACTATTGTTTAGAATGTCTGACGGTCTTACTGATGCCAAAAATGAATGGTTAAAGTGACTATTCTATCGAATTTCACAAAAAGCCATTTATCTCTGAATAAATTTCCAGACGCTGAAACCATGCTGTACTCAACGGCTAATATCTACATAACTACTAACTCTGCAAACTAACTCTTTTAGACAGAGAAAGCACACATTCTATTAGTTATTTTTAGATGATTGGTGTTCATGAATTCTTAACAGAAAATAATCCTCGGCTCTTGTAAAATGAGCCAGAATCCTCAAAAAAAAAAACTGGCACAACTTACCTACAGGATGAAAAAATGGCTGGCACTCAATGTGTTAAAACACAAAAAAAAAAAAAAACATTAAAACACCTGCGGCTTATAGTCCGGTGCGGCTTATATATGTAACAAACAGGCAATTTTGCTGCTGCGGCTTATACTCCGGTGCGGCTTATAGTGCGGAAATTACGGTATACTTGAATGTTCGCGATATAGTCATTTCTACATCTCACGTGGCACAAGCCGCGATACATCGAGTATATTCGATATATCGCCCAGCCCTACATCACGGTACCACGGTTTTAATGATAATGAAAATTTGAAACGGTACGGTTATCGTAAGGAATTTTATCACGGTTATCATTAAAACTGGTTATCGTTACATGCCTAATTCACATCAATCTGCAGGGAACAAATGTGACAGGCAGACACAATATTGCACACGACAGCTGTATTCTTTTCTCCTGTCATTGTGAAATAATGATCTAACATTAAACATCATGAACGTCTCCTAGTCAAGTGTTCCCTCTGATGAGGGTTAAGCTTTGAGACTGATCATAGTAACACGACATGTGTTGTAGCTGCACTGCATTCTCTCTCTCTCTCTGCTCTGCTGAAACAAGGTGTCTCTCTACCTCATAAAATACACTCATCCAGGAACACAAGCTAAACCACCAACAGCTGTTTTAAGTGTCAACGCATTTGACTCTAACATGAACTGCTGAGGGAAGGAAGGGACATAAAGGCAAATATGGATTTAGTGCACGGCCTTGATCTTTGCCCACATGCTTTATTGTCACTATCATCTCCCTGGAGGCCGAAGCTGTGTTTGTTATGCAGGGAGCTCATCTTTTATCTTCTATTGATCTACATTCACTCTTGTTTATTTGCCTTGGTTTATGGCAGCTCTAAAAGTGGCATCATGGCCTACGGGCCAAACTCTGCTGCTCAAGTGAGAGGAGTGCAGCAGTGCTGCACAGTCAAGTCATGCAAGAGTGAAGTTCACTGATTGCTGACCGCAAGTTCCACATGAATGGCAGGGTCACAGACACAGGGTCACAGACACAGGGTCACAGACACAGGGTCACAGACACAGAGTCACAGAGTCCCAGACACAGGGTCACAGACACAGAGTCACAGAGTCCCAGACACAGTCACAGACACAAGGTCACAGACACAGGGTCACAGACACAGGGTCACAGACACAGGGTCACAGACACAGGGTCACAGACACAGGGTCACAGACACAGAGTCACAGACACAGGGTCACAGACACAGGGTCACAGACACAGAGTCACAGAGTCACAGACACAAGGTCACAGACACAGGGTCACAGACACAGGATCACAGACACAGGGTCACAGACACAGGGCCACAGTCACAGACACAGAGTCACAGACACAGAGTCACAGACACAGGGTCACAGACACAGAGTCACAGACACAGAGTCACAGTCACAGAGTCACAGACACAGGGTCACAGACACAGAGTCACAGACACAGAGTCACAGACACAGAGTCACAAACACAGACAGAGTCACAGACACTCTCAATCAATTCCTCATGCCAGAATCATACAGAAAAGTGGTGTCATTTGTCTCTGTATGATGTCTAGTTCAAAAGTTATGACCCTTATCCATTTTCATCAGACATTGCAATATGCCCACAAAGATGGCCGCCAAACGGACCCATGGGACACTATTTCAACGGAGTAACAACAAAATTTGTTTATTAGACACATTGAGGAGTACAAAAATCTAAAAATATATATTTCACGGTGCACGGGGAGCCCCGTTCCTACTGGACTAACAGTCCACAGCCCACAGTCCACAGCCCACAGTCTCACAGGTGACAGCCCACAGTCTCACAGTCTCACAGTCTCACAGCCCACATCCTACAGCCCACATCCTACAGCCCACAGCCCACATCCTACAGCCCACATCCTACAGCCCACATCCTACATCCAACAGCCCACATCCTACAGCCCACATCCTACAGCCCACATCCTACAGCCCACATCCTACAGCCAACAGCCCACATCCAACAGCCCACATCCAACAGCCCACATCCTACAGCCCACAGCCCACATCCTACAGCCCACATCCTACAGCCCACATCCCACATCCTACAGCCCACATCCTACAGCCCACATCCAACAGCCCACATCCTACATCCCACATCCCACATGACAACACTTTGAGCTTGTTGAAGCAACAGATACCCGCCAATGACAAGGAGGGAGAAATCACCAGTGTTAGATTTTTCATGAAGAGGAAGAACTGCTGCGGTCCAATGTGTCCACACTGTTGCAAATGACTATTGTGTCCATTTCAAATGTTTAGTATTGATACTTTTGACAACAGTTGCAGTACCAGCTTCAATGTGTGTGTGTGTGTGTGTGTGTGTGTGTGTGTGTGTGTGTGTGTGTGCATGCTTTATTCATCCACCTGCATTCTCCTACTTGAATGAAGATGCATCTACTGTGTCATGAGGTGCGCACACACATGACACACACACACACACACACACACACACACACACACACACACACACACACACATAAATACAGTGGAGTACTATGATCAGCCCAGCCATAAGCAGCCAGAGAGGAAATAAGTCTTATCGCCAGCAGACTTCCTGTCTGGCTGGCTGTCATCAGCCAATAACAAATGACTACACAACACAAAGTAATTGACTTTGATGAGGTGAGTAGTTTGTTGTCCTTTTTCCCCCTTCTGAACAACACAAGTCTATAGACACTGTGCACATAGTAGACTTCTGAACAACACAAGTCTATAGACACTGTGCACATAGTAGACTTCTGAACAACACAAGTCTATAGACACTCTACACATAGTAGACTTCTGAACAACACAAGTCTAGACACTCTACACATAGTAGACTTCTGAACAACACAAGTCTATAGACACTAGGGATGGGCATTTCTAGCAAAAACACTATTCGAAATTCGCTGGCCAAAGTCGACTTTTAATCGAAATTCGAAAATAAAAATAAAATGTAAAAAAAATAAAAAATGTAAAAACATTATGTAAAAACTACTATGTGTACAGTGTCTATTAGGGATGGGCATCGAATTTCGAATTTTCGAATAATCGTTGTTATTATCAAGGTCGACTTTTATTATTGAAATTCGAAATTCGTTTATTGGAAAAAAAAAAAAAAAAAAAAAAAAAATTGTGAGTGAAATGTTGCATTGTCTCCCCTGATTCTAAGTATAGTCGAATCGCTTGGTTTGAGCAAGTAAAACAATTTTTATAAGCATTTTAAGCAAGGTTTATGGAAAAATGAATGGCAGATAAAATCCCATGAAGAGGGAGAGGTTGCTTATAAAAATTGTTTTACTTGCTCAAACCAAGCGATTCGACTATACTTAGAATCAGGGGAGACAATGCAACATTTCACTCACACAAAAAAAAATAAAAAAAAAAAATTCAATAAACGAATTTCGAATTTCAATAATAAAAGTCGACCTTGATAATAACAACGATTATTCGAAAATTCGAAATTCGATGCCCATCCCTAATAGACACTGTACACATAGTAGACTTCTGAACAACACAAGTCTATAGACACTCTACACATAGTAGACTTCTGAACAACACAAGTCTATAGACACTCTACACATAGTAGACTTCTGAACAACACAAGTCTATAGACACTGTGCACATAGTAGACTTCTGAACAACACAAGTCTATAGACACTGTACACATAGTAGACTTCTGAACAACACACGTCTATAGACACTCAACACATAGTAGACTTCTGAACAACACAAGTCTATAGACACTCTACACATAGTAGACTTCTGAACAACACAAGTCTATAGACACTCTACACATAGTAGACTTCTGAACAACACAAGTCTATACACTCTACACATAGTAGACTTCTGAACAACACAAGTCTATAGACACTCTACACATAGTAGACTTCTGAACAACACAAGTCTATAGACACTCTACACATAGTAGACTTCTGAACAACACAAGTCTATAGACACTGTGCACATAGTAGACTTCTGAACAACACAAGTCTATAGACACTGTACACATAGTAGACTTCTGAACAACACAAGTCTATAGACACTCTATACATAGTAGACTTCTGAACAACACAAGTCTATAGACACTCTACACATAGTAGACTTCTGAACAACACAAGTCTTTAGACACTGTACACATAGTAGACTTCTGAACAACACAAGTCTATAGACACTCTACACATAGCAGACTTCTGAACAACACAAGTCTATAGACACTCTACACATAGCAGACTTCTGAACAACACAAGTCTATAGACACTGTACACATAGTAGACTTCTGAACAACACAAGTCTATAGACACTCTACACATAGTAGACTTCTGAACAACACAAGTCTATAGACACTCTACACATAGTAGACTTCTGAACAACACAAGTCTATAGACACTCTACACATAGTAGACTTCTGAACAACACAAGTCTATAGACACTGTACACATAGTAGACTTCTGAACAACACAAGTCTATAGACACTCTACACATAGCAGACTTCTGAACAACACAAGTCTATAGACACTCTACACATAGCAGACTTCTGAACAACACAAGTCTATAGACACTGTACACATAGTAGACTTCTGAACAACACAAGTCTATAGACACTGTACACATAGTAGACTTCTGAACAACACAAGTCTATAGACACTCTACACATAGTAGACTTCTGAACAACACAAGTCTATAGACACTCTACACATAGTAGACTTCTGAACAACACAAGTCTATAGACACTGTACACATAGTAGACCGTGTGTCACTGCTGTCAACAGTGACACACGGTCATAGTTGACATCAGCTGTGAGGCAGGAGTGCAGTGGCAGGTCTGGTGAGATCCAGTGAGCTCCTGCACCAGTAGGCTAAAGGTCTTTGCACACACACACACACACACACACACACACACACACACACACAGTCCCATTGTTTTCGTATATGCATGTTTTTTAATCCGTCATCTGAAAACACAGACGGGTCCCAGCTCGCAAAAATCTATTGACTGATGCGAAAAACGCAGAAAATCGAACCTCGTCCGAAAACTTAAATGACGGACGTAATTGTCGGACTCACACCGAGTCCGACAATTACGTCCGTCATTTAAGTTTTCGGATCATGATTGACACAAATGAGGTCGTATTCTTTTTTTTTTTCCCGTGCGTCAATTTCAGACGAAAATACAGACTTGGTGTGCAAAAGCTCTAAGTCTTATTTATTTACAACAACAACAACAACATTAATAATTAATAATAAGCAGCCAATAAAACAAACCATGGCGAGAAACTGGTGGCACTGTACCTCCAGCTATTATTGTGAGTGTGGCACAGTGAAAGCTGTGTAGTCAGTCAGCCACACAGATGACAGGCCACCGTACAGTATTATGGTCAATAAGACTCTTAATGACTCTATTTCTCTCTGACTGACTGGGGCACAATGCTGATCTCTGTGTTGGCATCACTGGTGAGGACTGAGGAGCTGATCTGCACTCCTGCTCTCCTCTCCATGCAGGGCAGCAGGCACATGGATCTCCATTTGTGCCAGTAACATCTCCTTGTCATCCTTCAGCCTGCTGGTTACTTCATTGTGTCAATTAGACCATGTTTTACCAGCTGTCAATCAAAGGTGATTGACAGCTGAGGCTGAGGCTAGTCCGATTAGCATCACGTGAGGATCCTGTGTCTCAGGCTAACATGGGAAACAGAGCAGGGCCTGCCAGGGCCTATTCCTGCTTCTGACTCGTGACTACACTAAGACCTAACTGTGTGTGTGTGTGTGTGTGTGTGTGTGTGTGTGTGTGTGTGTGTGTGTGTGTGTGTGTGTGTGTGTGTGTGAGAGAGAGAGAGAGCACAACCGAGGGAAGGTCTGAGACTAGCAATTTTACACACACACACACACAGCTTTGGGGTTGATGTAGTGAACAAAGAAGACCTCTATTTGAGTGAGCACGCAGGGCTAGGTCTGCATTAGGTTAAGAGAGCTGAGAGAACGTGTGTGTGTGTGTGTGTGTGTGTGTGTGTGTGTGTGTGTGTGTGTGTGTGTGTGTGTGTGTGTGTGTGTGTGTGTGTGTGTGTGTGTGTGTGTGGGTTGCGGAAGACAAATGATCTCTGACATCTCAGGCTATTACAGCGGAACAGCCTGGTACAAGGAGAGGGGGAGAGAGAGGGACAGAGGGAGAGAGAGAGGGGGGAAGGAGGGAGAGAGAGAAAGGATGAGGGTGAGAGAGAGGGGACAGAGGGGGAGAGAGAGAGGGAGAGAGAGAAAGGATGAGGGTGAGAGAGAGGGGACAGAGGGGGAGAGAGAGAGGGAGAGAGAGAAAGGATGAGGGTGAGAGAGAGGGGACAGAGGGGGGGAGAGAGAGGGAGAGAGAGAAAGGATGAGGGGGAGAGAGAGGGGACAGAGGGGAGGAGAGAGAGGGAGAGAGAGAAAGGATGAGGGTGAGAGAGAGGGGACAGAGGGGGGGAGAGAGAGGGAGAGAGAGAAAGGATGAGGGGGAGAGAGAGGGGACAGAGGGGGAGAGAGAGAGGGAGAGAGAGAAAGGATGAGGGTGAGAGAGAGAGAGGGGACAGAGAGGGAGAGAGAGAAAGGATGAGGGAGAGAGAGAGGGGACAGAGGGAGAGAGAGAGAGGGAGAGAGAGAAAGGATGAGGGAGAGAGGGGACAGAGGGAGAGAGAGAGAGGGAGAGAAAGGATGAGGGAGAGAGGGGACAGAGGGGGAGAGAGAGAGGGAGAGAGAGAACGGATGAGGGAGAGAGAGAGGGGACAGAGGGGGAGAGAGAGAGGGAGAGAGAGAACGGATGAGGGAGAGAGAGAGGGGACAGAGGGAGAGAGGATGAGGGAGAGAGAGCGGGGGGAGAGGGACAGAGGGTGAGGGAGAGAGGAGGGGGGGAGAGAGGGAGAGGGTGGAGAGAGAGAGGGTGAGAGAGAGAGGAGGGGAGAGAGAGAGACAGAGGGAGAGAGGGGGAGTGGGAGAGAGAGAGGTGTGTGACCTTAGAGTGAGTGTGTGTGTGTGTGTGTGTGTGTGTGTGTGTGTGTGTGTGTGTGTGTGTGTGTGTGTGTGTGTGCGTGCGTGCGTGTGTGTGTGTGTGTGTGTGTGTGTGTGTGCAGCATCTGCTGTTTTCATACAGTAATAAACTATAGCTAATAAGTGAACTCTGTATTTTCCTCTCATAGCATCAGCCAGAGGCAGGAGCAAAGTCAGCAGCAGCAAACACAGCAAAACCATAACAGAAGCTTTTCAGATGCACAGGAAATATGCTACACACCCCTCTTCAAATGCCTATAATAAAAGAGTATGTTGAATTACATGGGATGTATTGTTACATTGTGTTTTTACCGTGGTATTGAGAATCGTGGATTATCACTGGTTTTGGTAACGACTACTGAATTTGTGGTATCGTGACATCCCTAGCCCTGAGGCCTAGCCAATTCAGCAGGGTGTGTGTGTGTGTGTGTGTGTGTGTGTGGGGGGGGGGGGGGGGGCGTGGTTTGACACAAAGCAGGTCAACCACATTCCTTTGTAATTGGCTGTTCAACAACAGTTATCTAACCAGCCATGTTCTGTGTGTGTACCTGTGTGTGTGTGGGTGTGTGTGTGTGTGTGTGTGTGTGTGTGTGTGTGTGTGTGTGTGTGTCTGTGTGTGTGTGTGTGTGTGTGTGTGTGTGTGTGTGTGCGTGCGTGCGTGTGCGTCTGCGTGTGTGTGTGTGTGTGTGCGTGTGTGTGTGTGTGTGTGTGTGCGTGTGTGTGCGTGTGCGAGGGAGGAAAACAATGAACAGTTGTAAAATGATTGTCGCTCTGCCTGGCCTCAGCGGGCATCAGAGCGTGGAGGGACTGTAAAGGCTGAGCTCACAGGTTCGATTCCTGTTCACATCAGACAATATCCAGTGTTTCCCATTCATTGATACATTTATGGCGCACCGCCAACAACAGATGTTGACGGAGTTTGTTTTGTTTTTTTCCCCTGCATAAGCTTTTTGTTTCAATTAAAGTCACCATCACTTTAAATCTGTGGAAACAAGCAGCAGAGCTCAGCTCAGAGGCCCCTCCCTCCTCTGACAGGCCCCTCCCTCCTTTGTGAACTCTCCAGGCGACTGACAGCGTTACGTCATCACACTCAGACATTGCCCCAACGTTTTGATTCTGTGCCACGCGCCGGTTGGCAATATCACGTTAATGTCGACTGCATAGCCCTCACTTTGATGGACGCAACGAGGCTACAGTACGCCGAGGTTTGAAATAGATTTGATTGACAAAACGTTATATAACCGTGCGCGCTTGTGATTCAATAATAGCGCTTGCTGTTATTAGCGCTCGTAACGTTAAACTTGACTAACGTTATCATCGGGTGCATTCCTAAATCCAATCTTCATGTTCACATCAGACAGTATCCATCACAGGTTTGATTCCTGTTCACATCAGACAGTATCTTTTGGGACCTGGTGCAGGGCAGCATTAAGGCAGGTATGGGAGGGAATCGTTTCAAAAAGCTTTGATGAACACATTCCATCGGGCATTTTGGACAAAACATTCGGAAAACATTAGCGGCACGATTAACCACTTCTCTCGCTAAAACAAGTCGAGACAACATTTGGGGATTCCATCAAAATTGTCCATGTCCATTGGACATGATATTCTATCATCGATGTCCATTGGACATGATATTCTATCATCGATGTCCATTGGACATGATATTCTATCATCGATGTCCATTGGACATGATATTCTATCATCGATGTCCATTGGACAATAATAATTGACGTTCAGCAATGCTCGTCGGGTGATCATAACTCGCTGTATTATAAACTGCTCTTAACAGCGTAGGAAGTTCACAACAACTTCACGTTTGTCTCACAAAGGTAATTATTGAGTGAGTCATTTAATCAGAACATGCTTGCAACTAGCCTAGGTAAACCCAGCCCCCATGTGACCTGCTCTCTCAGTTCCCAGTCACTAGTGACTGAGAACAGGTCTGAGAGCAGGTCACGTGGGGGATGGGTTTACCCAGGCTAGCTTGCAACCACTACTAACAGATCCATTGATGTAGTCCAGGGGTTTTCAAAGTCTGAGACTGTGGGCCTCCCCCAAGACAAAGCTTGGAAAAAGGAGCCTCCCTCGCTCAATTCCTGGAAGCCTATGGGATCATGATTATGTTGTTTGATCCCATAGACACTCAGCAATTGAGCCAAGATAGCCTGATATTGCTGTTTGACATACTTAGTTCAGATTACACCAAATATATAGAAAAGTCTCTTTCTGATGGCATTTCTTACTTTCTGACTCTGGGACGGTGGGAAAAATGGACAAATTCCCCTAAATTACTGTATCTCTGAACTATCTCTTTAACTAAATCACACACATTTAGGCTATTCTATGTGATCTCCTTTCAATAACTAATCTAATATTGTTTTCACTTCCATTCACTGAACCTCCCCTGAAACTGCTTGGAGCCCCCTGGGGAGGCCCGCCTCCCACTTTGAAAACCTCTGATGTAGTCTATAGTGTGTCTGTAGCACATAAGCCACTTCTTAACATGCAGTGGAATCCGTATTATAACCAGCTCCTAGCCGGTTGGCCTGCATGTTAAACAACAATTAGCCGGCCTACGCGCACTCCCGCGAGTCCGTATCATATTCATCTCGGTCCCCGGTGTAGGATCCGCATTAGCGCAAAAGCGGCTGCTGTTTAACTCTGGCAGCTCATGATCCTGATCATGTAGCTGTTATGTGGGCGGGTGGTGGCACTTCACGTTCACGTAGTTTATTATTAATGAATCGTTTGGGCAATCGCTTATATCAACGAATTAAACGAGCAAACTCACGGTTTCCTCAAATGCTGCAAAAACGGCTTGAATTGTTTGGTAGAGGGATCCCAACGTGCTTCAGCTATGCAGGCAGGCAGGTCCGGTATTACTGCTGCGCTGCTTGCTTGCTCCCATGTCAGAAAAAGCCTAACTTTTGTGGGGAGAAATACATTGAAAACTAGTCAGATATGACTTGAATGCCACTTGTACAATAAATCACCCACAGTGATTGACGACGGTCCGACCACTATTTTGACTGGGCGGCTCTATGTAACAAAGGCGGAAGCACTCATTTTTGGCACATTGCCACCCCTCGTGGTCGGAATGGACTCCGTTAAAACGGCATGTTTTTGAATGGAGTTTGGTTAAAGATTCGCTAAAGCTGTTTCAATTTAGCACAGCGCCGACGACGACTCACACAACACAACACTATTTGCCTTGTAGGGAATAACGTGCATGCTCCCGCACCCCCTTCCCCCGCCCACTGGCAGAGAGAATACTGACCATTTCCAGCTGTTTCTAAACAAAGACCCCTCATGTTTAAAAAGGTAAAACCGGAAAATATCCTGCTCTGGTTAGCCAGACATGATCCAGACTTCATGTTTAAAAGCCACTATAGGGTGTGCTTTGCCACCTTCGCAGCTCTGCCCTGGACATAGGTTAAATATGATCAGACATTGCTACAATGTGTTTGTAAATATGATCAGATATCGCTACAATGTGTTTGTAAATATGATCAGATATCGCTACAATGTGTTTGTAAATATGATCAGATATCGCTACAATGTGTTTGTAAATATGATCAGACATCGCTACAATATGTTTGTAAATATGATCAGACATCGCTACAATATGTTTGTAAATATGATCAGATATCGCTACAATGTGTTTGTAAATATGATCAGACATCGCTACAATATGTTTGTAAATATGATCAGACATCGCTACAATGTTTGTAAATATGATCAGATATCGCTACAATGTGTTTGTAAATATGATCAGACATCGCTACAATGTGTGCAGGATTTGACCCACATTATTAATGCCAGATTTGCAGGAACTGATTAAATTATGGGGGCGATACCAGCAATCCCGTGCCAAATTTTAGGCCCTGAGCAGGAACATAGCCACAACGACTGATTTAAGAAATCAAACACACACACACACACACACACACACACACACAGTGTTCTAGCTACCATCTGTTCAATAGCAGACCTAAATAGCAGAGCATTTAAGCAGGCATTAGCAGCGCGCTGCGTCCCCACACAGGCCACAGGGGAGACATGAAGCAGTACTACTGAGTCTGTAGTCTGACATCACTGCCTGGCCTGGCCCGCCTCCTCTGTACTACTGAGTCTGTAGTCTGACATCACTGCCTGGCCTGGCCCGCCTCCTCTGTACTACTGAGTCTGTAGTCTGACATCACTGCCTTTCAATAACTAATCTAATATTGTTTTCACTTCCATTCACTGAACCTCCCCTGAAACTGCTTGGAGCCCCCTGGGGAGGCCCGCCTCCCACTTTGAAAACCTCTGATGTAGTCTATAGTGTGTCTGTAGCACATAAGCCACTTCTTAACATGCAGTGGAATCCGTATTATAACCAGCTCCTAGCCGGTTGGCCTGCATGTTAACTCATTGAATGCCAATGACGACAGCTGTCGTCAATTCAAATACTGACGTAGAGTGCCAATGACGACGGTTGTCGTCAATTGCGTTTTTTGACGGTGGGACGTGGATCAATCCCTGATACATCTCTGGTACAACTATTGTAGCTATTGGAGGTCTATAACCTATTTTACAGAACCCTTAGGTGGCGACAGTGCTCTCCACATAACAGAAAGGCAAGGAAAAAACAAAGAAGAAGTCGTTATGGAAACGGAAATCGCATCGCATCCGTATGCATCGATATGCTGAAGCACGTTACTGCAGCTGTGCCTGCAGCAGCCAATCTGCTCCCACAATTGAGCCGCTCTGTGTCGGTTGCGACAGCACATCCGCACATCCACACCGTGGAGTTATTATTCTCAACTGGAAGCATCGTTGCCGGTGACAAACACACGCGGAACGCTGTAAAAAAGCTGCACCCTTCACTGTGCGCACAGCAAACTCAGCAGAGAGCCACCACAGACAGGAGGAGGAGTGTGCAGTTGAGGCGAGGCGGGGCGGGGCGGGGGGGGGGGGGGGGGGGGGCACGCAGAGCAGCACGCAACACCCAGACAGACCCAGGCAGCAGGACAGGATTGACAAACGCAAGCCAGAATATCCGATGCCCACCAGCAGCAAATCAAGACCAGCAAGAAGCTGCAACCAGCAGCGCACGCAGGGGCCAGCGCTGCTGGTTGTAGCTAAAAATATTATTCTGCCAAACAAAATTCCCTGGCCTAAACTGTTTTATTGAAGGAAATTATTTTTGAGGTGTGACTACATTAGAAAAGATTAGCTTCAGAGTCAGTGTGTGCTTGAAATGTTTAATTTCACAAAAGGCCAATTATCTCAGCTTCTAGAAAAAAAATGCTGTTTTTGGATGAATCAAGCTATCTTCTCCGGCTCATAACTAAAGAACGGAAAATGGGATCAATAAACTTTTTTTTGCAGATGATAGAATAGAGTCTCATCGTTCTTTGTGCGTGTTCAGTGTTTACATAGTAATATCACACAATATTCTGTGGGCCTCGAGAAATCACTGAAAACGCTCTGAAACTCTGGCACTGGGAGCGTCCGTTCTCCAAAAGTGGCTGGCACTCAATGAGTTAAACAACAATTAGCCGGCCTACGCGCACTCCCGCGAGTCCGTATCATATTCATCTCGGTCCCCGGTGTAGGATCCGCATTAGCGCAAAAGCGGCTGCTGTTTAACTCTGGCAGCTCATGATCCTGATCATGTAGCTGTTATGTGGGCGGGTGGTGGCACTTCACGTTCACGTAGTTTATTATTAATGAATCGTTTGGGCAATCGCTTATATCAACGAATTAAACGAGCAAACTCACGGTTTCCTCAAATGCTGCAAAAACGGCTTGAATTGTTTGGTAGAGGGATCCCAACGTGCTTCAGCTATGCAGGCAGGCAGGTCCGGTATTACTGCTGCGCTGCTTGCTTGCTCCCATGTCAGAAAAAGCCTAACTTTTGTGGGGAGAAATACATTGAAAACTAGTCAGATATGACTTGAATGCCACTTGTACAATAAATCACCCACAGTGATTGACGACGGTCCGACCACTATTTTGACTGGGCGGCTCTATGTAACAAAGGCGGAAGCACTCATTTTTGGCACATTGCCACCCCTCGTGGTCGGAATGGACTCCGTTAAAACGGCATGTTTTTGAATGGAGTTTGGTTAAAGATTCGCTAAAGCTGTTTCAATTTAGCACAGCGCCGACGACGACTCACACAACACAACACTATTTGCCTTGTAGGGAATAACGTGCATGCTCCCGCACCCCCTTCCCCCGCCCACTGGCAGAGAGAATACTGACCATTTCCAGCTGTTTCTAAACAAAGACCCCTCATGTTTAAAAAGGTAAAACCGGAAAATATCCTGCTCTGGTTAGCCAGACATGATCCAGACTTCATGTTTAAAAGCCACTATAGGGTGTGCTTTGCCACCTTCGCAGCTCTGCCCTGGACATAGGTTAAATATGATCAGACATTGCTACAATGTGTTTGTAAATATGATCAGATATCGCTACAATGTGTTTGTAAATATGATCAGATATCGCTACAATGTGTTTGTAAATATGATCAGATATCGCTACAATGTGTTTGTAAATATGATCAGACATCGCTACAATATGTTTGTAAATATGATCAGACATCGCTACAATATGTTTGTAAATATGATCAGATATCGCTACAATGTGTTTGTAAATATGATCAGACATCGCTACAATGTGTGCAGGATTTGACCCACATTATTAATGCCAGATTTGCAGGAACTGATTAAATTATGGGGGCGATACCAGCAATCCCGTGCCAAATTTTAGGCCCTGAGCAGGAACATAGCCACAACGACTGATTTAAGAAATCAAACACACACACACACACACACACACACACAGTGTTCTAGCTACCATCTGTTCAATAGCAGACCTAAATAGCAGAGCATTTAAGCAGGCATTAGCAGCGCGCTGCGTCCCCACACAGGCCACAGGGGAGACATGAAGCAGTACTACTGAGTCTGTAGTCTGACATCACTGCCTGGCCTGGCCCGCCTCCTCTGTACTACTGAGTCTGTAGTCTGACATCACTGCCTGGCCTGGCCCGCCTCCTCTGTACTACTGAGTCTGTAGTCTGACATCACTGCCTGGCCTGGCCCTTAGGGGTGTCAAAAATAATCGATTATAAGATGCATCGCGATGCGGACGTGCACGATTCTGCATCGATTCACTAATATCAAAAATCGATTATTAAAAAAAAAGAAGAATAATAATAATATATATATATATAATCAAATAAAATAGAATGGAAGTACATGCAGTTGTTTATTTTAATTAGGGATCATAATAAAATGCAATTCCAAATGCACTTTTAGTTTAAAAGTAGCCACACAGTGAGAAAAAAGAAAGTGAGAAAAAATAAATCATGTATTGCGGAAAAAAGTGATGCATCGATTTAAGATGCATCGAGATGCATCGATAATCGTAATCGAATCGTAGCCATCTGAATCGTAATCGAATCGTGAGGCCAGTGAAGATTCACAGCCCTACTGGCCCTCCTCCTCTGTACTACTGAGTCTGTAGTCTGACATCACTGCCTGGCCTGGCCCTCCTCCTCTGTGGACACGTTACATGGTTACACGCGCAGCCCAAATTTCACTTCCGTGACAAGAAACTGATAGCACGCGTGCTCTGTCCTCTCTCGACAACAATAATATAGTCTCATATCACCATATCGAACATCTAAGACCATATCTAGTCTCCTATCACAATATGGATATAATATCAATATATTTTACAGCCCTAGAGCAGGCTGCACATGCCACGCATTCTCCAGCCTTTGCCACCTTTGCTCAAACAAATCCAGGGAAGACCCTGAGTGGGTGCACTGGCCCTGCTAGGAGCCCCTGGTAAACAGCGTCTACTTGCTGTGTTTGGTTAGCGTGTGTTGGAGGAGAGCTAATAGTGGGGAGAGAAGGTGGAGTTATTGCATGGTGACACAGTGGAGGAGAGAGAAAAGAGGTGGAGACAGACACCGTTTCTCAAAGTCAAGGGAGGATCCTCATTTGGCTGGATTTCAAGGATGTTACGTCATCGGAGCCCACCGGAGTTCTGTTCCAATGTCCCGGTCCTACAAAGTTCTGTTCCAATGTCCCGGTCCTACAAAGTTCTGTTCCAATGTCCCGGTCCTACAAAGTTCTGTTCCAATGTCCCGGTCCTACAAAGTTCTGTTCCAATGTCCCCATCCACAAAGTTCTGTTCCAATGTCCCCATCCCACAAAGTTCTGTTCCAATGTCCCGGTCCTACAAAGTTCTGTTCCAATGTCCCCATCCCACAAAGTTCTGTTCCAATGTCCCCATCCACAAAGTTCTGTTCCAATGTCCCCATCCACAAAGTTCTGTTCCAATGTCCCGGTCCTACAAAGTTCTGTTCCAATGTCCCCATCCCACAAAGTTCTGTTCCAATGTCCTGATCCGACAAAGCACTGCGTCCTCAGAAGCAAGACATTTTGAGAATGCCCATGTGTACACTCGGCGCACGTGAATTACCCACAATTCTATGCACAGGAATGAAATGATTGCAGCCAGCTGGGTCTTTTTCCTTGATTATTATTTTAAAAAAAAACATTTATTTGGATAGGGACAGATAAGCATACATATAACATTTACCAAGAAACATCTGATGTCATGTATCACAGCATTTGTAGCCTAAGCTAATTTGCAATGCCCATCCCTATAGATGTTATTAAAAGCACCTGTGACCATGATGCAATCGCACACTCGCTAGTAGCCTGACTGTTTGCTCTTCCAATGTGAGGAAGGACTCTTGCCTACAGAGGCAGGAAGTGACTAGGAAGGACAAGTCCTGCCGAGGAAGGATCCAGGAAGTGACTAGGAAGGACAAGTCCTGCCGAGGAAGGATCCAGGAAGTGACTAGGAAGGACAAGTCCTGCCGAGGAAGGATCCTTGACATTAAGAAACGGTGAGAGAAAGCAGCAGACAGGGAATGACTGACAGAGAAAAGAGGCGGAGACAGAGAAAGCAGCAGACAGGGAATAATTGACAGCTCCAGACACATCGGGGGCGGGGCCAGAGACTGACATCATGGAAAATAGCTTTTAGGAATTCTGCATAATTACTGCCACTGGCCAGCACTCCTCTGGCAAGGGCACTCTGTGTGTGCGTGTGTGTCCAAGACAGAAAACAAACAAGTCTTTCAGCAACACATGCCCCTAAATATGGGCTCATACTGTTAATTTAGCCTCCCTCCAAAACCAGCAAGTGGCTAAAGTGTATATTCTCCCATTCGCTCCAAATGGGGTTTTATTGTTGCTTTGATAGGTCAAACTCATTTACAATGCCAGTAACCAATAAGCCTAGAAACACACACACACGCACACGCACACACGCACGCACACACACACACACCATGTGTACACTGTGAAGAAGTGGCAGTGGTGTCTGTGTTTGTTAGCACTCATATAATCTAATCACAGTCTTGCTTAAATTTAGTTCCAGCTTAATTACACGCCACATAAGACTCAAACCTCACCGACCTATTCTGGTGCCCCAAGAATATAAGAATGCTCCTGCTATTACAAGCTCTTTGTAGTGCCAGGACTGTACAGCCAAAACCATGGAAAGCAACAATCCACAGGAAGAAAGTAGCAAAAGCAAAAAGCCTTTTTACATTTCAAACGGTGCTCCTTCAAGCTGTGGCTGCATTTTGAAGGAGGGGATCAAGCAATTGTGTATCTACAAGAAAGCTGTGCGTGTGTCTAATGAAGTGGCCGATGAGTCTATCTAGACGGAATGCAGACACAATAGAGAAGAGACAGAAAGAGAGAGAGAAAAGACACAGAGAGAGAGAGAGAGAGAGAGAGAGAGAGAGAGATAAAGAGAAGAGACAGAAAGAGAGAGAGAAAATACAGAGAGAGAGAGAAAGAGAAGAGAGAGAAGCAAGAGAGAAGAGAGAAAGACGAGAGAAGAAAGAGGGAGAGAGAGAGGTGGTGTGACTCGACAGGAATCTATTTAAAGCAAACATCAACAAAGTCAGTGTGTACCGGTGTGTGTGTGTGTGTGTGTGTGTGTGTGTGTGTGTGTGTGTGTGTGTGTGTGTGTGTGTGTGTGTGTGTGTGTGTGTGTGACATTGCTCCAGCAGAGCAGCAGGACAGACATTGTGCCATGTCAGGGAAAAAGGCCTGTGTCTCTGTTGAGTGACCTGTAGTAACCCCTGTGACCTGTATCTCAGTTAGACTCCAGGTAAAACCCTGTTCTAACTTGAGGTTAGTCTACAGTATGTTGACATGTTCTATTTGACTAGCGGCCCGGGGAGCTAAAACACAGACAACCTTCACTTCTTGCATTCGCTTTTTTCACTTGTTTGTTGTTTCCAATGAGGAGAGAGCGTACGCGTATCAAAGTGCGCTGCGTCCAGCATCTATTTTCACAGCGCTCCGGCGTTTTTGTGCGCCGGCTCCCAGCGGAAAATATTTTCACTTTTCAGAAAGCGTCTGGTGTCGGGTGCTCCTTTTCTGGCAACTAATCATATGGAGAAACTATCACAACAGAGACAGAATGAAAGGCTCAATTGTGGGAGCAGATTGGCTAGACACTTAATATTTCTGGTGAGTGTTGAGCTAATTCACTGTATGTGTGTTGTTAGCTAATGTTAGCTGTCAGCTATCAAGCTAGCTACCGCACTGAGCTAACGTTACTTTCAGACTGCTTCCTTGCATATTGTGCGCTGAGATCAGCGCTCCCCAGCGTACTTCCAGCACTTAACGGTCAGAAAAAGAAGCTAGCTGGACACACGGCCTCACTCAGTTGTCACAGTCATGTCACTCAGTGATTGGTCATGTCTGGCTGTCAATCAAAAGTGGGCGAAGCTTAGGTCTATTGATGTGACGGTGTAGTCCTTCGGACGGTGAAGAGGCTTCCAGGTCAGAGTTCGCTCTCTCCTCACTCCACGCTGAAGATGATTTACTGGCCTATCTCTCTTCGTCTCTCTCCCTCTATATATGTGTCTCTCTCTCCATCCATCTCGGTCTCTGTGTCTCTCTCTAGTAGAGCTGGTCTGAGGTCAGTCTGGCTCACTGTCTCTGTGTCTCTCTCTAGTAGAGCTGGTCTGAGGTCAGTCTGGCTCACTGTCTCTGTGTCTCTCTCTAGTAGAGCTGGTCTGAGGTCAGTCTGGCTCACTGTCTCTGTGTCTCTCTCTAGTAGAGCTGGTCTGAGGTCAGTCTGGCTCACTGTCTCTGTGTCTCTCTAGTAGAGCTGGTCTGAGGTCAGTCTGGCTCACGTGTCTTCATGCTACAACATGTGGGCTAGAAACTCCACCAACCTACCGCCTCACTACACATGTTTCCTGGCTCTGCATGAGCACACACACACACACACACACATACACACATACACACCCCTCGCTGTCAGGTGACCCTGCTATACTGCCATGAAACTCCTTGCTGCCAGGTGACCCTGCTATACTGCCATGAAACTCCTCGCTGTCAGGTGACCCTGCTATACTGCCATGAAACTCCTCGCTGTCAGGTGACCCTGCTATACTGCCATGAAACTCCTCGCTGGAAGGTGACCCTGCTATACTGCCATGAAACTCCTCGCTGTCAGGTGACACTGCTATACTGCCATGAAACCCCTCGCTGGAAGGTGACCCTGCTATACTGCCATGAAACTCCTCGCTGTCAGGTGACCCTGCTATACTGCCATGAAACTCCTCGCTGTCAGGTGACCCTGCTATACTGCCATGAAACTCCTCGCTGTCAGGTGACCCTGCTATACTGCCATGAAACCCCTCGCTGGAAGGTGACCCTGCTATACTGCCATGAAACTCCTTGCTGTCAGGTGACCCTGCTATACTGCCATGAAAGCCCTCGCTGTCAGGTGACCCTGCTATACTGCCGTGAAACTCCTCGCTGTCAGGTGACCCTGCTATACTGCCATGAAACTCCTTGGTGTCAGGTGACCCTGCTATACTGCCATGAAACCCCTCGCTGGAAGGTGACCCTGCTATACTGCCATGAAACTCCTTGCTGTCAGGTGACCCTGCTATACTGCCATGAAAGCCCTCGCTGTCAGGTGACCCTGCTATACTGCTTTGTTTTGGGGGGACTCAGGTCAAACTAGCTAATTAATCCACTGTCACGCTTGTTGTATTTTGGAGTGACATGCCCCAGGGTCATGACACATTTTCTCCATGTGGGAGACAGGGGGCGCTGTAACCTGACTCAGCAGGAACATGAAATACATTAGGCCACAGCTCAGAGACACGGCCAAGTTAAAGGCACGTATGCATGCACGCACGCACACACACACACACAATAGTGCGGGGCTGTCCCCGGCCGGCCAGTCAGTGTGCTGAGCCCAGAAACATGCAGAGAAAACAGACGGTGCTCTGTTCACTGCTAAGCCCCTCCTCTTCGGGTGTGTGAGCGCGCCGCGTGCATGTGTGTGTGTGCGTGTGCATGTGTGTGTGTGTGTGTGTGTGTGTCCTCGGTCTCTCTCTCCACCCATCAGATCCATCTGTGCCATCGTTAGGCCTGGCCATCGGGGGCAATAGTCTTGAATGTTTTATGAATAGCATGGAAAGTCCCACTATAAACCACCATACAGTATCTGTGTTGTTTCACCTTTGATTGAAATTTTTTCCAGATTGCAAAATTTGAATGCTGATGCTGTGAGTTATGTCTTTTCCTTCTTTATAGGTTGATGAATTTGCAATGGGGACTGCCTAGCACATACTGTCCTATCAATAATACTGTCCTATCAATAATACTGTCCTATCAATAATACTGTCCTATCAATATCAATAATACTGTCCTATCAATAGTACTGTCCTATCAATAATACTGTCCTATCAATAATACTGTCCTATCAATAATACTGTCCTATCAATAGTACTGTCCTATCAATAATACTGTCCTATCAATAATACTGTCCTATCAATAATACTGTCCTATCAATAATACTGTCCTATCAATAATACTGTCCTATCAATAATACTGTCCTATCAATAGTACTGTCCTATCAATAATACTGTCCTATCAATAGTACTGTCCTATCAATAATACTGTCCTATCAATAATACTGTCCTATCAATAATACTGTCCTATCACATACTGTCCTATCAATAATACTGTCCTATCAATAATACTGTCCTATCAATAATACTGTCCTATCAATAATACTGTCCTATCAATAGTACTGTCCTATCAATAGTACTGTCCTATCAATAGTACTGTCCTATCAATAGTACTGTCCTATCACATACTGTCCTATCAATAATACTGTCCTATCAATAATACTGTCCTATCAATAATACTGTCCTATCAATAATACTGTCCTATCAATAATACTGTCCTATCAATAATACTGTCCTATCACATACTGTCCTATCAATAATACTGTCCTATCAATAATACTGTCCTATCAATAATACTGTCCTATCAATAGTACTGTCCTATCAATAATACTGTCCTATCAATAATACTGTCCTATCAATAATACTGTCCTATCAATAATACTGTCCTATCAATAATACTGTCCTATCAATATCAATAATACTGTCCTATCAATAATACTGTCCTATCAATAGTACTGTCCTATCAATAATACTGTCCTATCAATAATACTGTCCTATCAATAATACTGTCCTATCAATAATACTGTCCTATCAATAGTACTGTCCTATCAATAATACTGTCCTATCAATAGTACTGTCCTATCAATAATACTGTCCTATCAATAATACTGTCCTATCAATAATACTGTCCTATCAATAGTACTGTCCTATCAATAATACTGTCCTATCAATAATACTGTCCTATCACATACTGTCCTATCAATAATACTGTCCTATCACATACTGTCCTATCAATAATACTTTGTCTTTTTGGACCGCCACAAAAAGACACATTTTTTTTTTTTTACAGTGCACCTGAACGCAGTGTCCAATAAATGTTCATGTCATTCTGGCCAATACTTCTGTTATAGCATTCCAGTCTGGAATATGGAATAGCTTTCAATAATCTATGATTTAGCGGCTAAAGTGTCAAATACCGCCATCTGCTCGCTACCCAGGCACTTATGTATGTACTTAACCTAACTAACTTAACCTAACTAACTATCCGGTGTGCACAACATTGTCAGCCTAAACTCCGGCTGACACCCCAAAAACCTACAATCCGCTACAGAAAAATGTATATTGTTTGTTTATTAACTGGCCCCTCGCCTTCTATCATTTCACGAAAGTGGCAAAGCAAGTTGAGTATCCCTGACCTATAGGGAGACATTTAGTTTGTCATTGTAAACCCACAGCACAGTAATGATGACATGTTCTTCATAGATCTAGCCTTTTCATTTTGCTCTTAAACTTTCTCAAAGTACACCAAATTCATGCATTTTACTTAAAATGTTTAAAAAAAATCTCACGGGGGGCCATGCCCCCGCACCCCCCTAGGGGGTCTGCGGTCCCCTATAAGACTGTCCTAACACATACTGTCCTATCAATAATACTGTCCTATCAATAATACTGTCCTATCAAAAAAGGCTAAATGGCCAAAAAATAATGTTAAAAAAAGAAGACTTCCCTTGCCTGTACTTTCTGGTGGAATGTTCAACACCACCACGGCTTTGTATGAAATGCACGGAAGCTGTCTATCACCTAGCTACCTACGTAGGTACCTACTGCTTAATGAGGTACCTGGTTTGAATGTAGGTGACAGAGATAAAGAATTGTTTCGAAAGAGTGTCAGACATCCTCAAGGTATCGAAGGTATCGAGTGTGTGTGTGTGTGTGTGTGTGTGTGTGTGTGTGTGTGTATGTGAGCTGACGTTCAAATATGACTGTCATATTTGAACGTCGGCACACACACACACACACACACACACAAAATGCAGCGCCAGGGCCGGACCCTAGCCTGGACCATCTCAATCCGGCCCCCCAACGTCCTCAAAGAAAAGCAAAACAACCCCCAAAAACTCAATAAAAGGCAGAATTATGTGAATAAATCTCATCTGCTACAGCCATTGGATTTGTATCCCTATTATATCAGGAGATTAACAAGAAATTACCAATCACAACGGGAGAGAGGGTTAAAAATAGGGAGACTCCCACGAAAAGCAGGAGTGTTGGCAGGTATGATCTCCAATGTGTGGCCCTTGGCTTACTTGATGTAAGTCACTATGGCCCCGCCCCTTTAGACTGTAAACGTCAACTCAAGGCTCAAGATAACGCTTTAAAATATACTTCAACGTTGACTCGCTAACGTTGCCTAACTAATAGCCTGACATCGCCAGACGCAAATGTGATCTGCCAGAGCAAAATATGAGCCAGGTTGCCAGGCTACTAGCTAACGTAGCAGTGTCCCGATTCCAGTCAGTTAGGATGCTTCCTACTATCGGTCAAAAGTGACTTTCCTGACACCGTACAGACAACTGAGTGACCGCACTCAAATGAAAGTTTGACGTTATTGACAATTTTAAAATAAAAATAAAGTGACAGATGTTTGTTACTTTAGCAAATGTTTTGTTCTCTAGCGAAAAGGCTTTTGGGTGCCGCCATTTAAACGGAATTTTGGGGCTAGTTTCATTCTTTCATCAGTCAGCAGGGTCGCAAGGTATTATGGGATATCCTACCCCACCTTTAAAGGAACCATTGCATGCTTCCCCAAACATTTGCCAAAGTTACCTAGAAAAGTAGCAAATCATATATTCTACCTGTTTCACACAGCCTTAAACTAAAATAGGTTGATTCCTTGTCTTTCATACACAGCCCATATTTCCAGGCAATGGTTACACTTCCTGCCCTGGAGGCACATTTTGCACTTTCTACAAAAGGCAGTTGCAGCCAGTCAAACCTGAATGGCTCGAGGCTTAAAACGCTTTGCCCATTTTCAACCCGCAGAAGCTCCGCCCCCGCCAGCTGGTATGGGTCATTAAGGCTTGTTAAGGCGTGGATGCAACGCATACAGACAAAAAGAAAAAGAAACAATCAGTAGTTGAACAGCTGCCTTCGAGCAGAACATCTGTGCACTTTCGTGTCAGAATGATGCGTTTTGCATCATTCTGCGTCTGGCAGAATGATGCGTTTTGCATCATGTGCGTGCGTGCGTGAGTGCGTGTTCACCATAACCCCAGACAGTTACTGCCTAGCTGTTTCCTCCTGGCCATGCAAATCATCTGCAGTCAACCTGAGCCTCTATGGAAATGGAAACAACCAAGGGAATGCAGTGGAAAAGCATTAAGGACTGTAGCTCAACCAGCTACACTGTAACAGCATTAAGACTATCTTTCAACCAGCTACACTGTAACAGCATTAAGACTATCTTTCAACCAGCTACACTGTAACAGCATTAAGACTGTCACTCAACCAGCTACACTGTAACAGCATTAAGACTATCGTTCAACCAGCTACACTGTAACCCAGCTACACTGTAACAGCATTAAGACTATCACTCAACCAGCTACACTGTAACAGCATTAAGACTATCACTCAACCAGCTACACTGTAACAGCATTAAGACTGTCACTCAACCAGCTACACTGTAACAGCATTAAGACTATCTTTCAACCAGCTACACTGTAACAGCATTAAGACTATCTTTCAACCAGTCAACCTAGTGACATCATCTAGGAGCACCCTAGTTGGTGAAAAGGTGAAATGTTCAAATCTAGGTACATGTCAGACTTGAAAGCAATGTCCTGTCTTGTGGTAGGTTGAGGTAGGCTTGCCGCAGTAGTCGATGTTACACAGTGGTGGGGCATACACCGATAACATAACATGCCCACCGGTAACACTGTTAATTTTTATGGAGGAAGAAATGAAAGAAAAAACTCCACCCGCTCGTGCCAGTTTCAGCACGCGCCGGGGTAAATTACAAGCGCTCCCTCTGGGCTGCAGTGTGGCTCCACTGTTCATCATCTCTGGTTAGACCAGCAAGTAATGTTAGTTATACATGTTATGAGCATGAATTATGCCTCCCTCATACACATGTAGGTAAGACCCTTACCTAAGCCTGCATGTGCATTCTGTTCTCTGGAAATGTGCTTTTTTTTACCACAGCTAAGAGTCGATGCTAACTAGCA
>NC_139626.1:12298571-12328571 GCF_964638095.1 Poromitra crassiceps | reverse complement strand
ACAGCAGGGGGGATTGGCCGAGTACAGTTGGGGAGAAAACGAGGGGGGAAATTTAGCATTCATACAGCAGCAGACTCTGGCTGATGGCTGGTGGGAAATTCCCAGCCTGGATATTACTGACAGTTCTGGCTTTGGTTTAGTTTAGGCTCAGATATGTGTGTGTGTGTGTGTGTGTGTGTGTGTGTGTGTGTGTGTGTGTGTGTGTGTGTGTGTGTGTGTGTGTGTGTGTGTGTGTGTGTGTGTGTGTGTGTGTGCGTGCGTGCGTGCGTGCGTGCGTGCGTGCGTGCGTGTGTGTGTGTGCGTGTGCGTGTAGGCTGGCTTTGGCTTCTTGACATTCTTCACCTTAAGTTCCCGCAGGACCCAGCTCACGGCCTGCTGCACAAATCACAGCTTCTCCATTAACAAGCCCCGTTACTACGCCACGCCTCACCTAATACAGAGGGCTGTGTGTGTGTGTGTGTGTGTGTGTGTGTGTGTGTGTGTGTGTGTGTGTGTGAGCTCACAGACACACCCATCAGGCTCGTCTTTCAAGGTGTGTCATGCTGCAGCTTTCCCTCTCTGTGTTTGTTGTTGTTGTTGTTGTTTAGTTTGAGTTGTATTTGTTTGCACACGTTCAAATCAAAAGCAGATGAAAGGAAATAAGTGGATAAAAACATGGGTAGGGACAGGAAGCCCTGATGGGCTTCAGTTATTCTAGGTGTCTCCACTAAAGAAATGAAACCAAGATGAAGAAGAATCCCATCAGAGCATACAATATAAATACAATATAAATACAATATAAATACAATATAAATACAATATCAACTCAAAGTAGAACGAGTGCATCACGGTTGTTTGCCTCCGCCAACAAGTGAGCAGTCAACATCCATGTCTGTCCAGACTCCTACAAGCACAGAGACCTTGAAGCCCACAGCGCAGTGGTGTGACCATTCAGCCTTATGGCACTTTAGGCAACAACACAGCTGATCCTTTTCAACATGGAAAATGGTCCTACCCTGTACCCCAAAACCACGCACATCCCCCCAACCACGCCCTCTACCCACGCCTCCAACTCCGACTCGCTATGAACTTCCTATCCCTAGCTACGCCCCTTTCCACTAGCCCCACCCCCTTCCCTCACCATGGTCCTTCCCACCACCCAGAGCCCCGTATCCACTCCCTCTACCTACCCCTCGAACCCTGACTCTCTACAACCTTCCTATCCCTAGTTTATGGCCCCTTTTACCTGCGGCCACAGTGACCTTGAACTTTGACCTTTGTCCACCAAAATCTAACCAGTTCATCATTGAGTCCAAGTGGATGTCTGAGCCAAATTTGAAGAAATTCCCTCAAGGCGTTCCTGAGAGATCACATTTAACGTGCATGAAACGGGGCGGTGGTGAGGTGACACCGTGACAGTGACCTTGAACTTTGACCACCAAAATCGTATCAGTTCGTCCTTGAGTCCAAGTTGATGTTTGAGCCAAATTTGAAGAAATTCCCTCAAGGCGTTCATGAGATAGTGCCTTAACGACAATCGGACGGACAGACGGACAGACAAGCCGAACACATAATGCCTCCAGCCACGGCTGTCGCCGGGCGGAGACGTGAAGGAGAGAAAATAACAAGCAAATGACAGTAAAGAAAGAGAACAAAAGAGCAACCAAAATCAACCAAAAACATATAACACTAAATACATCATATACATATACAAATGTAGTTAAAAGATAAGGCAATATTGATTAGGGATGCACCGATCCACTTTTTTCACTTCCGATCCGATTCCGATACCTGAATTTGCCGATACCGATATTATGCCGATACCAATATTTTTCTTGAATATTCACCTTATGTTCAGGCCTTACAGTGGGCCAAATTCTTCCGGGTCCACCTAACACTTCCGGCGGTCACGGCGCAAAATAAAAGAGTTGTTTTTGGAGCAGACAGTGAAGGGGTAAAATAAATAACGTAGCCTACTACTTTGAGCCGGTACACAGCAAGCAAGCAGAGTATCCACTGTTAGCCAGGTCAAATAACGTTATCATCGACAATGACGAGCACTTTCTTGTAAAACATACCTGGACTCCAACAAAGAAAGCTTCGGATAGTTTTCTCTCCTCCGAGGCAGCGCGATAGCAGCGCGAGCCATTAACGTCAATAAAGACCCGCAGACATTAACGTAATTCCCTGGAATGCGAGACTTAACGAGCCAGTTACATGGCGTTGCATTCTTAGACATTGCCGTTTGCTTTTATTTGGTATGTTACATACAATTGGCTAAATTATTAGTTAATTCAAGAGTTAGATGATATTGGAGCAGCGCAGCCATTTTTTATTTTATTTTATTATTATTTTTAGCCGGAAGTCGTAGGACGGCCACAGAACCGGGTCAAATGGGCGTGCCTACATAAGGTGAATACAGTATAGGCAAAGATTTGGCCAATTAAAGATTTTTTTTTTTTAAATATACCTTGCAAAACCAGACAAAATTAAGAAAATATACAAGGCAAAGAAGGATACTATTATACATGGGCAAATTACGGCCAGCGCTGGAATTGCAAAAAAAAACAAAAAAGAAAAATCCGGATTCCGATCCGATCCGTGAATTAGTGGCAATATCGGCACCCGATACCGATATTGGATCGGATCGGCCCCATCCCTAATATTATTGATATGAGTGTTCCATAGTAGAGCACCTCTGTTTACCAATGACATCCTTCATTTCTAGAAGGATCAAACCAGCGGCGTGCTTATTAATATACAGTACGTACGTAGTCCAAGGGACTCCCAACACGACTTTTCTTTTCAGCTAAGGCGTGTCTGTGTCTCTCGCCCCAAGCCTCATACCGCAGACCCATCACAACACACTAGAGGACACCAAATACGTCTTTTGTGTGTGTGTGTGTGTGTGTGTGTGTGTGTGTGTGTGCGTGTGTGTGCATGTGAACACATTTGGTGACCACATGTGACTTTTATTTCTAGCGTGATGTAAGAGGAGACAGCAGAAGTGACAGAGGGAGAGTGGATGGATGGATGACAGATAGAGGGATGAAGCCTGGTTGGATCGTCTGCTTCTCTCACAGGCTGTCTGGCTTGTTAGTTGGCATTTCTTACTGGCTGCCAGCCAGCTTAGTTATTAATAGTCAAATGAATAACAGTAACAACAATATAGTCACCTTTATTTACAGTGCACTTATCAAAATAGAGCAAGATAATTGTGTAAGCAATGAATTACAAAACATTTGAATAATAAATAAATTATATCAACTTGAATCAAAATAAATTAGCAACATCTGTGGTGGTGGATTCCATTTTATTCTAGGGCAAGGCGATCTGATTGAATCCATTCAGCGTGGACAGAAAGCATCTATCACTGCTGTACCATTTCACAAGCGCCTCACCGCTCGTTTGGGATGTGGTGAGAACACAAGCTATGTGTGTGTGTGTGTGTGTGTGTGTGTGTGTGTGTGTGTGTGTGTGTGTGTGTGTGTGTGTGTGTGTGTGTGTGTGTTTGGGATGTGGTGAGAACACAAGCTATTTCCTAATGACCATTGAGTCATATGTGACTAAAGAAAACGTGAGTGATGATGACAGACGAGAAGTTGTGACTGTGGACCATCACTGTGTGTGACATTGTGACTGGATAGTACTACTGTTAGACATGGCTTCTTCCTCACACAGAGAGAGAGAGAGACAGAGAGAGAGATTTTGGTTAGGGAATCTTTCCACTGTGAGGTAACAAGAGTTAACTTGTTTAATTGTGCCTCACATTCCAGCTGAGGCACGTCAAATAGTCTACTGACACTCGGGTTCGAGTGATATGGGCTCTTGGAGACCAACACAGACACTAGGCACGTTTACATGGAGCATGGAGAAGAATCAGATTGAAATAGGTTTAAAAGCCCAAAGAGATTAAAAATGCTCCATATAAACACCTCAATCAGATTAAACGGGCCAAACCGATTGAAATGTCAATGAGTTAAAGAGGGGTAGTTAATGTTCTCATGTGCATGCCCATGATTAGGGATGAGTATCGTTAAGGAATTAACGATACTACTACTCTTATCGGTATCGATCCGGTACTTTAACGGTACTCTTATCGGTTCTTTTGTTATTTTTAAGAGAGAAAAAAGAACGAAACAAGTGGGACTGGGTTAGGTTCATTGTAGCTGCAGCTTTAACAACAACAAAAAAGTTGCAAAATCTTTGGGTGTGTTTCTATAATTCACTAAAATATATCCAGCATGAAATAAGAATTAAAATCTACCACTGCCAATAGGGCTGTGCAATAAAACTGATACAGCAATATATCGTGATACTTTTTTCCGCAATACTGTATCGATATTTCAGAAGAATATCGTGATATATCGCCACATTAATTTTTTTTGCACAGCCGTGTGTTCAGTGACACAATAAGAATACTTTTTATTTCAGTGCGTTCAGTAAGACACTCAACACTCAGTAGTTTTGACTCAATTTGTCCACTAAGTTATCAATATAAAGTGATGTACATATTATTACACTACCTGGGTGGTGCACAGCATATTGTATTTTTAGCTCTATTTTTTTTATTTTTAGTAAATTATGTAGAGTATTGCAATATATGGCAATATGTATTGTATTGCGATACAATCGTATCGTGACCTATGTATCGTGATATGTATCGTATCGTGAGATAGATAGATAGATAGATAGATAGATAGATAGATAGATAGATAGATAGATAGATAGATAGATAGATAGATAGATAGAGTCCTTGCCAATACCCAGCCCTAACTGCCAATATCAACATTCAGTTAGAAAAAGCATATACACAGGGGTGTAGTGGTAAATACAGAAGTGGGTAAACTATCCAAGGTGAGTAGTTTACCCACCTTGGTTGTTTCCCCTCATTGATTGATACAGTTGATCTGAAAATAGGTGAGCAAACGGCCTCATTTGAAAGAGGTGGGTACCAACCCTCCACTATGCTGCACTCGCCCCAAATCACTCTATGCCCCCCTGCTCTGAAGGACAGCTGAGATGATGCTCTGACATTGGATGTATGATTAACACACCCAATCAGCTGGATAATGTTTACTCTAATGATGAACCATGTTCACATCATTTAGTTAAGTCCGTGTGTGGACGCCAGGCTGCTCGGTCACATGACATACCTGATGACGAGGTGGACGGGGTAACCGGAGTATAGACCGCTAATGAGGGTTTCCAATTTCCATGATTGGAAGTTGAAAACCCGCATTAGTGTTTTGCTTGCACCTGTGTTTACCCTGCCTTTTCGACACAAAATGGCCCCCGTGAAAAGGGTCTATTGACAGATGAAGTGAGTGCGAGCTAGCTTGTGGAAAGCATTTCTCTCTACTAAGGATGGATGCATTTGACGTTAACGTCATTTTGCTCTCAATGCTCTCTCAACCCGCACAAAGTAGGCTATAAAAGCTCCAAACGTTTGCTCATCAGGATTCCGTGTCTCTCATTTCCATGCGATGGTCCATATGTCTGGCAGCTAGCGGTGTGATTACACACTTACAGTATTCGTTTAGTTTTCACTGTGAGGAAATGTACTTGGTGTGAAGAGCGTGTGACAAGTGTCAATGCCAGAGTTGGCAGACCTGTCAACTCGTTGTGTTCATCACTTTTGTGCAGGTCACACAATGATATCTGTGCATATCTGTGCTCTGGGTGCAGGTAAACACCACATCCATTCAATCACATCCAATGTAAACAGTTGACCCAAAATCTTCAAAGCGAGTGATTTCAATCAGATTGAGGAAACAGTGCACATGTAAACACAGCTACTGACATTTCTGGATTTAAGCATCTCATTTCATGTTTCATGCGTGTTGAAAAACGGTTTCTCTGCTCTCTGGCCCGGTGGTTTCTCTACATCCCTACGGTGGACACCGCCTGAGGGACGCGCAAGTTCACTAACGTTAGTTTCACCATCGCCTTCGTGTCCCTCGCCACTAATTTTTCCTCTTTTCCAGAGGATGTCCACTTTGTTCACCAGAAGCTCTTACACTATGCTTCACTGCGCTAGGAAATGGCCGTGTAAGTTGACATGCAAGTGAAAAACTGCAGACTGACTGGCTGTAAGATCTATCCACATGACTGTAAGATCTATCCACATGACTGTAAGATCTATCCACATGACTTAAGATCTATCCACATGACTAAGATCTATCCACATGACTGTAAGATCTATCCACATGACTGTACGATCTATCCACATGCTGTACGATCTATCCACATGCTGTAAGATCTATCCACATGCTGTACGATCTATCCACATGCTGTAAGATCTATCCACATGCTGTAAGATCTATCCACATGACTGTAAGATCTATCCACAATTCCACATGACTGTAAGATCTATCCACATGACTGTAAGATCTATCCACATGCTGTAAGATCTATCCACATGACTGTAAGATCTATCCACAATTCCACATGCTGTAAGATCTATCCACATGACTGTAAGATCTATCCACAATTCCACATGACTGTAAGATCTATCCACATGCTGTAAGATATATCCACATGCTGTAAGATCTATCCACATGACTAAGATCTATCCACATGACTGTAAGATCTACCCACATGACTGTAAGATCAATCCACATGACTAAGACCTATCCACATGCTGTAAGATCTATCCACATGGCTGTAAGATCTATCCACATGACTGTAAGATCTATCCACATGACTGTAGCTTAAGATCTATCCACATGACTGTAAGATCTATCCACATGACTGTAAGATCTATCCACATGAGTTCCATCTTGATTCCCTATCGAAATCCTTTTATCACCCAGCCCTAGCCACCAGCCATCTACTTGATTTGTGAATGTATGCAGCAAAAAGAGGGGAAATATTAAATATATATTTTTGGGTGGTTTCCTACAACTGTGTAGACCGAGGAGAGGAGAGCAGAGGAGAGTGGAGAGGAGAAACAGAGTCAACTGTATAGCAGTCATCTGGAAAGAGTTAGCTAGCTCGAGTCCCGTTGAACAAAGAGAACAGAGAGAAAGAGAAAAGAAAGAAAAAAAGAGAAAGAAAAGCGAGTTGTTGAGTCTTTTGTGATTGTTGCTCCACTCTGCAGAGAAAGCACAACCTCCCATTCAGATCAATAGCAGACTCTGGACCTGTTAGCCACACAACGGCCACTGATGTCATGCTCAATCAAAAGGCAATGTAAACAACCACCAACAGAAACAAACAGCAATTATATTTGGAGAAAAAAGTGAATCCCTGCTCCCTAAAAGACAGTCATGTAATGTACAGCACTTTAATGCTATTTATTATTATGTCAATATGAATGTGGTCAAATGGGTTTGCCTCCAGTCCCTGTATAGGCTATATGCAGGGATGTTCAAGTTCAAGTCAATGCATTTTAAGACCTTTTTCAAGACCTCAACACCACTTTCATCACATCAACGATAGGCGTGTAAATTACAAGTTTCATCACGATACAATATTATATATAGATTCTTTGGACAATGATATGATATTTTCCAATATCACAAAGTCTGCCACGATACGATATCGGTTCAATTCAGGGGTCTGTGATCGATATGAGATGATATCATATGCTCATTTAACACCATGATGGTAAAATGGATGGTAAATGGACTGCATTTATATAGCGCTTTCATCCAAAGCGCTTTACAATGTGCCTACATTCACCCATTCACACACACCGAAGGCGGCAAGCTGCCACGCAGGGTGCTAGCACAGCCATCGGGAGCAACTTGGGGTTCAGTGTCTTGCCCAAGGACACTTCGACATGCAGACTGGAGGAGCCGGGGATCGAACCACCAACCTTCTGATTAGTGGACGACCCGCTCTACCTCCTGAGCCACAGCCACCTCATCAGCACAATAGAGCATTTAATACCTCTCACATGGCAATTAAGACTTTTTAAGGGTCTTAATTTTCCCTAAATTGATTTATCAACTTTTAATACTTTTCAAGACCCCGCGGATATCCTGCTGTATAATGTGTACATAGACTGAAAGTATGGGACATTGTGCTGTCCAGTTCAGAATTGGGATAAGTTACTTGTATATAGTTAAACGTGAGGGATAATATGTTTTGGAATTACATTTATTTTTTGAGCTGATTCTGTAATGTGAGTGGGTTTTTGTTGGGTCTAGTTGATGGGCGTAGTGTAAGGATACCTGGGGTGTGATTAGGTCTAAAGGTTTCAAAGAAAGGGTACCGTACTGTGCACGTGTGTTTTAGTATGTGTGATATGGCCCGTGTGCCCGTGTGCCGGGCAGAATAAGCAATACAGACATGATGGCTTTGAAGACACAACACTGTCAATGCACTTTCTCATGGTGGATGAGTCACAACCTAGAGTGGATTCCAACATGACTATTATGAAACTCAATGTTACTAGAGGCTGTGTAGCACCTGAATTCCTCTCTACTGTCAAATGTAATGAGTTTGCTGCCTTTTTTACGGATAAAATTATTAATATCAGGCAGGCTATTAGTGGCTCCACACTAAGAAATGCTGTGACATCATCCTACCCGCAGATCCCTAGTTCGATAAATTTGTCCCAGTTCAGCGTTATCGACCACGACATCTTAGAGGAAACTGTGCAAGGCCTTAAATCATCTTCGTGCTGTCTCGATACCCTTCCAACAAGCTTTTTTAAAAGCGTTTATAACTGTCTGTCGTCGGACCTATTGCAAATAGTTAATAGATCCCTTGTGACCGGCACTTTTCCTGAGTCCCTGAAAACTGCAGTTATTAAACCCCTACTAAAAAAGCGTAGCCTTGATGCATCGGTAATCAGTAACTACAGACCAATATCTAATCTCCCCTTTATAGCCAAAATAATTGAAAAGGTTGTTTACCTACAACTCAATAGATTCCTAACCTCAAATGATCTCCTAGATAAACTCCAATCAGGCTTTCGCCCCCATCACAGCACAGAAACCGCGCTTACTAAAGTCATAAATGACATCAGAATGAACACAGACTCAGGCAAAAATTCGATTCTAGTGCTACTGGATCTTAGCGCTGCATTTGACACTGTTGACCACTCAATTTTATTGGACAGACTGGAAAACTGGGTTGGGCTATCGGGTACGGTCCTCCAGTGGTTCAAGTCCTATCTTCAAGACAGGAAGTACTTCGTCTCCATTGGCAATTACACATCTGACCTAACTAGGATGACTTGTGGGGTGCCTCAAGGATCCATTATGGGGCCCGTTCTCTTCAACCTTTATATGCTCCCTCTAGGCCTAATTATGCAAAAAAACAAAGTAGCCTATCATAACTATGCAGACGACACTCAGTTGTATATAACTCTTTCCTCAGCTGACTATGCCCCCATAGAATCATTGTGCCAGTGCATTGATCAAATAAATAACTGGATGTGCCAGAATTTCCTACAGCTAAACAAAGACAAAACTGAGGTGATCGTCTTTGGCCCCAAAGAACAAAGGCTTAAAATCACTGTACGCCTTGAGTCTCTATCCCTGAAGCCTAAGGATCAAGTCAAAAATCTTGGAGTTATTATTGATTCCGATCTCAACTTTAACTCCCACATTAAGTCAATTAGAAAATCTGCTTTTTATCATCTTAAAAATATAGCAAGAATTAGGGGATACATGTCCAGACTAGGGCTGTCACGATTCCTCGAGTACTGTTCGTGTAACTCGAATAATTAAAATTTTAAATGTCCATTTTACTCTCTTCTTTTCTTTTATTTTCCTGAAACCATTTTATGTGAAGCACTTTGAATTGCCTCTGTGTATGAAATGTGCTATACAAATAAACTTGACTTGACTTGAATGTGTACTATGTGTACTATTGTATTGTACATGTTTTCAAAAACAAATATTTAATCACGTCGGCATGGTTTAAATGCATAAACTGCTGTTTGTAGGTTTTTGAAATTAGAATTACATTATAATAGAAATTGTCATTGTACTCAAACAGCAACACACAACATCTGTTGTTTTTTATAGGCTAAATGTTTCTTGTCTGCTGAAAAATCTAAACTAGTGAAAAGTCTGGCGTGAGCTGAGCCGCACAGGAACCCCAAGATGCTGCGCGGGAACCCCAAGATGCTGCGCGGGAACCCCAAGATGCTGCATGGGAACCCCAAGATGCTGCGTGGGAACCCCAAGATGCTGCGTGGGAACCCCAAGATGCTGCGCAGGAACCCCAAGATGCTGCATGGGAACCCCAAGATGCTGCATGGGAACCCCAAGATGCTGCATGGGAACCCCAAGATGCTGCATGGGAACCCCAAGATGCTGCGCGGGAACCCCAAGATGCTGCATGGGAACCCCAAGATGCTGCATGGGAACCCCAAGATGCTGCGTGGGAACCCCAAGATGCTGCGCGGGAACCCCAAGATGCTGCATGGGAACCCCAAGATGCTGCGTGGGAACCCCAAGATGCTGCGCGGGAACCCCAAGATGGCCACGGCCAAAACGCCAAAGTAGAGGCTTCAAAACGGGAGTCCACAAAGCAGTGGGTGACATCACACACACTGACTCCGCCCATCTCTTTTGACAAGATTCAAGATTCAATCAATATATTGCCATGGCAACCATAGTGGACAGGAATTTGTCTTGGTTCACTCTCATACAAAGACAATGCAGCAGCACACAATATACACAAAACAATCAACATGAATAACACATCACAGTCTATGGCTGCTCCATTTGGAGTAAAGCACAGTGCTGTTCTATTGTAGGTTGATTCTGTCCATTGTATTGTATTGTATTGTAATCGAATGTATTGTATCATATCATATCCTGGGACTCCATTGTATTGTATTGTAATCTATTGTATCGTATCGTATCCTGGGACTCCATTGTATTGTATTGTAATCTATCGTATCATATGGTATCCTGGGACTCCATTGTATTGTATTGTAATGTATCGTATCGTATCCTGGGACTCCATTGTATTGTATAGTAATCTATCGTATCGTATCGTATCCTGGGACTCCATTGTATTGTATAGTAATCTATCGTATCGTATCCTGGGACTCCATTGTATTGTATAGTAATCTATCGTATCGTATCGTATCCTGGGACTCCATTGTATTGTATAGTAATCTATCGTATCGTATCGTATCCTGGGACTCCATTGTATTGTATAGTAATCTATCGTATCGTATCGTATCGTATTCGTATCCTCTATCCTGGGACTCCATTGGTCTGTATGGTGCTGTGGTGGGGAAGGAGTTAAGTGCTGTGCAGTGGGTGAACTCAGAGGAACTGGCGTTCACGTGGCTAAGCCGCTGTTGCTATGGGAGAGAGGCCAGACAGAGGAGAAAGAAACCTCTCTCTCTCTCTCTCTCTCTCTCTCTCTCTCTTTTTCTCCCTCCTCCTCTGCTCTGGTTCATTCTCTCTCTCTGCCAGAGAGCCTAGCTGTAAAACCAAGCTCCTAATGAAAGAGTTCAGAGCATTCACTCTCTCTCTCCCCCTCTCACTCCTCATTTTTCAAATAGCTCTCTCTCTTTCTCACTTCATCTCTTTATGAATCATCCCTCGCTCCCTCTCTCCTTCCCTCCATCTGTCTCTCTGCCTCATTCTGTCGCTCTCTCCCTCCATCGTCCTCATTTTCCCTCTAAATCTAACTCTTTCTCTCTCTGTCTTTCTGTAATATGTGTGAGATTGTGATCCAAATAGCCACTAGCCTCTTTTCCACTGAAAACCTATAAGGGATGTTTTGCTAACTGCCTATTCTGCAGCTTTCAGAAAGACGGCATTTTAATGCTACCTGGAAATGTCTTTGTCAAAAATAAGAATAAAGGAACCCTAGGGATTCACGATATGAAAATGTTTGCCGATACCGATAACCGATATTAACATTGCTGTTATGGCCGATAACCGATATTTATCGATGTCGATATGATCTGTATAGGGTGATTTCACGGAATTGTGTTGCTAGGGAACAGTTTGAAACCTAGCTTATTTCCTGTCAGCTATTGTATTAGCAAACAGTACGTTAGGGGCCATTTACAATGTTTATGTTGTCACGTTACAAAATGTATTCCGTGCTCGGGAACGGAACGGAACACTTGCATCATCAACTACGCCTGGAGTGTATCCTCGCCCATGTGTTGTGGTTCGGTACGACTGGCATTCACATAAGCGAGTGCTCCTTCCATCCCCGGGCACGCCAAAACGTTCCCCAGAGACCACCTTTTCAAGTGGACCCTGTCACGGTTTGCTGTAACGCGCCCGGGCACGGAACGCAACGTTCACACTCATGAAACGAACCTTGACCTGGGGTCAATTTGGGGACAAGTGTCCTCGGTTCCGCTCCTGGGTCCCCAGTGTGAAAGCACCCTTAGTCAAATGAGTGAAGGAGAGCACAGGGCCTGTCTGATGGTGAGCTCTTACTCATTCCACATTCAGGACATCCTCACTGTGTGCCTGGCTTTCTCCGTCAATGGATATGTACTACTAAGTCTTGCTTTTAGTGTTTAGATAATCCACCATTGCCATATCTGTCTTAATTCATCATCATAGTGCAGCAGCCCTGATTACCAGCTCAGTCACATCTTTGAAAAAGAGAGTGCATTTCAAAATAAGACAGCAAAGACATTTACCAACATAATAACCCTGGAAAATAATGCCCCTCCTCTCCTCTCCTGTGTACAGAGTCCAGTGCTGTGGGTTTGGAACGTGTTCACACAAAATTGATCAGCTTGGTGAATTTATCATGAAAGACAAGACAGATTGAGAAGAGGCAACACAGATTGAGAAGAGGCAAAGACCAAAGACTAGAGATAACGGGTGCTTGGCGGGTGGCGACGTCACTTCAGCCCCTGCTTCCTTCTGCTTTTCAGTCCGTTTTTACATCAAAAGTCCCACTAATACACGTGTTTTTGTTGCCCTGGAAAGCAGCAGGGGGCAGCAGCAGCATCGTCTTTTAAACTTTTATATCGCACTCTCTCTTCGGGTTAAAACTTTCAAAATAATGTCATTTAAACAATAGCCTTACTGATGGATGTTGGAGAAATAGGTGTTTCAACAAACGAAGCCGCAAACATAGTATCAAAATACTCGTTGTGATGTTAAGACTACATATGGAGTGAAACTGTGGCTGTAAAGCATTACTCAAAATGTTAAAGTTACACGAGGATTTTATTTTGAAAGAGCTCAAGCGGACGACCTACTTACATTCTGGCTGACTTGACGCAGTATATGCGCCTGGGCTGTGTGGGGTGCACTCGTGCATGAGAGATGCTTTTTCTCTCGCCATATTCTGTCAATGTATAAAGTAATTAACTATTAAGAAAGTCAAATTTCAGCCTGTGGGAATCACTGAATCACTGAAAAAGGGGCGGCAAATCAAGAGGAGAAACAGGGTCGGAAAATAACACGTTGGACCACCGCAGAGATTGATATCGCCATGGCGTCGTGTAAAAACCCACCTCACTTGCAGGGTCGCTCTATTGGCTAAACGGCCCGGCTTGGCAACTTTTAGACTGAAGACTAGAATGACCGCACCACGGATATATGCCTCCGCCAACAGGTGAGCAGTTGACACGCATGTCTACTCTGTCCAGAATTTGACATTTGAGCCAAATGTGAAGACATTTCGTCAAGGTGTTACTGAGATATGGCGTTACCAAGCTTGAAAATGGCGTTCGTGAGGTCACTAGTGACCTTGAACTTTGACCACCAAAATCGAATCAGTTCATCCGTGAGTCCAAGTGGACATTTGCGTTAAAAAAGAAAGGTGTTAGTGAGGTCACAGTGACCTTAACCTGTGTGCTTTGACCACCAAAATCGAATTACTTCTTCCTTGAGCCCAAGTCGACGTTTGAGCCAAATTGGAAGAAATTCCGTCAAGGCGTTCCTGAGATATCGCGTTAAAGAGCTTGGAAATGGGGTTCGTGAGGTCACAGTGACCGGACGTACGGACGTACGGATGGAAAACCCGAATCCATAATGCCTCCGGCCTGACTACGCCAGCAGAGGTATAAAAATGCCACTAGTTTGTGAATATTAGTGGGATTTTTGGCCAGGCTGAAAGGGGTTTTACAGACACGCCACGGCCTCTTGGGACTAATTGCTTAATTTGAAACCTAGCTTATTTCCTGTCAGCTATTGTATTACAAACACTGCAACAGGAAGTAAACTAGGGCTCATTTACAATGTTTATGTTGTCAACGTGTCAAGTTCAAACCATCTATAGGCTTCTGGGACAGGAGTAAAGGTGGAGTAAAGGTGGAGTAAAGGTGGAGTAGGAGAATAGCAGCAGTGTTGTGGCCCCGCCCCCTCAGGAGCACAGTGTAACATTCAGGTCCAGTCATTCCTACAGGAAACCACAGCAGCTGGTGAGCAGCACAGCCTCATGTATTCCCAGGGTTATCTGGGAAGCCTTCGAGCCTACAGGAGCCTGGGCTGCCTTATGTTGGCTGTGATGTAGTGCACTTTTAGTGCAGTGTGTGAGAGAGATGGGGGGAGGGTAGGTTAGCTGCAGCCAGCCAGCCAGGGGGAAGAGTAGGTTAGCTGCATCCAGCCAGGGGGAAGGGTAGGTTGGATGCAGCCAGCCAGGGGGAAGGGTAGGCTGGATGCAGCCAGCCAGGGGGAAGGGTAGGCTAGATGCATCCAGCCAGCCAGCCAGGGGGAAGGGTAGGTTAGCTGCAGCCAGCCAGCCAGCCAGGGGGGAGGGTAGGCTGGATGCAGCCATCCAGGTGGAATGGTAGGCTAGCTGCAGCCAGCCAGGGGGAGGGTAGGCTAGCTGCATCCAGCCAGGTGGAAGGGTAGGCTAGATGCAGCCATCCAGGGGGAAGGGTAGGCTAGCTGCAGCCATCCAGGGGGAAGGGTAGGCTAGCTGCAGCCATCCAGGTGGAAGGGTAGACTAGATGCAGCCATCCAGGGGGAAGGGTAGGCTAGATACAGCCACCCAGGGGGGAGGGTAGGCTAGCTGCAGCCATCCAGGGGGAAGGGTAGGCTAGCTGCAGCCACCCAGGGGGAAGGGTAGGCTAGATGCAGCCATCCAGGGGGAAGGGTAGGCTAGCTGCATCCAGCCAGGGGGAAGAGTAGGCTAGATGCAGCCAGCCAGGGGGAAGGGTAGGCTAGATGCAGCCAGCCAGGGGGACGGGCAGGCTAGATGCAGCCAGCCAGGGGGAAAAGCTAGATGCAGCCATCCAGGGGGAAGGGTAGGCTAGATGCAGGCATCCAGGGGGAAGGGTAGGCTATCTGCATCCAGCCAGGGGGGAGGGTAGGCTAGCTGCATCCAGCCAGGGGGAAGGGTAGGCTAGATGCAGGCATCCAGGGGGAAGGGTAAGCTAGCTGCATCCAGCCAGGGGGAATGGTAGGCAGGCTAGCCGCAGCCAGCCAGGGGGAAGGGTAGGCAGGCTAGCTGCAGCCAGCCAGGGGGGAGGGTAGGCAGGCTAGCTGCAGCCAGCCCAACCTGGCTTCGGATTACATTTTGTTTCCTTAGGCACCAGAAAACAAACCACTAACACTCTCCATATCCACTTACACCACACAACCCTGCAATGCTGCGCCATGGACACTGCTAATATGAGCCGAATAAACAAGGAGCAGTTATAACACACTTTGACTTTTACACTGCTTTTAGGACCCTGCTTATCCTGCTGGAATAGATCACGACTCTTTCTGTTACATACTGAAATTAAAACAAGCCTCCCACATCCTGACGAGCTGCTGTGTTGCCAGCATACAAGACGGCAATGCAATAATGCACTCTAAACAATGGAATCCAAATTCAAGGTTATTCAGGGGAAATAAATAACAATGTAAAAAATTAATTCAGAACATGTGTATTGTATGCATGTAAACCTGCAGACATGACTATGGTAAGACGACTGCATGTAAACCTGCAGACATGACTATGGTAACACGACTGCTAGAAAGTCACTAAATATTGTCATTCTCAGACCCAGTTAACGTTAATGCAGTGCTACTAGAAAACCTTCAACATCAATGAGTCAAATTGTTTGGGAACCTTGTGATATAGGCCTGCTACATCAACACATACTGAATTAACAATTAGTTCACGGTGGGTCAACCCTAATCCTATTACTATTCAATAATCCTATTATTATCCAATATGATTATATGGTAAATGGTATGGATGGATATGTGGTACTTATGTACAAAATTAAATCACCTGTTCTGTAGTATCAATAACCCTGTAGAACAAATCATGCACAATGTAATCCAGAGAAATTCCAATATAGACTGCAATAGCTTAAAATACACAGAGGGACCATTAGTACAGTACCATCACTGTGACAGACGGCAGAAACAGACCTCTTTAATCCATATCCAATTACCAATAATACTATGGTCTGATGATGTCACTTCCCCTTATGCCCTGATGTGAGGACAGCATAGCATGGACTGCTATAGGTTCAGGTACTCTGCTGCTCCTGGACCACATCATCCTGTGCAGCAAATACCTTACTGCACTCAAATAGACAATATGACCAGGAGAAAAAGAAGAGTATGACTAGGGACTAGGGGTGACTACTGGGCATTTTTAGCAAAAATACTATTCGAAAATGAATGGGAGGACATTCAACCTTGGTGGATATTAATGATCTAAATAGTGTCAAATATACAATGTTGTAATAATTGTTTCATTTTTTTGTACTAATGGAAAACACTTTGTGAATACAACATATTATTATACAATAATGATAATAATAATCAATGAATGAAATTGATGATTGAAAAGAATGAATTATACTGATGAAATACAGTCAAGAAGAGCTAGTATGACACATTTAATTTGGTTTCTTTAGGCTACCTTTAGCAGAAATAAAGCCTCTAATGCTCTAATCCTATCCTAACGCGCTATATATATATATATATATATATATATATATATATATCAGACTATCTAAAATCCCCCCCCCCCCCGTACTGAACACGCTGATGATAGAAATGACAATGTGAAGGCGTATGCTCATCTGTCTCTCCAGTCTCACCCGCACGCATCTTCACTAAGATGATCGTTTGGAGCGCACTGCTTGAAATCATCTTTATTTTATTTTTTTTAAATCCACTTTAAATGTTAAAAAGTATGGGTTCAGGCCAGGACAGGCACCGGTATCATTTGAAAAGTATCCTTTTGGCACCGGAATCATTTTGAAAGTATCCTTTTAGCGCCGGTATCGGAAAAATACCAAACGATAGCCATCCCTCCACCAGAGAGTACACATTTGTGCACTGCAACAGCCAAGCATGTGTTGTGTATGTGGAAGCTTCTTCCCTGCTGGGTGCTTTCTGCTGATTAGCAATACAGAGAATGAACCTCAGGCCACAGCCCTGAAAACAAACTAGCTACTGTACACACACACACACACACACACACACACACACACACACACACACACACACACACACACACACACACACACACACACACACACACACACACACACACACACACACACACACACACACACACACACACACACACACACACACAGCACATACACACAGACAACAATGGCAGTGCCGTGGCTGCATTCAGTGTGAATTCAGATGAGTGAGGCAGTTTAACTGTGAAGGCTTTTTCCTCTCTTTCAACCTGTCTGTCTACGTTCCTAAAGTCAGCGCACAACCGGCTCGCAATCATTACTTTATTGTGGACCAGTGATGTCATTCATGCACAAATGACATCACTGGCATCAACTTGAACTCAAATCAACTCTCAATAACTGTCAAAGTAAATGAAGGAGTGCAACAGTTTACAGTTTTCAGCTATGTGTGAGATCATGTGCAAAATAAATCAGCAGTGTTTTTCGGTGAAGTTTTCCTTGAAATCAGAGTAAATTATGTCATATCAGAGAGACTTCTCTTGAAATCAGAGTAAATTATGTCATATCAGAGAGACTTCTCTTGAAATCAGAGTAAATTATGTCATATCAGAGAGACTTCTCTTGAAATCAGAGTAAATTATGTCATATCAGAGAGACTTCTCTTGAAATCAGAGTAAATTATGTCATATCAGAGAGACTTCTCTTGAAATCAAGAGTAAATTATGTCATATCAGAGAGACTTCTCTTGTAGTCATGGGAAATGAGAACCGTGCGAGTTTTCTCAAGCCCCATGAGAAAAATGGCAAGAGGTAACCAGCGTTATTTAGGTTTTAATGTTAAATTGAAGTTAGTGTCCTGCATTCTGGCCATGTATTCTTCCATTTCTCCATTTCACATTAAAGTTCTGAATAGCAGGCATTATCTCCTCAAGTTTGCCTATGCAGATGCAGATGTCTGCAATTGAATAACGTTACTATGAATACTATGGTCTCTACAGTTGATATTTCTCTTCAGAAAATCTGACTTGATTGCAAGATTGCCCATCAGATGCCAGTTCAAAAGCCCAAGCCTTCCTCCATCAGATGCCAGTTCAAAAGCCCAAGCCTTCCTCCATCAGATGCCAGTTCAAAAGCCCAGGCCTTCATCCCACTCATGTTTGATTACAGGAGTGTGGGGAGCACTGCACAAATCTGATCGAGGCAACAATGAAACAATGAAGTTTCTACTGCAATTTATTTATAACTATATTACAAGTTAGGTAGCATAATTACTTAAATAAAAGACTAGCCTTTATCGTTAGCGTTGTGTTGTAATATTGGCTGCATGGTTTGTTTGCATTATTGAACAAAGGAAAGGTGGCTTCAGGTGGGCTACAGTCGAGTGATATTGATCCAATGAAGCCACGTTAGCGTTCACATGTTGCATTAAGGAACGTACGTGACGTGATCATAATTGATTTCAATGTCAGCTATCAAGATGAATTCAGTTGGTTAATGAAATGACGCAGTTTATGCGAGAGTCGAGACAGACTTTTAATAACGTTTTTCAATGTACCGTAGACTACGATATAGAAAGCAATTCTCCACTCCATGAAAAAAAGAACTTTACGTTTTATTCTGGCAATAGATCCAGAGATCGTACCTATATGTCCAATACTGGGAAGCATGATGACCTCATGTCCAACAAGGCTCTATTTTGAAGGTGTGCTGCGCGAAGCTTTGCACAAATGAGCAAAGCCAGCGTTTCAATCCAGCAACACACCAGCTGATGGCTGACACAGAGCAGGTTCTTGACACACGGAGCAGGTTCCTGACACACAGAGCAGGTTCCTGACACACGGAGCAGGTTCCTGACACACGGAGCAGGTTCCTGAGACACGGAGCAGGTTCCTGACACACAGAGCAGGTTCCTGACACACGGAGCAGGTTCCTGACACACAAAGCAGGTTCCTGAGACACAGAGCAGGTTCCTGAGACACGGAGCAGGTTCTGACACACAGAGCAGGTTCCTGACACACAGAGCAGGTTCCTGACACACAGAGCAGGTTCCTGACACACGGAGCAGGTTCCTGACACACGGAGCAGGTTCCTGACACACAGAGCAGGTTCCTGACACACGGAGCAGGTTCCTGACACACAGAGCAGGTTCCTGACACACAGAGCAGGTTCCTGACACACAGAGCAGGTTCCTGACACACAGAGCAGGTTCCTGACACACAAAGCAGGTTCTTGAGACACGGAGCAGGTTCCTGACACACAGAGCAGGTTCCTGAGACACAGAGCAGGTTCCTGACACACAGAGCAGGTTCTTGAGACACGGAGCAGGTTCCTGAGACACAGAGCAGGTTCTTGAGACACAGAGCAGGTTCCTGAGACACAGAGCAGGTTCCTGACACACAGAGCAGGTTCTTGAGACACGGAGCAGGTTACAGCTTCATTTACAGCTTCATTTGGAAAAAGTGAAACTGCCTGATGTTTGCTCGCTCGCTCATTCACATCGACTCTTTATATCATAATCATCTGTCTCGCTGGCTTTCTGTCTGTTTCTCACAGGATCCGCAGAGCTTTTGTGTGTGTGTGTGTGTGTGTGTGTGTGTGTGTATGTGTGTGTGTGTGTGTGTGTGTGTGTGTGTGTGTGTGTGTGTGTGTGTGTGTGTGTGTATGTGCGCCCACCTGCTCCTCAGGAGGTGCACCAACCCGGCCCTATGACTACCCCCTAGCCTAGTCACAGATCTAACCCGGCCCTATGACTACCCCCTAGCCTAGTCACAGATCCGGGTCAAAGGAGCGTCGTGGGAACGTGCATACCACGGCCAATTGTGTTCATATATACACCCCCACCTGGGTAACATCAATATAACTTGTGAATTCCAGGGCATGTCTGAATGGGGCTTTGCTGTCACTAGATACAGCCATAAGTGGTGTCTCTCCCGCCAGGCCATGTTGGTGTTGGTGTGACGTATATATATATATATATATATATATATATATATATATATATATATATATATATATATATATATATTGTGAGAGACGAGAGGTGTCGTTGATTCAGCGCTTTCATACAAGACTAAACGTTACATTTCAGTTTTACGACAAACTGCTGCTTTCTTGACATGCAAAGTTATCTTCTAATTTGAGGAAAAATCACGTGTGTAATTCATGACACAATTCAAAGGGGATAGAAAAATACATAGACTCTCTCTGTTCACCACCATTCATATTTTTGTCGAGGCTGGTGGTGCGCAGCTGAAGCAGGAAGTTGGTGGTGATTTAGATCTCTATTGCTGGTCTACAACCCCAACCACACACACACACACACACACACACACACACCACACATATCTGAAAGCCTCATATCTCCTGTATCTATAGAGAGAAATAGAATGATGTTGCACTGGTTTGTATTACCTTTGATAAAAGGTGCGACCTATGCTACTGCAGTGTGAGACTGCATCACTGGGCTATTCAAACCACACGCTTCACATTTTCAGCACATCTGAAATGAACTTTTTTTTTCAATGCTAGTTTGTGTGTAGAACCAGGTTTTAGTACCCAACCCTAGTGTAGGCCTATACAGTATTACCAAGACATTAAATGTTATTCTCTTAAAAGGTGAGGGATCTTACAGACTTATCCAAAGACACATTTTTCCAATACCCGGCACTTAGCGGTAATGTGAGACTGTGCAACATACATGAATATACACAATTATCTTGCGTAATATTACACGTTGTTCCTATTGAGATGCATAGCTGTAAGCCAATATAGCCGTGGTGAGCCGTTGCTGGCCTGGTATTAACCTGTAGTACTGTGGCTCTCCTGACCACAGATGCCTGACAAAGGCCTGACAGCTTGGCTTGACACACTTCTTATCTCATCTCAATCCTCCTCCAATGGATTCACTCAGCTCGTTAAGCCCCTGGCTAACGAGACTGGGCCCTATTGTATGGAATTAAAGCATAACACTCCTCACTGCCTACTGCCTGCATCACATCACAGAGAAAAGAAGCTATTGTAGGGAATGAGGAAGCTGGGAGAATGCATGGTGTTTGATACATACATCAAATAGGCCTATATATTATAGGCCTATTTGATGTATGTATTATATTATAGGCATACAATCAAGACCCTTTTACAATGGCCCAAAATACCACTAATATCCACAAACTATCGTCTTTTACTTCGGTCTAAAATAGGGATGAAACAATAACCGGTGTAAGGATAAACCATGAGGAAAATTCCCTTACGGTAAGCATACGGTACCGTTTACATTTTTCATTATCATTAAAACCATATTAGTGCGATTACATTGTTTTCAAAAGCTCAGGATACGTGTCCATCACAACCACGGTTAGCAACAGGCTCCCAGACGCAGATGCGCAGCCTTGGTGAAATGATTTCAGTGAGTGTATCAGTACTTTTTGAACATTTTCAGCACATTTAACAACACCGCGATAATACTGATAACTGTGATCATTTTGGTCACTATAATCGTGATATGACATTTTCATAACACGTTTCATTTCTAGTCTAAGAGTTACAAAGCCGATAGTGACGCGATATAAATAGCACACGCGCTGGAAACGCTATTTTTCGCCCCTTGATGACAGAGAGGTCAGTGCTCCCAAGTTGAAATCCAACTTTTTTTAATGGTTAAATTATCTTTACATTGTCTCCAATGGAGGAACCCAACTGAGGATATAATATGCCACCAGAAAGAAAAAAGCCACTCTCCAAGGATGAGATGAGTTTTCAACATTTAGCACAAGAGCGCCAAGTCAGCCAGTAATATACAAGCAAGTCATCCACTTTAGGCCTTTCAAAATAAAACCCTTGTTGTAACATTAACATTAACATTATTCATTTTGAGTAATGTTTTACATCCACAGTTTCACTCCATATGCAATTTTAAAGGAGAACTTCACCGAAAAACAACGTTGATTTATTTTGCACATGATCTCACACACAGTCATATCCGAAAACGGTAAACAGTTTTGCGGACATTCATTTAGTTTGACAGTTGAGAGTTGATTTGAGTTCAGGTTGATGCCCACTCAGGTCATTCATGCCCAAGATGACATCACTGGCCCACAACTTAACTCAAATCCTGGAGTTTTTTTTTTACTGTCTGCATCACATCACACTGAAAGTACCGATTCTATACAAAGCAGAGCATTACCAGTGCAAAGAAATGTTTGATGTTGTAACAGGATGCAAATGGCAAATAAACGAGCGCATAAGAACCCAACGATTTTGCAATGATACTGTGCTCTATGCATGTAACATGTAACTATGCATGTAACAGAGCCCTCCAGCACGCCAAATCACATCACACACAAAGAGACAATCCTGCAAGAGAGCTGCAGCCATGGGCTGAGAAGAGCGCTTGATGTAATGACATGCACTAATCATGTATTATCCTCTTTGAATATCCCACATATACACAGAAGTGGTGTTTTGGTCCGTGTGTGTGTACATTAGGCAGATAGAGGGATTCTGTGAACAAAAGACAGCGGGCATAGAGGCGCACTGTGTACAGTAAGTCGGTAGTCTGTTTAAGGCATGTCAGGGCAAATATTTCATTGTTTGCTCGTTTTGAGGTGTTGACACAATAGTGAAAATGTCGTTCAACTGAGGGGAACGGATTAAGTGGCTTTTTTGCCACGTTTTTCGCCTGCTTTTGACTGCAAATCTGTGACAAGAAGAAAGTGCCTTTAAATTGCAGACAGTATTTTACATGCAGACAGACTGCCCATTGTTCAGCCCTGCAGCAAGCCAGTTTTATGTTTTTACAAGTCATGGCATTCCTGCGTCCCTGTCCAAGGCGGAGGGCTTGTTGTTGTCCGCCAGAAAAACACAGACAGAAGGCTTTTTTTACTCGGTCGTGCTGCTCAGGGCTCAAATAACGTGGATTGTGGCTAATAACCACGAGGTTATTATGGGGATTAGTTCAACGCAAAGGCTATAAAGGGGATACATGTAGAAAGCTAACGTTACCTTCGTCAGCTGATTTGCAGTGCAGGGCAGATTAACGCATTCCTACACATGCTTTACTGATGAAAACAAAACGTACATCACCCACCGCATAACGTTCAACTCACTCCTCGGTGTTTGTAATTTGGGATTATTTTTGAAATAAAATTCACGTGAGCCTTTATAGCCCTAAAAGACATGGACACAGTCAACCCCGAGAATAACTCAACTATTGGCGGTCAACCCGAAAACCAGGGCGTTTTTCTTCATCACAGTCAAATATTTTGTGTGGAGATAAATGAGCTAGTTAGATTTTGACGTGGCCTTAAATCAGCTAGACGTGAGTTATTTAGCTTTTTACACCCACCCCCCTACTGGTTGTATGCCCCTCGTTAGCTTGTTCATATGGTCAAATAGCTAGTCAAAATTACACCCTTATCACAAACAAACATTTCTGAGAAAGAATGACAAATAGCAGCAGTATATTGAGCGGTGGACAGAGACGTGATAAGCAAGTGAAAGCCACTCAATAGTGTCCTTTGCCTGGCCAGACTACAGCGCTGCCTCGCTGGCTAGCCTCCAGCCAGGCAGCCACAGACAGACTGCTGTCCTTACCGTCAGCTCGGGGTTGTCCGTGTCGCGATGGCTGACGGCCCGGATGACTCCACACCTCCACGGCCAGCGGCTGATGTGGCCCAGTTCAGGCGGCTGGTCCTGGGCGACACAGAGGAAGCGCTTCCCCACCAGCTCCGGCCGACCACACACTGCCATGGCTGCTCCACAACCCCCAGCCCCCCTCCCCCGAGAAAGCACGCACCAACAAGGTCTGTCACACACCTGTCACCTACTACATCAAACCAGCTCCAAACAACCCTACGGTAGAAAGAAAAGGAAAAGGACAAGGTATTTGTTGCTAAAAGCTGTAAAAAGCGATCCTGCCGTGGGTTTGAATAGGCAGTCAGTCTCTCCTCTCCGCCCGCTCACTCGGCTCTTTCTCTCTGCTGGAAAAACCGTGGAACACTGGACCGCATCACCACCGCCGTCCATACTGGTGTTCCTCCGCTGGATCCCCAGGCATACATGCACAGACCGCCTCACTTCTGTCTCCGTCCGCTCGCCGCAACTCCATTGGCACTATTTTCGCTGAAAACATAACACTACTGCTACTGTAGGATTGGTGTACTATAAGCAGTTGGGCAAGTTACTTTCAAAATGTAATATACTATATATACATATTACGAGTTACTTTCATTTTAAAGTATGTTACTTTACAATATTACTGTCTGTGTAGAGTAACTCGTTACTTATTACACTACTTTTGTGTTACTTTCACCAAAATAACCGCAGAATGACACCGTCCCGGAACATCCCCAAAAAGAATTTCAACTGTCCCGAAGACAGTGTAAAGTTAAACCATCAAAAATTCTAATGTCATGATGTCATCTATGGGTTATTTGCATAAAGCAGACAATTTGATTAGGAAATGATTGTATCTTTATATGTGCTTTGATCTTAATCTGTACTTTTAATTATTATAAGCTGTTTAGATAGTGTAGGAAGTTAAACAGGGCATAATTCCCCCCCTCAATATCATGTTTTCAATGCAACCAACGAGGAGGTGACAGCAGCTCAGTTTCAAGTGGTAACTTGCGTTACTTGACACAGTAACTTGTATAATACTAGGCATCTCGCGGGCTCGATTCCGACGTCCTGCAGCTCACCGAGCTGGCCCTGCAGCTCGCATTCGCTGCGCGGCCTTGCCCGCAGCTCAGCTGCTGTGTGGCCTTGCCTGTCCTATTGGCGCGCGCACAATGTCTCCCTCTCTCCTCTTTCTCCCCCTCCCTCAGTCTCTCTCCCCCTCTCCTCTCTCTCCCTCTCCCTCAGTCTCTCTCGTAAGCCTCCTCAGTCTCAGACTGATGACATCACTGATGACATCATCACTGGGGGGCACTGAGGTGGGGGCACCGAGGTCACGTCCACAGTTTTGTCAGATACAGCGAATGGTTTCCAGCCCAAAAACCGCCAAAACATACACAAAACCGCCCAAACAAATGCAGGTCTATGGGAACAAGTGGCGTTGTAAACCCGCCCAAGCCCATTTTCCGCCACACAATGCATCCCAAACCAGCCCAATTGGGCGGAAATCCCGCCCATCGGGCAACACTGCATGTCCTCGGTATTTTTCTGTTTATTTCTTTTCTTTTTTCATGCATGTTACATTATGTGAGATACATGTAACGAGTTGTGCACGTATAGTACAGTCCTGCAATTCACCCGATTCGACTGTGATCACCCCACTGAATGAGTGTTGTCAGCACATTGTCAGTCCCATACATATCAGCGAGTAGTAGGGCCCGGTTTACCTGCTAGTAGGTTGAGAAGACTGTTACCTGTGATTATTTCACTGAATCCAGGGTTGAGTTTAGCACCACCAACAGCAAGTTTATTCCAACAGAAACGGCGATGCTTTGAACACCCCGTTGTGTAACACAAGCGTTGCAGCCATCCGTTGGATCCACTGTGCACACTGGCTCTTTAAATGGTGGCGTTTCGAGGAAACATAACGTTCAACCCAGAAAAAATAGCACACAGTGCAAAACGTTTAAGAGATTGAACACACCCCAGGCTTGAGTTCAGCCCCGCCAACACGTAGCAAACAATTTATTCCAATGGAAACGGCGGTGCTTTGAACACGTTGTTGTGTGACACAAGCGTTGCAGCCATCTGTTGTATCCACTGTGTGCACTGCCCGTTTAAATGAGGATTTATCTACACATTTATATACACATTCGCTGCTGATGGGTAACACCTCTGATACGCCCATGAAACAAGTCTGTTGCAAGTCTGTTGCAAACCGTTGTAAAAACAGTTTATAGACAAAACATGACGTTCAACTCGGAAAACGTAGCACACGGTACAAAATGTTTAACAGATTGAACACACCGCAGACTCATTCTCCTTTGTGAGAGAGCCTGGGTTGAGTCGTAGCAAGTTTATTCCAACAGAAACGGCGATGCTTTGAACACCCCGTTGTGTCACACAAGTGTTGCAGCCATCTGTTGGATCCACTGTGCACACTGGCTCTTTAAATGGTGAGGTTTATATACATGTCGCTGCTGATTGGGTAACACCTCTGACATGCCCACCAGACAAGAGGCAACGTATCTCAATCAATCAATCATATCTCATAATGTAATATAATATGATTGCATATGTGGAACAATATGACATCACAGCTTTTGACTTCAAACAAGCACAAATCAACTACACAGGCATTACATTTCATACTTGATGCTCTGCTCTGTTTCAAAATAATAATAATTTATATATACTGTATATTAGAGAGAGAGAGAGACAGATAGAGAGAGACCTTTTGACCTTTGATGTTCACATCACCGTCACTTAATATACAAAGTTAAACCTCACACATGGCTGCATTGACCCCCCCCCCCCCCCTGTACCCCCACACAAACACAACGCCCCCCTCACCCACACCCACACACCCCACAGGAAACCACTGCAGCAACAACAAACCAACCAACCAGAGAGAGAGAGACAGAGAGAGAGACTGAGCCGGATGAACTGAAGGAGAATAAGAGAGGGATGTGTGTGTGAGAGAGAGAAAGAAAGAAAGAAAGAAAGAAAGAAAGAAAGAAAGAAAGAAAGAAAGAAAGAAAGAAAGAAAGAAAGAAAGAAAGAAAGAAAGAAAGAAAGAAAAAAGTGTGTGAATCATGTAGAAGGCAATCAGCCTGGAACGACCTTCAGGTCAGGATATTAAGAGAGAGAGAGGGATGGATGGATGGATGGATGGATGGATGAAAAAGCAAATGAGAAAAGAAAGAGAGAGAGAGGGATGGATGGATGAAAAAGCAAATGAGAAAAGAAAGAGAGAGATGAAGAGGAGTTGAGCTGAGTGCAGGAAGAGAAAGAATGAGAAGTGGCTGGATAGAGAGAGAGAAGAAAGCGAGGGAGGAGGGGAGAGCAGCAGAGGACTCAGACAGTCACGCTGAGCTGAGGTGAACTCTGTATGAGGACAGAGAGGAGAGGAGAGGAGAGGAGAGGAGAGGAGAGGAGAGGAGAGGAGAGGAGAGGAGAGGAGAGGAGAGGAGAGGAGAGGAGAGGAGAGGAGAGGAGAGGAGAGGAGAGGAGAGGAGAAGTGTGTGTTTTTATGTTATCGTATGTTTGATTTGATTGATTTGCAGATTTTTTTATTTTTGGTCATCCAAACACCATGTACAATACCTCTTTTTCATATAATCAAAACAATAGACATAACACATTTTACATGGATCTTGACCAAAAAAAGGTATGGGCTGAAGCTAAAAGCTTATTTTGCCCACCCTATTCACATACAGCACATGACAAAGAAAGAAAAACAAGTGTGAATCTTTATAAGAAAAGAAAACAAAAAAGGAGAAAAACAAAAAAAACATGCTTCCTGCTCATACTTTATAATGCATATTTAATAGTTGTACATGATTTATTTATTTATTTATTTATTTTTTACTTTTTTTTTTTTTTTTTTTAATTGTCTTTGTTTATTTATTTATGTATTTTTTTTTTTTTTTTTTTTTTTCTTCTTTTTTACCTTTTTTCCATCTTTTTTTCCTGCTTCATGATCCATAAATAATAACAATAATACATGATTAATCTGCTTCATGATCCATAATTATGACTATAATACATGATTAGTCTGCTTCATAATCCACAAATAATGACAATAATACATGATTAGTCTGATCCACAAATAATGACAATAATACATGATTAGTCTAGCTCTCTATACCTACTTATCGTCTTGTTTTTAAACAATCTTTTGAATGCACTGATCGAACCACACCTCGTCAAGTCCCCCTCACAGGAATTCCACAAGCCTACCCCTTTCACAGACACACAGTGTTGTTTAGTGTTTAATCTTGCCCGTGTTGTTTCAAAATTGCCAGTGCTTCTAAGATCATACTGGGTATTTTTAATCTCAAACAGCGTCTGAAGACATTCTGGAAGTATGTATGGCACCTGTGTTACTTCCTGCCTTTTAGACACAACATGGCTGCTGGTGAAAAAGGCCCATTTTACATGTGATCTTGCTGAACCTTTCAGGAAGTGTAAAGAGCCCTGCGGGTGACCTAACGGAGCCGGATTTTTGAATTAGGTAATTAGGGCCAACTAAATGTGCAAAAATGGCCAATTAGTGACCTAAATGCCTCAACACAGGTTCAGCACCATGGAGAGCTCTAGAGTGGAGGAGCCCACAGGGGAGCTGAGTTATAATCAGGGAAGTGGAGTATGAAAACCCTCTGGGGAGAGAGAGAGAGGAGAGGCTACAGGCCAACTCTGTGAGCGAGGTCTGACTAAATGGACAGGGACGAGTATTCTGCTATAGGCTAATACACAGTGATGCAGCGGAGAGTAAACAACCTGAACTAACTCACCTTACCCACCTAATACACAGTGATGCAGCAGAGAGTAAACAACCTGAACTCACCTTACCCACCTAATACACAGTGATGCAGCGGAGAGTAAACAACCTGAAATAACTCACCTTACCCACCTAATACACAGTGATGCAGCAGAGAGTAAACAACCTGAACTCACCTTACCCACCTAATACACAGTGATGCAGCAGAGAGTATACTACCTGAACTCACCTTACCCACCAAATACACAGTGATGCAGCGGAGAGTAAACTACCTGAACTCCCCTTACCCACCTAATACACAGTGATGCAGCGGAGAGTAAACAACCTGAACTCACCTTACCCACCAAATACACAGTGATGCAGCGGAGAGTAAACCACCTGAACTCACCTTACCCACCTAATACACAGTGATGCAGCGGAGAGTAAACAACCTGAACTAACTCCCCTTACCCACCTAATACACAGTGATGCAGCAGAGAGTAAACAACCTGAACTCACCTTACCCACCTAATACACAGTGATGCAGCAGAGAGTATACTACCTGAACTCACCTTACCCACCAAATACACAGTGATGCAGCGGAGAGTAAACTACCTGAACTCACCTTACCCACCTAATACACAGTGATGCAGCGGAGAGTAAACAACCTGAACTCACCTTACCCACCAAATACACAGTGATGCAGCGGAGAGTAAACCACCTGAACTCACCTTACCCACCTAATACACAGTGATGCAGCGGAGAGTAAACAACCTGAACTAACTCCCCTTACCCACCTAATACACAGTGATGCAGCAGAGAGTAAACAACCTGAACTAACTCACCTTACCCACCTAATACACAGTGATGCAGCAGAGAGTAAACAACCTGAACTCAGCTTACCCACCTAATACACAGTGATGCAGCGGAGAGTAAACAACCTGAAATAACTCACCTTACCCACCTAATACACAGTGATGCAGCAGAGAGTAAACAACCTGAACTCACCTTACCCACCTAATACACAGTGATGCAGCGGAGAGTAAACTACCTGAACTCACCTTACCCACCAAATACACAGTGATGCAGCGGAGAGTAAACTACCTGAACTCACCTTACCCACCTAATACACAGTGATGCAGCGGAGAGTAAACAACCTGAACTCACCTTACCCACCAAATACACAGTGATGCAGCGGAGAGTAAACCACCTGAACTCACCTTACCCACCTAATACACAGTGATGCAGCGGAGAGTAAACAACCTGAACTAACTCCCCTTACCCACCTAATACACAGTGATGCAGCGGAGAGTAAACAACCTGAACTAACTCCCCTTACCCACCTAATACACAGT
>NC_139626.1:12276071-12296071 GCF_964638095.1 Poromitra crassiceps | reverse complement strand
CTGGTTGCTGCTCCACCCTCTGCCGATCTGGGGAGAGCCGAAACTGGCTCCATGCTTCCTCCGAGACATGGGCTGTTACCCAGCTGCTTCTTTTCACCTGACAGGGGAAGCTTCACCGGTAGGACATAACACGTGGGAGGTTCACGCTATTCCAACCAGTTCCCCTCCCTCCGAACAGGCGCCCCTAACGACCAGAGCAGGCACCACATTAGCAACCAGGATATTGCATGTTTTGGTGAGGGGTTCCTATATGAAGGAAACCCCCATGGAGAACATGGGGAGAACATGCAAACTCCACACAGAAAGGCCCTTTTGACGACCCCACCCGGGCGGTGGGCACTCGAGGACATGCGGACGGACACGCATTCCTTCAGTGCTCACAGCGTCCCAGGTGAGAATCGAACCCAGGACCTTCTAGCTGTGAGGCGACAGCTCTACCACTGAGCCACCACAGTAAAAGTCCTTTAAGTGATATATGATGCGGGGTGGGGATGTTGGATAGTGTCCATGGGATTAAAGGCATAACGCATAGTTCATACGTTTGGATACAGTATCAAATACACAGGGTGTATTTTCCTCGCATGAAGATCATATGAAAACATTAACTCACCAATGTGCCTCCCACACACCACACAGCCTGTTTATTTATTCTCTTTCTCTCTCATGTCTGTGAGACGTTATCTTTCTTCAAATCGATAAGATACATATCAGTGTGGACGGCCACAAGATAGAAATGTGTTTCCAACACTTTATCATTTCACTCACTCAGGCGTCTTTTTTTACTACACAAAAGAGGTGTGAATTGTAACCCAACGTGCAAATTAACCAATCCAGCGTGGGGTCTTTTTAATGCGTGCTGGAAAAAAGCACAATGTTTAATGATCCTTGCTCTCGCTCCTGTCTTTTGACTTTCATTTTCATTCCTCTCTTAATGCACACTGTACATGTAGGTCTCTCTCTCAGAGAGAGCGCGGCCTGGCAGCAAATGCTTTGCTGGGGGCCCCGGTGGTTGGGAACCAGCAACCACGGCTTTAAGTGATATAATGTGTGTGTGAGGGGAGGGGAAGGAGGGATGGGGGGGGGGGGGGGGGGGGAGTAGGATAGTGTCAGTGGAATAATGTCCATGTAAAATGTCCAGTAAAAGTCCTTTAAGTGATATATGATGGGGGGATGCTAGTAGGATAGTGTCCATGGGATGAGGCCCAGGTAAAATGTCCAGTAAAAGTCCTTTGTGTCCATAGGCTAATGTCCATTGACCCCAGTCGTTGCTTTGCTAAGGGGGTGTCAGGGGGGAGGGAGTGACAATGTTCTGATTTGTGGGGCTTTCGGGTCTCATTGAAGAGGCGGATGGCAGTTGGGTAGAAGTTGTCCCTGTGATGGGAGGTTCTGGTGCTGCCAGACATCAGTCTTCTGCCATGGGGGAGGCCCCTGAAGAGTTCCTGATGGGTGGGGTCAGCCATAATTTTCTGAGACCATGATTCAGACCTATATTCTGAGAATATCCCCTGAATGTGCAACTTCTGGTCTCAAAATGCTATACGACATGCACTGATGCTATATACATCGTTTAAAGGAGATAAGCAAAATGACTTGAGTTAGGGTTAGGAAAGAGTTTTGATATTCGCTGTATAGATTCCATGTGGAAAAGCTCAGTGTTTCAGTTTAATTTTGTATTGTTGTTCATCATTAAAATCATAAATCCTCTTGAAAGCATTATTATGCAATACAATGTAAGCTAATTAAAATTAGATGTAATTTGGCATAACCGCGAGAGAGGGCTTCTCTTTATTTCTGCTCTTCAAATAACTCTGTCTTGCCCAGTGTCGATTTTTAAAAAGCCAGTAAACCAATGAGGGTTTTTAGCCTCCACTTCCTTGCAACAACAATGCATGGAAAACCCACTCAATTCAAGACGCCACAAATCGAAAAGCGACCAATCAGAAGCGAAATCGCTGAGCATGAAATGCCACCGCTGCTGTCAAACGCAAAATTCAAATGGATCAACCTTGCTAGCCATTGACAGTTCATATGGCGTAAACAGACCGAAGTGGGCAGTGGCCAATAGTAGCCCTCGTTAGCTAGCATCGACAGAGAGCCGAAGTCAACATCACTTCCAGCATGCGCACCAAGAGATTTCATCCGCCATTTATTTTCCAATAGACATTTCGCAAATTGCCTATAAAATAGTTTTACTTGGTCAAACCAAACGATTCCGCTAGAAACAGGAGAGCCAACAGGAGAGCCCATAGAACATTTCACTCGGATCAAAACTTAGGAAAGGGAAACATTTAATCAGCCAGGTACTCTTGCTATTTGTTTACTTTTGGTCCGAGTGAAATGTTCAATGGTCTCTCCTGTTTCTAAATATAGTTGAATCTGATCGTTTGATTACTCGTTTGACATTTGACCAAGTAAAACTATTTTTATACGCTGCATTTTACGAAAATGTCTATGGAGAAATCTCTTGGTGCGCGTGCTGAAGCAGAAAGTGACGTCGACTTTGGCTCTCGATTGACGTCACTTGCTGCCGGAGGAGCAGAATTTTGCTGTCAGCCAGAAGCTGAGGAGAGAGAAAGGGATAGGACGGAGGAAAAACAATTCAAGTCAAGCTGGATAGTGTGCCTTTGTGCCTGTATGGCTACAGAGACAAGGTGTGTGAATGCGGTCGTAAGGACATGTTGGTTGACTGAGAGTCAGCGCGGCAGGCCAGGTATCTAACCTAACCTGCTCCTGGAAGCGCTCACCCAAGTTTTGGCCGAAGTTTCCAGCGGTGCGACTAGCCGTCTGGCTGCCACCTGGGCCTCTTCTGTACCTGACCTACCACAGCAGCACTACCCTGCACGGAGAGAAGCATGGTGTCCTGGATGATCTCCAGAAGCGTCGTGTAAGTACAACAACAACAACAACAACAACAACTGAGAGTCTAGAGAAGAAACTAGAATGACTTTTTTCACCAACTTGGAAAAAACAAGGGCTCTTGACGCGGTTGAGCTTTGTTAGCATGCTAGGCTAACTTATTGATGTTAGCGTCTTTGGCTAACTTTAGCAGGAATTGTTGATGAGCTTAACGTTAGCCACTTTAACTTTACTTCCTAGTATGGGTGTGTGTGTGAGTTGGGAGATAAACTCTTTAACCAAACACAACAGGTAACGTTAACCTTACACCAAAACACAATTGTATTTCATATGAATAGTTTAGAAACCGCAAACTAGCTGGTTGGTTGGTTGGTGGTCTGCTATCCTGTCTGAAGCTAAACGGGATCGACTTGTTTTTGAGTCATGGCCGCAAGGTGAGTCAACCGTGATATCTAACGTTAGGAACGTTAGGTAACGGAAAGGAAAAGTTGGATTTTCAAGTCTCAACGTGTTGAGCTGGAGTGTCAAGTCTTGCTGTCAGTCATCTCAATTTCGAGAGAGAGAGAGAGAGAGAGATAATTTTTTGGCAAGTCAAGGCACGTGTGAAGAAGTCAGGAGTGAGATATTCACAGTTGGAGCACAGTGTTCACTTTGGAGAGAAACTTTCTTTCTTTGAATCAATCCTTTATTCTCTCCCTCTCTCTCTGTATACAACCCGAAGGTTACATAAGCGTCCATCCATGGTGGATAGGAATGTGTTGGACAGAACAGAACAGAAGGGAGGGGAAGACAAGACAAATAGCCTCCCATTTCTCTCTTATTCAACAGCAACAACAGTCAATGGAACTTTTAGGTCACCCATGTGCATGTTTGTTTGATTGTTTTGTTTGGTGTGTTTTTCATTCAGAGGCTAAAACAATTTCAGCAATGTTTTTGTCTTGATTATGCCAAACTCTTTGTATAACTGTAAGATTTTGATGGTGTGATTACAGTGTGAGGGGAAAAAAATCATTGTTAATATGCACCAGATTATTGTTAGAACACTAAGTTGGTCATGTATTTCTGGTTGGTGTGCTGATTTATTTTCATTAGACTGCTTACTTGGGCAACAGCTACTATACATTCAGGTGGTGTCTCATAGATATGTGGTCAATGGGTCAGCATGGGGAAATCCTCCCGTTCTTCTCCCCATTCAGCATAGTTAGCATTTAGCTGCTAGCCCAACCCAGGCGCACATCTGAACAGACGTCTATGTACCTGCTCTTGAATCCCCAATCCTGTAGTGTAGAGCTGCAGCACCTTCCGCTGGTGAGTCAGCCCATTGAGATATATGTCCCCCCCCCCCCCAGTCCCCCACCGTCCTACCATTCGTGCTAGTGACACCGGAAGTACCGTTTTTGTGGGCGTTCCCACACACAGACCGACTGTATCTATTGTGATTATAACGTAGAATGGATGTATTGGAAACGAGCCTTCACTTGTTTCACAACACTATTGTCTGCACGAACGAAGCGCTAATGCCATCCAAACACCGGAGATACTGTCTGAGGTACGCTAACAGCTGCAGCTAAGCTAACGTCACGTAATATCACGGTCCCTCTCCTCACAAAAAGTGCTCCAGTTAGTGCTTTTTCCATGCCAAAATTCAAACGTTATGTGTGAACAGCCCCATACAGAACAGATTACCCCTGCTCTGTCATTACGTAGTAATAGATATTCGAAATTATTTTTGAGTGAATTATCATCTTAATTATTTATTTGTAGTTGGCACATGCTTAAAACAACTTGAAGCTAAATTTAGAAGCTGATGATAGCTAAATCAGAGCGATTGAGTAATTGTGCGATAAGCTGCAATTTATGATCCGATTAGTCGACTAATCGTTAAAATAATCGTTTGTGGCAGCCCTACTAAAAAGTCAGCCCTTCAAGAAGAAAAACTTGTCTTACTGGTTTCGTAGGGTCATGAAAGTTATTTACAGGCGGGACTAACTCTAAATTCAACTGAGGGAAAATTGGTCAGACTGTTGACAAATGTTTGGCAAAGGACAGCTGCGCGATATTTGTGTATTTCTTCTCTTGTGCGCTGATTGACTATGCAAAGGTACTCAGCAGGCTGCTTTTTTAGACATAACTTTTTAATTTTTAATAACTTTATTAAAGAATATTTAACATTTAAATGATCGACATAATGCCGCAATTACAAATGACAGAAACCGAGTGTAAGGCTTGTTAGAAAATAATGTTTTTCATGAAGACACCTGTCAGTTTTGTCAAGAGCTGGAGGTGTCAATTTTTATTTTATTTTTATTTATTTTTAAGTGTTTTTCCGATTTCCCCCCCATTTTCTGCCCAATTGTACTTGGCCAATTTGTCCCTCTGCTGCCCTGGTTGCTGCTCCACCCTCTGCCGGTCTGGGGAGAGCCGTAGACTAGCACCATGCACCATGGGGGGATCACACTAATTAATTCATATTGTCACCAAAACACACATTGGATCATAAATTAAACATACTGATGTGCTTTTGTGATTAATCAATGGTTATGGTTCACACATATGCTGCTCAGGTGCCTAATGGCTATTAGAGTTCACAGTATGTAGCCAAGCTGTGTGTAATGGCTCTGGCTCATATAGGCCTAATATAAAAGTCCCTCTTTGATGGTACCAGTATATATTACAAATCTGTGCACATGGTTTACTAATCCATGGGAATGGTTTAGGAGTAAATTGTAATAAAACGGTGCCCACTGAGCTACCATATTGTTTTTGTACCAGGTGACCCCTGGTGTTCCACAGTGCTCCTTTACAGATTAATACTAATACTGCTGTTTGTTGAATATTCACTCATTCAGCACAAAAATGTGTAAATTGCTTTCGTTGTTCTCGTCAATGGATGAGTTTTATAGAGAAATGGTGAAATAAGTGTTGCGATGGTGCAGTGTGCCGCCTGCTCCACGGTGCAGTGTGCCGCCGGCCCCACGGTGCAGTGTGCCGCCTGCTCCACTCTCTTCTCACCATACATGGTTTTGCATCCCTGCTTAACAGATTTTACCGGTAAAAGACCGGCAATTACCAATGAATGGAAACCCTGACTGATGTCTGTCATTGATTTCCCCATGAGGAAAGGGTTAGTAGCCACGAGGAAAGGGTTAGTAGCCACGAGGAAAGGGTTAGTAGCCACGAGGAAAGGGTTAGTAGCCACGAGGAAATGGTTAGTAGCCACGGGGAAAGGGTTAGTAGCCATGAGGAAAGGGTTAGTAGCCATGAGGAAAGGCTTAGTAGCCAGTCAAATGTGCTGTGGCAGCAGTTCTCCCAACAAGTCCCCTTCTGTGTTTTTAGGGGAAAAGTCATGTAATCAAGTTCTTCTTCTTGAAGCTCAAACCAGATGGTGGTTTCCCTGGATCTTGGAGATCTTTGGATCTTTTCTCTTTTGTTCCCTCTCTCCCTCCCTCTCTCCCTCCTTCCCTCTCTCTCCCTCCCTCTCACCCTCCCTCTCTTTTCCTCTTGCTGTCCTTCATGTTTTTTTTATTGCTTTTGCTCCCTCTTTTTCTCCTTTCTTTTGATTCAAGATCAAGATTCAAGATTCAAGTTTATTATTTGTCCCCGAAGGGCAATTTGTGTGCAGCAGACATAGAAAGCATAGCGAATACATGAAAAAACAGAACATGAACAAATTAAAACAAACATGGAGCATGGCAGCAGTTTTCCAGCAGAAAAAGGATCAAGTAAACACAGGATAAAATAAAATAAAAACAAAATAAAAACACACCTCAAAGGATCTGTACGATGTACTTAAAAGTAGTAAAGACACGTACAATGTACTTAAAAGTAGTAAGAGACACGTGCATGAACTTAAAAGTAATAAGAGTCCAGGACTATTTAAGCTCACATAAATAGGTAGGTAAAAAATAAATAAAGATATATCTCGAATATAAAATATATAAAGAATATTTATAGCAGCAATACCTACCTAAGAAGAGAGACAAGGAGAGAGAGTGCATCATCTCCTCCGCCCAGCAGCATTTAAGCTGCACGAGAGACAGAGAAAAGAGAGCGAGACAGAGAGAGAGAGAGAGAGAGAGAGTGCACTATCTCCTCCTCTCAGCAGCATTTAAAGCTGTTATGGAAACAGGAACGAAGGACAGTTTATATCTGTTTCTCGTAGCCCTCGGAACCTTTAGCCGAAGGCCCGAAGGGAGCAGCACATACTCTGAACAGAGAGGATGAGTATCGTCCATGCGAATGGACATGGCCTTTTTAAGCACCTGTTTGTTAAAAATGTGGTCCAGGCTACTAAAATTTACTCCGGCTATTTTTGATGCCGCTCTCACGATCCTCCCGAGAGAGTTCCTCCCTTGAATACCAAGGTTTCCATACCAACAGATAATAGAGAAAGAGATTACAGACTCGATATAGGCACAGTAAAATAGTTTCATCAGAGTTTGGTCTCTCTTGCTATTTCCTCCTGCCCTTCCCCTCCCTCCATCTGGTTGTTGGTGGGTGTACGGTGTCAGGAAACCAGGAAGTTGACCTGGAGCCCATAGTGAAGACCCATCCAAAGGCAGCAGGGTTATTTTCTCAGCTGCAGGCAGAGAGAGAGGGGAGAGAGAGGGGGGGAGCGGGTGTTGAAATAGGGAGAAGGGGAATGAGAATAGAGGGGGGAAATAGAGAGATGAAAGAGGGTGTGGTGGTAGGAAGATGGGAAGATGAGAGGGGGTGTGGTGGTAGGAAGATGGGCAGTAGGGGTGGGGGTAAAAATCGATACACCATAGTATCCATAGATATTTTGCCTGACGATATTGTATCGATATCTGGATGGCAAGTATCGATATTGCAATTTTTTTTTTTTTTTTTCATGCCATGCCATGCCAGGCCACCGGGCATCTGCCCGAAGCGCCCGATGGTGCAGTCCGCGCCTGCAGTGGCGTATTGAGTCCAGAGAAGCTTAATAATGTAGCCTACGTGTGGGGCAAAAACAAAACAAAACAAAAAAACACTGCATGTGTTACTTCTGGTGAGGTCAAGGAAAAGGTAGGAGAACGAGTTAGGACTGACAATATATCGAAATATCGCAATATTCAATATATCGCAATATTCAATATATCGCAATATCGGCGATATCGCAATACTATCGTATCGTGACTCGTGAAGTATCGTTTTAGTATCGTATTGTGGGCATCTGGTGATTCATACCCCTAATGGGCAGGTGAGAGGGGGTATGGTGCGAGTAACCAGCCAATTCCAAATTCTAAATAATTCTTCTGTTAAGTTTCTAAGGCTAAGTTCCTGATGGATTCATGTCCATCAATAAAATGAAGTTGCAACTTCTATGTTTCAGAAAGCTATTTGCAAAATGTTGTTCACAAATGTCCTCAATGGAGAATGACAAACGGACGGAATGATCACCGTTATGTTCAGTTTAAAGTGGTCTTAAATAATATAGTGACTGAGTTGGTTGTAACACACATGCTTGCCTATTAATAAGGTAAAAAAAAGTATCCTACAAATGGTGAATTAAAATAAATGAATAATTAATACAAATAATTTAAGTGAAGCAAGCCCAGCACAGACAAGGACACTTGTAACTATTTTGGCTCAACAAAAAAGATAGAAAACGGTATTGAAAATCATACCTTTGGGATTTATAAATACTCCGGTATACCGTAATAACCTTAATACCGCCCAAGCCTAGTAGGAAGAGGTAGTGGTGGTGCGCATGCCGAAGCAGCAAGTCACGTTGACTTTGGCTCTCTACTGTTCTTGACTTTCATGCCAATAAAGCACAGTGCATTGCATTGAGAGAGAGTCATAGGCAGAGAGACACAGAGGTAGAGAGAGAGAGAAAGTGAGCTCTGGTAGCCTGGCTGTTTCCATAGCAACAGCAGGAAAATAAACTGCTGTGGTTGTTGGCGCCCTGCCTGGATAGAGGGAGTATGTCTGTATGGAGGCTATATACGGTGTGTGAGGGGGTGTCTGTATGGAGGCTATATACGGTGTGTGAGGGGGTGTCTGTATGGAGGCTATATACGGTGTGTGAGGGGGTGTCTGTATGGAGGCTATATACGGTGTGTGAGGGGGTGTCTGTATGGAGGCTATATACGGTGTGTGAGGGGGGGTGTCTGTATGGAGGCTATATACGGTGTGTGAGGGGGTGTCTGTATAGAGGCTATATACGGTGTGTGAGGGGGTGTCTGTATAGAGGCTACGGTGTGTGAGGGGGTGTCTGTATGGAGGCTATATACGGTGTGTGAGGGGGTGTCTGTATAGAGGCTATATACGGTGTGTGAGGGGGGGTGTCTGTATGGAGGCTATATACGGTGTGTGAGGGGGTGTCTGTATGGAGGCTATATACGGTGTGTGAGGGGGTGTCTGTATGGAGGCTATATACGGTGTGTGAGGGGGTGTCTGTATGGAGGCTATATACGGTGTGTGAGGGGGTGTCTGTATGGAGGCTATATACGGTGTGTGAGGGGGTGTCTGTATGGAGGCTATATACGGTGTGTGGGGGGGGTGTCTGTATGGAGGCTATATACGTGTGAGGGGGTGTCTGTATGGAGGCTATATACGGTGTGTGAGGGGGGGGGGGTGTCTGTATGGAGGCTATATACGGTGTGTGAGGGGGGGGGGTGTCTGTATGGAGTAGGGATGGGCATTTCAAGCAAAAACACTATTTGAAGTTCACTTGGCCAATGTCGACTTTTAGTTGAAATTCCCCCACTCCTAATGTTTTTATTTTATTTTATTATTTTTTTTGCGAGTCAAATGTTACTTGTCTCCCCTGATTTTAAGTATAGGTTAATCGCTCGGTTTGTCCAAGTAAAACAATTTGTCTGTATGAAGGCTACGGCTGTCAATCTTCCTCTATAATTATTAAATTTTATTTTCAGTGCTTTATTATTTTAATGTTTGATTTTTATATTTAACATTTTTAATTAAATTGTAATGCTCACATTTAGCCTATTTCGTTGTACCTAAACTATCAGCATGTTGTTGTTGTTGTTATGTACTGTTCTGTCCACTAGAGGGCAGTCCAACCACTCAAATGTTCTGTTGTAACATGAACTTACATCATAAATAACTGTCAAATGTATAAAATGTTTTTATGGTGCGACTAGGCTCCTCAGCTGTCCTCACGGTCCAGTCAGTCAGCCTCTCCCCACTGCTGTTTAACGTTAGCTGGCTGCCTCACTCATGGCTGCATCCGACTCGAGACAACTTTTCAGACACCCCCGGAGACAATCTTTCTCAAAAGAAACTAACGTTAGTGACAAATCTGGAGACTTTTTCTGACGTGGGATTAGCATTCCCTGCAAGCAGCAGTAAGCAGGCATTGACAATAGCTGGGTAAGTCCAGCTAGCATTGATGCTAGTTAGCATCGACTTGAACTGTGGTAAAAAAAAAAAGCACATTTCCAGAGATCATGGCCCGCACTCAGTGACAAGTGACAACAGAATACACATGCAGGCTTAGCTAAGGGTCTTACCTACATGTGTATGAGGGAGGCATAATTTATGTTCATAACATGTATAACTAACGTTACTTGCTGGTCTAACCAGAGATGATGAACAGTGGAGCCACACTGCAGCCCAGAGGGAGCGCTTGTAATTTACCCCGGCGCGCGCTGAAACTGGCACCAGCAGGCGGAGTTTTTTTCTTTCATTTCTTCCTCCATAAAAATGAACAGTGTTACCGGTGGGCATGTTATGTAATCTGTGTATGCCACCACTGTGTAACACCGGTAACAGCGACTACCGCGGCAAGCCTAATTAGGAGTGGACAGTAGAAGTTGTCGAAGAGAAGGCACTGTGAGGCTATGGAGAGGCGTGGGGTGAGGGTTGTGGCTGAGTTGAGGGTCCTCAATTATCTAATGCGGTAGTGATTAATTAGTATGTGTGACGTTAATAGCGGGAACTTAATGCAGATTATGTTTTTAGCAAGATCGTTATCGGACTGATGTTTGTTGAATGCCAATGTGCCATAATAAGGCTGTATTGATGGCTAGTTGAATGCTCCTATATTGTCTATCATTGTCTTCCTGTATCGTTACATATGAAATGATAATGATGATAGAAACACCTGGGCTGAGTGTCGTGTGTTTTCTCTCCTTCCAGGCTGGTGTTTGGGACGCTGTACCCTGCATACTACTCTTACAAAGCTGTCAAGACCAAAAACGTCAAGGAATATGTAAGTACATGAGCATCGATTACCACCACACATATGCACACCCAGTTGACACAACCTGTGTTCAACTTTACGTGGTATTTATTTTGTACAGTGATTATCTTTCTGTGCAAGCATGTGCATGTCTGTCTGTGGTTCTGCCTCTGTGATTAGTTGGGCTTCCATCCAAAGGTATCACAAATTTTAACTACTAGTGCTGCACGATTATTCAAATCGCAATCGCGATGTCAGCACGTGCGATTACATAACCGCAAAAGGGTGCGATTATATATATATAAAAAATAAACGTCTGTGTGTGTGTGTGTGAGAGACAGAGAGAGAGCGTGAGAGATGACCAATCAGTAACTCTTCAGACTGGTCACGGGACTACCCGGAAGCTCCCAGTCTAGTCTCTCCCCAGAGTCACAGACAGACAGACAGATAGATACCGCAGACAAGACACACCCTTAGTGCTGCTGACACTCTCTCATACCTTCTTATGTGTTTTTTATCAAGGGATTTTCAGTTCTTCAGGTTTCAAATAGTTGGTGAACATTTGTGTGTGTGTGTGTGTGTGTGTGTGTGTGTGTGTGTGTGTGTGTGTGTGTGTGTGTGTGTGTGTGTGTGTGTGTGTGTGTGTGTGGGTCACACCCTATACTCAAAACACAGCATGTCTTGTGGCTGAGTAGTGACAATCTTTTGCAATCAGAAAATAAATAAATAAAAAGTTGTATTGCTCATTGGTTCAAAACTCTAAATGATCGTATCTGTATCTTATGTTTGTATCTAGCTGAGGGATCTGTCTGTATTGTGAGCGTGGGGATTGGAACAGCACATTTTGCACACATTCCTATAGCCAGTTTTAACTTGACAACATAAACATTCTAAATTGCCCCAGTTTACTTCCTGTTCCAGTGTTTGCCAATACAATAGCAGACAGGAAATAAGCTAGGTTTTAAATGAAGCAATAAGCCCCAAGAGGCCGTGGTTTACACTGATTTTTCACCGGTGAAGAGGTGTCCACGGCACCACCACATCTCTTAGCTGCTGTAGAATCACTGGAAACCAAATTCTATGAAAACAAATCATCACATAACAAATCACATAATAAATTAGGGATGCACCAATCCACTTTTTCCTTTTTTCTTTTTTCACATTTCTGTTTATTGAAGTTTTCAGGGCATAGATGATACAGCACATCAGTATTTCAATTTCACTGCCTGTTATAGGACTGGAAAGACAAGATAAAAAAATAAAAAGTGAAGATATGTGTATACGGTCATAGGAAAACAGGTTCACTGGAAAAGAAGAGGAAAAACAAATACCTATACCATACCCTCCCTAACAGCAACAGTACAAAAGTAATCTTCTCACCCTGAGATACTTCCTTTTCCTTATTAACAAAAACAAAAACAAAAGTAAAACAATAATTGACATAGTCCGATCCAATCACCCATCAGAAACACAGTGCACAAGTCCAATCCACTTTTTTCACTCGATCCGATTCCGATACCTGAATTTGGATATCTGCCAATACAGATATTATGCCGATACCAATATTTTTCTTGAATATGATAGATAGATAGATAGATAGATAGATGGATAGATAGATAGATAGATAGATAGATAGATAGATAGATAGATAGAGTACTTTATTAATCCCCTGGGGGAAATTCTTGTGTTACAGCAGAAGCCAATGTCAGTACATCTCAGTAAAACACACACAACACACACACACACACACACACACACACACACACACACAAGAGAAAGAGTCTAGTCAAAAATATGTCAGACATACAGTATAGGCAAAGATTTGGCCAAATAAAGATTTTTTTTAAAAAATATACCTTGAAAAAAGCATTACGGTCCGATCCATAAATTGTGCCAATATCGGCTACCGATATTGGATTGGATCGGCCCCATCCCTATAACAAATCACATAACATTTGTGCGTGCGTGCGTGCGTGCGTGAGTGGGTATGTGCGTGTGTGTGTGCGTGCGTGCGTGCGTGTGTGTGTGTGTGCGTGCGTGCGTGTGTGCGTGCGTGTGTGCGTGCGTGTGTGCGTGCGTGAGTGGGTATGTGCGTGTGTGTGCGTGCGTGCGTGCGTGCGTGCATGCGCACATATTGATGTGGCAGTGTCAGCATTCATGCAGGGCAGGTGGTTTTCTCAACAAAATGTAATTATGCATATATCTTGTTCAGTAGCTGTCATAGGCCTGTACACTATAGCCTCAAGACAAGAAAAAGACCCATAAGACTTGGTTAAAGGCGAGGTTAAGTTTCTTGTTATGTCCTGATGGTTCGACCTTATTGAGTTCAGTGATCCAAAAAGCTTCTCTGCATTGTAATGTATTAACAATATCTCCACCTCTGGGGTTATGGTATCATTTTTTCAATCCCCTAGAACACGGGTTCCCAAACTCCTTCATCTTGGGACCCGAAAGATACATTTTGTGTCTCCCTAGGACCCAAACTCACAAAAAACATACGGTAATGAGTTGCCATGACGACCAGTTGGCAACCCACCCCCCACGGGTCCGCGACCCAAATCTGGTCCCGACCCATAGTTTGGGAAACACTGCCCTAGAATTTAAAGTCAAGCTGAACCCAAAAATGACTTTTATTTTATTTTAGTTCAAATACCTGGGTATGCAGTGCACCTATTTAATAATGTATGCAAACAAATCACAAAAATCTAATTTCTTTAGTTTTTCACACTTTTTCACATCAAAAGTTCATTTTTCAAGATTTCATTCATAACAGTAATCTACAGTTTGTTGACATCACCTAGTACTATCAAATTTCTACCCCATTTCAACCAATCATATCACGACATGGCAGCTGTCAATCAAATCTTCATTTCAGGATAATTTTCTCTTCCAAATGAAGGAGAAAGTGGCGCCTAGTGCCTGTCATCTGGCAGAATTCCTATCCCATAAACTACCTACTAACTTGGCCAATTGTATGAAATATGAACAAAAAACAAAAACGGTAATGTCTAAGAATGCAAAGAAATGTAACTGGCTTGTTAAAACTCGCATTCCAGGAATATTGTATTTACCGCAATATCAATAATGGCGCGCGCCTGATGGCCTGGTTGTCAGGGGTCGCCCCTCGGAGATTCCAGGCAGGCGGGCAGCACCCATGCATCGGATTGTCCACTCGTTCCACACAGAAGCAGCTGGCTGCCTGGTACTCTGCGGTTCCCATTCGCGTAGCACGACAACACGCTGAATCCCACTCGATTTGGGGGTGGAACACGCCAGGATTGGCCGATGCCAAAGCCAGTCCCCAGAATTGTCAAATCAAATCATCGACACCCTATATGGTCCGCCTCTCAACCCTGTCATCACAGACAAGATTTGTTTTCAGTCTCCGACGCTCGCGCTCTTGCATTCCGTTCCGGTTCACTTAAGCTGCGTTCACACCGACCTATTAAAGTTTTTCGCTGGCGTCGAGTTTACATACAAAGTCAATGCAAACGAGCGATTGAGCGTATATTCGCCTGGGAGAAAAATCGCTGGGCGTCCGAGCGGCAGAGACAGAGCGATAGGGAGAAAATACGCTCGTCGCTCGAGATGAAATATTCCAACTCGAGCGAAAATACGCTGGCATCAGTCGCTCGCTGCTCAACGCTGATTGGCTGCCGTGTGAGAGCGAGTCAAGGATCACACTGGCTTGGAACAAACCGCTGGTTTATTGTGTGGCAACAAACCGCATTGACAGCTGATTGACAGGCTGACAGCTGACATGAAGTGAAGTCTGTCCTACCGGTATGGAGCTCGCATTAGGAGCACGCTGATAGGCTTTAGCTTGTAAACAATGACGGTGGCTCGTAGTGGACAAATATCATGACATTGCGTAACGTTATAGCCCCCACATGTCCGTCAAATCGTGTGCCTGTTGATGAGCGATTTAAACAGAGCGACAGAGCGATTCCAAAGGGTTGAATCAAGCGACAGAGCGAAAAATAAATATCTTGGTGTGAACACAGCTTTAGACTTTAAGCGTAATTTATATTGGGACGTGAACGTTGACATTGACATTGTATGCACTGCATGCACTCCATTCTCACCTTGGGCTAACGTCTAGTCATTGAAATCATAGTGAAATCACACAACTTATTTTGCTGGAGACGCCCTTGTCAAGCTGCCTTTCCAGTTTGACTGTCTAGCTGCCGCCCCAACTGTGTGCTGAACCTGTGACTCCAGTAGCCAGTGTGAGACTGAGCAGGCTGCTAGTTTGATGCTCAGTTCAGCAGCACCAGAGGTCAGAGTGTGAGCAGGCTGCTAGTTTGATGCTCAGTTCAGCAGCACCAGAGGTCAGAGTGTGAGCAGGCTGCTAGCTTGATGCTCAGTTCAGCAGCACCAGAGGTCAGAGTGTGAGCAGGCTGCTAGCTTGATGCTCAGTTCAGCAGCACCAGAGGTCAGAGTGTGAGCAGGCTGCTAGTTTGATGCTCAGTTCAGCAGCACCAGAGGTCAGAGTGTGAGCAGGCTGCTAGCTTGATGCTCAGTTCAGCAGCACCAGAGGTCAGAGTGTGAGCAGGCTGCTAGCTTGATGCTCAGTTCAGCAGCAGCAGAGGTCAGAGTGTGAGCAGGCTGCTAGCTTGATGCTCAGTTCATAATAATAATAATAATAATAGATGGGACTTATATAGCGCTTTTCCAGGGCTCAAAGACGCTTTACAATAGGCTAAACTAAACTAAACACTGAGGGGGGCGGGGGGAGACGTTAGTGAACATATAACGACAGAGATTACACTAAACACTGAGTACTATGTGGGGGGGGGGGCGATAGTGGTGGGACAAGACAGTAGACAGAGACAACACACTAGCAAGGATAGGGGGAGGGAGCAGAGGGACTAAGGGAAGGCGGTGGAAAAGAGATGGGTTTTGAGGCGGGAGTGGAAGACTGTGAGGGACTCTGATGTTCTGATGTCTTGGGGGAGGGCGTTCCAGAGTCTGGGAGCTGCCCGAGAGAAAGCTCTGTCCCCAAAGCTGCGGAGTTTGGACTTGGGGGTGGAAAGGAGGTCGGCTGAGGAGGATCTGAGGGACCGGGAGGGTTGGTAGGGGGAGAGGAGATCTGTGAGGTAAGGGGGGGCCAGTTTATGAAGGGCTTTGTAAGTGATGACCAGGATTTTATAGTTGATGCGGTAGGGGATGGGAAGCCAGTGGAGTTCTTTGAGGACAGGGGTGATGTGGTGCCAGGATTTGGTGTGGGTGAGGAGTCGAGCTGCTGCATTCTGAACCAGTTGGAGTCTGTTGATGAGGGTGGAGTTGATGCCGTGGAGGAGTGAGTTGCAGTAATCCAGGCGGGAGGAGATGAAGGCGTGAATGAGAGTTTCAGCAGTGGAGTGTGAGAGGGAGGGGCGAATTTTGGCAATGTTACGGAGGTGGTAGAAGGAGGATTTGACAATTTGACGGATGTGGGGTTCAAGGGAAAGGGTGGGGTCAATGATGACACCAAGATTGCGTGCCTGGGAGGAAGGGGAAACAGTGGTGTTGTCGATGGTGAGGGTGGGGTTGTTGGTTTTGGAGAGAGTGGACTTGGAGCCGATGAGGAGAAGTTCTGTTTTATTGCTGTTGAGTTGTAAAAAGTTTTCTTGCATCCAGGATTTAATGGCAGACAGGCAGGAGTTGATGTGGGAGAGGGGTGGGTTGTGGGGGGAGGTGGTGCTGAGGTAGATCTGAGTGTCGTCGGCATAACAGTGAAAGTCCAGGTTGAAGTGACGGAGGATCTGACCGAGGGGGAGGATGTAAGTGATGAACAGAAATGGACCGAGTACAGAACCTTGGGGGACACCGTGTGAAACTATAGAGGGAGCAGAGGAGTGGTTGTGTAGGGAAATGAACTGAGAACGGTTGGAGAGGTAGGAGTGAATCCACCTGAGTGCAGTACCTTCGATACCGAGATCTTCCAATCTGGAGAGCAGGATGTTATGGTTCACGGTATCGAAGGCTGCACTCAGGTCGAGGAGGATGAGGATGGTGAGGGATCCGGAGTCGGCAGAGGTGAGGAGGTCGTTGAAGACTTTAAGGAGTGCTGTTTCAGTGCTGTGGAGGGGGCGGAAACCAGATTGGAGGGGTTCGAATAGGTCATTGGAGTGCAGGTGGTGTTGAAGTTGGGTGGCTACTATGCGTTCCAGGGTTTTTGAGAGGAAGGGGAGGTTGGAGATAGGCCGGTAGTGATTGAGGCAGGATGGGTCAAGACCAGGTTTCTTGAGGATGGGAGTGACGGCAGCAGTTTTGAAAGCAGAGGGGACAGTGCCATGGGAGAGTGAGGAGTTGAAGAGGTTTGTGAGGTAGGGGCAGATGACAGGAAGGCATGATTTCAAAAGGGGGGTGGGGAGGGGGTCAAGGGAGCAGGTAGTGGGTTTGGATGAGCTGATGAGTTTGGAGACGGTGGAGGCAGTGACAGGGGTGAACCGGGAAAGACGGCGGTGGGGGGGGAGGCTAGGAAAGGCAAGCGGGATGGAGAGGAGAGAAGCAGGGGTAGGGGCAGCTGGGGGGGACAGAGGGGACAGTGATTGGTAGATGGTGGTGATTTTGTCAGCAAAGAAGTGAAGGAAAGCAGTGCATTGTTCAGATGAGGAGGTAGGGAAGGCGTCGGTGCGGGGCTTGAGGAGGCTGTTGACGGTGGAAAAGAGGGTTTTGGGATTACGGCTGGGATCGTTGATGATGGAGGAAAAATAGACAGACTTGGCGGCAGTGAGGGCATCTTTGTAAGTTGAGAGGTGGAGTTTGTAGGCTTCGAGGTGAACGGTGAGTGGTGTTTTCATGATGAGTCTTTCCAATTGGCGGCCGGTCTGTTTGAGTGTGCGGAGTTGAGGTGTGAACCAAGGTGCAGAGGTAGTGAAGGAGACGGTTTTTGTTTTGAGAGGGGCCAGCAGGTTGAGGGAAGCAGATAGTGTGTTGTTGAGGTTGTTTGTGAGATCATCAGGTGAGGTGGGGGGAGGTTCCTGGGGGAGAGTGTTGGAGATCAGATCGGAGAGTTGGAGGGGGTCAATGGATTTTATTTTCCGGAAGGTGATTTGCCTGAGGATCTGTGGACGTGGGGTTGGGGATGGGACAGTGAACTGGATGATGCTATGGTCTGACAGAGGGAATGGGGACGGATGGATGTTGTGGACTGGTAGATTGAGGGAGCAGACGAGATCGAGGATGTGGCCTTTGACATGGGTGGGGAAAGTGACGTGCTGGGTGAGGTTGAAGTTGTCCAGTAAGGTGGTGAATTCAGAGGTGAACTTGGAGGTTGGTGAGTCGATGTGAATGTTGAAGTCGCCGAGGAGCAGTAGACGGGAGGAGAGGGATGAGGCAATTGTGAGAAGTTCAGACAGATCAGATAAAAAAGATGGGTTTGGTTTGGGGGGCCGGTAGATGAGAATAACAGTCAGTGAGAAGCAGGTTTTGAAGGCAAGTGATTCAAATGAGGAGACAGTGGGGAGGATGAGTTCTGAAGTCCGAAAGTTCTGGTTGAATATTACTGCAAGACCACCTCCACGGCGGGAGGGACGGGGTTTAGAAATGTAATTAAAGTTCAAAAGTTCAAAAGTTCAAAAGTTCAGCAGCAGCAGAGGTCAGAGTGTGAGCAGGCTGCTAGCTTGATGCTCAGTTCAGCAGCAGCAGAGGTCAGAGTGTGAGCAGGCTGCTAGCTTGATGCTCAGTTCAGCAGCACCAGAGGTCAGAGTGTGAGCAGGCTGCTAGCTTGATGCTCAGTTCAGCAGCACCAGAGGTCAGAGTGTGAGCAGGCTGCTAGCTTGATGCTCAGTTCAGCAGCAGCAGAGGTCAGAGTGTGAGCAGGCTGCTAGCTTGATGCTCAGTTCAGCAGCACCAGAGGCCAGAGTGTGAGCAGGCTGCTAGCTTGATGCTCAGTTCAGCAGCAGCAGAGGTCAGAGTGTGAGCAGGCTGCTAGCTTGATGCTCAGTTCAGCAGCACCAGAGGCCAGAGTGTGAGCAGGCTGCTAGCTTGATGCTCAGTTCAGCAGCACCAGAGGTCAGAGTGTGAGCAGGCTGCTAGCTTGATGCTCAGTTCAGCAGCACCAGAGACCAGAGTGTGAGCAGGCTGCTAGCTTGATGCTCAGTTCAGCAGCAGCAGAGACCAGAGTGTGAGCAGGCTGCTAGCTTGATGCTCAGTTCAGCAGCACCAGAGGTCAGAGTGTGAGCAGGCTGCTAGCTTGATGCTCTGGAGTTCAGCAGCACCAGAGGTCAGAGTGTGAGCAGGCTGCTAGCTTGATGCTCAGTTCAGCAGCACCAGAGGTCAGAGTGTGAGCAGGCTGCTAGCTTGATGCTCAGTTCAGCAGCAGCAGAGACCAGAGTGTGAGCAGGCTGCTAGCTTGATGCTCAGTTCAGCAGCACCAGAGGTCAGAGTGTGAGCAGGCTGCTAGCTTGATGCTCTGGAGTTCAGCAGCACCAGAGGTCAGAGTGTGAGCAGGCTGCTAGCTTGATGCTCTGGAGTTCAGCAGCACCAGAGGTCAGAGTGTGAGCAGGCTGCTAGCTTGATGCTCAGTTCAGCAGCACCAGAGACCAGAGTGTGAGCAGGCTGCTAGCTTGATGCTCAGTTCAGCAGCACCAGAGACCAGAGTGTGAGCAGGCTGCTAGCTTGATGCTCAGTTCAGCAGCACCAGAGACCAGAGTGTGAGCAGGCTGCTAGCTTGATGCTCAGTTCAGCAGCACCAGAGGACAGAGTGTGAGCAGGCTGCTAGCTTGATGCTCAGTTCAGCAGCACCAGAGACCAGAGTGTGAGCAGGCTGCTAGCTTGATGCTCTGGAGTTCAGCAGCACCAGAGGTCAGAGTGTGAGCAGGCTGCTAGTGTGATGCTCAGTTCAGCAGCACCAGAGACCAGAGTGTGAGCAGGCTGCTAGCTTGATGCTCAGTTCAGCAGCACCAGAGGTCAGAGTGTGAGCAGGCTGCTAGCTTGATGCTCAGTTCAGCAGCACCAGAGACCAGAGTGTGAGCAGGCTGCTAGCTTGATGCTCAGTTCAGCA